>NC_143021.1:177081986-177399844 GCF_055824585.1 Amblyomma mixtum | reverse complement strand
CATCCATCCATCCATCCATCTGTCCGTCCGTCCATCAAATTGCCTCGTGACCTTGACATATAGCCATAGTACTGCTCACGCATTACTCCTTCCTATTGCGTCTCAGTACAGTCTCGCTGCCTGGTTGATATAAGCTTTTTTTTTGGGGGGGGGGGGGGGCGACGCTTCGGAGTCATTGGGGGAAAGTGCCTTCACTCCAAAGTTGGTGGCGTTTCGGAAAACGAAGGCCCCGTTACTTTGAGAAGCAAGCACAGTGCTGCTAACGCAATACAAGTACTAACGCGATAGCATTACAGGCCTTGTTACCCAGAAAATCCGGCGTAGGCATTGTCGGCGTCGACGTTATCGGCGTTGTCGGCAAAACAAGGCGTAGGGTGGCCGCGGTGGCCATCTGCCGGAGAAGCAACCTAGGTGGGCCACCTAAGTCACGTGACTGACCTTCTGGCGTCATCAGAACCTGCCCAGAGGATTGGGAGCAAACTGACCACCATGGCAGGTGGCAGCTAATTAATGACTGATCGCGATTGATAGCTCGGGATGTGAAACTTGGGTCGCACAAGCCCCACCGGTTGCAGCGCCTGCCATCGCAAGACGGTGGCGAATCCCTTAACCGCTGCATCTTTGCGGAGGATTGGTGCGAGGACTCCCAGGGACCTATAATGCAAAATTGAGAATGACGAGTTCCGCATATATGGGCATTAACCCATTAACGCTATATATGGGCCGCCGCGGTGGCTCAGTGGCTATGGTGCTCGGCTGCTGTCCCGAAAGACGTGGGTTCGATCCCGGCCGCGGCGGCTGAATTTCTTTGGAGGAGAAATTCTAGAGGCCCGTGTACTGTGCGATGTAAGTGAACGTTAAAGAACCCCAGGTGGTCGAAATTTCCGGAGCCCTTCACTACGGCGTCTCTCATAGCCTGAGTCGCTTTGGGACGTTAAACCCCATAAACCAACCAACCAACCATTAACGCTATCGCGTCATACCCATAATGCGGAGCTTACGATTCCCTTCTAATTTTTCGCGGTCTTCTTGAGAGACGCCGTAGTGAAGGGCTCCGGAAATTGTGGTCGAAATTTCCGGAGCCCTTCACTACGGCGTCTCTCATAGCCTGAGTCGCTTTGGGACGTTAAACCCCATAAACCAACCAACCAATCATTAACGCTATCGCGTCATACCCATAATGCGGAGCTTACGATTCCCTTCTAATTTTTCGCGGTCTTCTTGAGAGACGCCGTAGTGAAGGGCTCCGGAAATTGTGGTCGAAATTTCCGGAGCCCTTCACTACGGCGTCTCTCATAGCCTGAGTCGCTTTGGGACGTTAAACCCCATAAACCAACCAACCAATCATTAACGCTATCGCGTCATACCCATAATGCGGAGCTTACGATTCCCTTCTAATTTTTCGCGGTCTTCTTGAGAGACGCCGTAGTGAAGGGCTCCGGAAATTGTGGTCGAAATTTCCGGAGCCCTTCACTACGGCGTCTCTCATAGCCTGAGTCGCTTTGGGACGTTAAACCCCATAAACCAACCAACCAATCATTAACGCTATCGCGTCATACCCATAATGCGGAGCTTACGATTCCCTTCTAATTTTTCGCGGTCTTCTTGAGAGACGCCGTAGTGAAGGGCTCCGGAAATTGTGGTCGAAATTTCCGGAGCCCTTCACTACGGCGTCTCTCATAGCCTGAGTCGCTTTGGGACGTTAAACCCCATAAACCAACCAACCAATCATTAACGCTATCGCGTCATACCCATAATGCGGAGCTTACGATTCCCTTCTAATTTTTCGCGGTCTTCTTGAGAGACGCCGTAGTGAAGGGCTCCGGAAATTGTGGTCGAAATTTCCGGAGCCCTTCACTACGGCGTCTCTCATAGCCTGAGTCGCTTTGGGACGTTAAACCCCATAAACCAACCAACCAATCATTAACGCTATCGCGTCATACCCATAATGCGGAGCTTACGATTCCCTTCTAATTTTTCGCGGTCTTCTTGAGAGACGCCGTAGTGAAGGGCTCCGGAAATTGTGGTCGAAATTTCTGGAGCCGTTCACTACGGCGTCTGCCATAGCCTGAGTCGCTTTGGGACGTTAAACCCCAATAAACCAAACCATCCTCTTTCCCGTTTCATTTCTATCTTTTTCGTGTTTTGTCCTCCTTTCTCTAGGAATGAAATGCTGTTCTTTTTTTTTTTCTTGCACGTGCTCGTTTGCTGGACCCTGAATATGTAAAATTATGCTTGAGAATAACACAACTCCATTCGCAACGGAAATTAGCCCATCAAAAGAATGACTTTGCTCTTTTTTTTTTAATGCTGTGTAGCTCATACATGACTTTTTTTTTTTACTCAGCTTTTGGAAAGTGTAGCCCTTTTATCCGTTCTGTGAAACACCCCAGAAAAACTGTTTTGGATGAACTTCATGAAAGTTTTCTTTTTTTTTACGCTTCTATGTCTTTTGGATAAAAGATAATTATTGTGTCACAGCTTTCGCGGGATTAAAATGACGCTTAAGGGTCAGCTTAAGTCTAACTTAATCTTCTGCCTTGGCTTCCCCTTGGCGTGCCGTTTTTTATCTCTTCACTTTTTGGCTTAGCGTTCGCTTAATGGCACCATAATTGATTCTTGCGCCTCTCTTTTTTCTGCAACCGGTTTACTTAGGAACAGCTTTTTCTCAATTATTCTATCCGCTACCTTTCACTTCCAACTTTTCCTGCATAAGCTCGTCAACGCTAGCAAAACATCTAAAGAGATGAGAGGTGTGCTCAACTAAGACATCGTTTCGACAAGGACGAAGGCAAACACTTAGCCAGGAAGAACATCGCACATCGAAGGGCCTTTTAATTTTTGACGAGCTTGTACTTTCGCGTAGTATTTAATCAGATTTGTGGGAAAATAGAAACTAAATAAAGTACTACAATGCAGCTCTGTTTCTAAGTAACTGATCACAACTGGTTTGGTTTGGTTTATTACGGTTTAACGCTTTTATGGACGGCATATAGTGAAGGGCTCCAGAAATTTCGACCACCCGGGGTTCTTTAACGTACACTTACATCGCACTGTACACGGGCCTTTAGAATTTCGCCTTCATCGAAATTCACCCGCCGTGGCCGCGGTCAAACCCGCATCTTTCAGGCCAGCAGCCGAGCGCCATAACCACTGAGCCACCGAGGCACAACAACTAAAGAAACATCTGAGGTAAGTAAAAAATAGATGAAAATAGAGGCCGGGTAATACGGGCTGGTTGGTTCAAGTTTAAGGATAAGAATGCAAGTGCTGTATGCAGGCGGGACATAAGAGAACGTGACAGAGAATTGCGTTGACTACAGTCGGAAACAAGTCAAGAAAAAAGCGGCCTTTCCTCGTCAAAGGATCCCTTCCAGCTAATGGCGTCGGCGGAATCCATTGAACGTGATAGTGTGAGTTGCGTGACAATGCAGGTAGTGTCCTGACAATGCAGGAGGGAGGCTATCTCTGACAATACAAAGAAGGGACTACCCCCTTTCATCTGCCACTCCCAGCCTTGTCACACTAGCAGGCTCATGGGAATCGGCCGACGCCATTGGCTGTCAGCGGTCCTTTGACAATGAAAAGCCGCTTTTTTCTTGAATTGTGCCCGACTTTAGCCATCAAGTGATTTATAGCGACAGGTGAGAAAGCAATATAAAGAAAGCGTGACGAACAAAAGTATTAAGGAAAGCCAAACAACAAGGAAACCTTCGAGGAATTATTTTCGGTCACTGATTAATATATGCACAATCCTGTAGGAAGCGAGCCACCGACGGACTGCTGATGCAAGTGTCACAAGTGTTGTGAATATGGTGTACGCCTCGGAAATTAGCCTAGGGATTTCAACTTTATAACTGGCGATCATAGTGGTCGGATTCAAAACTGCTTTACACTTTTTGCATTCAGCAAGAAGTGCAGCTGGATGATTTCTGTGAGGCTGATTATCTACATCTGTGGCGTGTTCACGCAGTCGATCGTTGATGAAGCTTCCCTCCTCCGATGTAAAACCGGCCACGCGACATCGGAATCGTATACACTACATCAACGCAACAGCCAGGAAACTTTTGGGGCCTTTTCTAAAAGCCTTTCCTTCCTCTTCCGTCCTCGCTCGATTGATAAAAGCTCAGATAGTTAGGCTTAAGCATTGCTGTTTTAAGGATAGTTGCCGGGCCAGTTGGTACATGATCACACCGTAAAACAGCGCGCTTACACGGGACGAAGAAAGAAGACACGCACACACACAGCGCTGAACTTACAACTGCATGGTTTATTGCATTGCTCGCAATAAATACCGGAAAGGAAAACAAAAAACAACCAAAGGAAGGCGGGGAGATATCCTCCTGTCGCATCATGTCGTCAAATGTTATTCAAGATATTTAATCTCTTTTCTTGTCAGTGCCATCGATGGAGTGCTAACGCATGACGCGCCTTTCCTGTCTATGATGAATGCTTCATATAGTTCACGTTTGTGCTGATGATTGTACCGCCTCAAAATCTGGCTTCGTCCAAGGTTAGGTGTGCAATGACAGGCAGATACGTGTTTTGCCAGCGTGCTGCCGTATCCCGTGCGGATGTTAATGGCGTGCTCTCGTAGACGGTCGTTTATGCAGCGCCCACTTTGGCCCACATAAGATGCGCCGCATGACAGCGGTATCTCGTAGATTATCTCCGTGTCACAGGTGGTGAACATTTTTTCATGTTTCTTACTGCACCGCGCTGGTTTTGGGGCATCTTCATTCACCATTCTGCAAAGCATATTGAGCTTTCTGGGTGCGGTTAGGACCAAGTTCACTCCAGCACGCCCTACTATCTTCTTCAACGAGTGGCTGATCCCGTGCAGATACGGCATAACAGCCATCTTCTCTCTTTCTTTGCGTGGCCTCATCGGGAGGCTAGATAGGCGTGTGTGTGCGTGTCTTCTTTCTTCGTCCCGTGTAAGCGCGCTGTTTTACGGTGTGATTGCTGTTTTCAACGCTACCCTCCGGAGGAAGATGGAATACGCGAAACTGCGTTCGCGAAGTGCATTAAACAATGGCTGAAGCGTCGCTGTATAGCTGCTGGGTTCAAGATACACTTCGCTGTAGACGCCATATGGCGCTGCATACACGAAATGGCGGTGACCCTGTCTCCACATTCGTGCCACATAAACGCAGTTTTACTGCGTGAATTATTTCTCGAGGTCACGGGGCATCTGCTGTGAGAACGCCCCACTCACATTGGCGTGAAGGAACTTTCGGCAGCCACCAATTAGCCTGCAATGCGGGAAAGCACAGCCTCCTCCCGCCACAGCCTATAGATCATCCGCCCACCTCCAGAAGCGTCTATCTACTACACAGTGACGTCAGCGCGAGGCAATGGAAGCATGCACTACATCAGCGGTACTAGTAGGACCATATTTCAAGGTGACAGTCTGGCGGCAATAACAGCCTTGAGTGAAAGAAATGCGATCAGCGCCCCAAGCGGTGGAGAGAGCTTCTAGTGTTCTTAGTTCCAAAACCTACAGAACTACAGACCTGCACAAATGGCCCTGCTTAAGCGCGCATGTTCTAGTTCATGCCTTTTGCCGCCAGGATAAAAACATTACGGGCGGAGTGGCGGCAATATATACCTGTTCAGAAAATGGCCTCCTCCATCATTTTATTTCAAACAAGGCAGCTTTGTCATTTGTCCACGTAATCATTATCATAGATTTATCTATGCAAGGCGCGGCATGCCAACGAAAAGAAAGCGAACAAAATGGAAGTCGTTTTTTATACTCTTTCAGAGCGAAAAAAGTCGTTAATATGGCTATTTTCATTGCTGATGTTAAGAGAGCAGAGAAAGACAAAACAAATTTATTAAGTAGCATGCACAAATTGGCAGACGATGATGATGATCACAGCAAACGAACAAGTCATTCGAGCGCCCTTAACGTCCAAAAAGCTAACTAAAGTTGGCGCACGATGCTCCATAGGACCCCGCCATGTGTGCATGCAGGTATGTAGTTCAGTAGGTCTTGCTTGGTTCGACAGACAATTTACTGTTGACGCATGCGCACCACGCGAAGAGTGCGTGAGCATGACGCACTGAGCCCCCAAAATGCGTCCGGGGCTTGCTTGCTCAGTTCTGCGTTTTGATAGCACGAGGTTACAGCGATGTGAACGCCGTACAAAGCGACTGTGGAAAACGTGGCGAGAGCCCGGCGCGCTTGGCGAGCGGAACCACAGCGTTTTCTGCGCCAGCGATAGAGAGAAAGATAACGGCGGCAGTTGCTAACGCATAATTGGTGCGTCACGCTGTGTGATCATTTCGTTCGTTTTAGCGCATGAGTACTACTACACACGGTTCCAACCAGGAATCGTGTGCGAAGCTTCGGAGTAACTCGGGTAAGCTCGGGTTAGTTCGGAAGAGCGTCGCGCTAGCTGTAGCCAATGGGAGGAGGGCGTCGCGCTAGCTCTAGCCAATGGGAGGAGGAGGGCGTCGCACCAGCTGTAGCCAATGGGAGGAGGGCGTCGCGCCAGCTGTAGCCAATGGGAGGAGGGCGTCGGGCCAGCTGTAGCCAATGGGAGGAGGGCGTCGCGCCAGCTGTAGCCAATGGGAGGAGGGCGTCGGGCCAGCTGTAGCCAATGGGAGGAGGGCGTCGCGCCAGCTGTAGCCAATGGGAGGAGGGCGTCGCACCAACTGTAGCCAATGGGAGGAGGGCGTCGCGCCAGCTGTAGCCAATGGGAGGAGGGCGTCGGGCCAGCTGTAGCCAATGGGAGGAGGGCGTCGCGCCAGCTGTAGCCAATGGGAGGAGGGCGTCGCGCCAGCTTCGCTGAGTGGAGAGAGGGTGTGAATATGAAGAGCGAGAAATGCGGTCGCGTACATGCAGATCCCAGAAAGAAGAAGCGAAGAATGAACACATGCTTTCGCAAGTCTACTCAGACTATGTTAAAACTCCGCCTTTTTTTTTTCTGTACAACAATTAAACCGCGAAAAATGGTGCGTTGGATGAAGTTTTTACCTTAGAAGCTGCAAATACATGACAGGAATTTTTTTTTCAGTTCGCTATTCTCTCACCATGGGTTGAGAAGATGTTATAATATAGCGCAATCCCAATGAAATGTGCTGCAGTTCTTTGGGACACATCGAATAAAGAAACTGAGCATCCTTGGTACCACAAACACCGGTTATATTTTCGTGGCATTAACCACCTTTGTGGCAAAGCTAGAAGCTATCAGAGGTCGGCAGAGCTGCCGCTCACGTAGCTAGCTGTGATCGCCGTTATATGTGATATTTGCTTGGCCTAACAGAGCAATTAACGTACCCATATGGGATATGTAAACGCAATACAGAGAAGTATAATTTACAGTGGTTTTGCTAACCCCCGATTTACGATTGTACTTTATTTAACCTACGTAAAAACTCTCATAAATTTATTGAAATTAAAATATAACTTAATTTCATAAAAATAATTCGTGAATATTACCGGCTGCTTCTTATTATGGCGTTCCTCATAGCCTGAGTCACTTTTTTGGTGACTCAGGCTATGGTGACTCAGGCTGAGTCACTGAGTAACTTTGGGAGGTTAAACCCCATGAAATAAAACTAACTGTTCAACATCGGCAGAGACACCGAACCAAAATCCTCTAATCACTCTTTCTTTTCTTCCTATAAGCGCAGTTCGGGTTTCCACAAAGATTTGAGACCGCTAGTGAGTCCTTTCCTTTTCAGGAAACCAATTTTAATTTTCATTTCTACTTTTACCCAAATTGGCCTCCACTACCTATTCAAAGTATGTATCGAGACTACCGTGTTCGTCTGTCCGGATTTTTAAAATTTCTGCTCTAAAACTACTGCCTTAATCAAGAGCAAACATCGCTTACAAGGTAGTATATTATGTCTGCGTTCTTTGAGATGTAATTAACCGTTGGTACTTGCTTGAATTTTCTGAACCTTTGGCGAAAGTGCTGCCGGCTGCGTACGCATTCTTCCCTAAGGCGAGCCGAGCAGGGAATCTGACTGGCTGCGCTATCTACCGGATCGCGAGGCAAACGAAGACCCGGATCACTGGATTTGCGAGTAGCGCGCTTGCTTGAAAGATGCAGACGTCTGCTCGTTGAAGTTTGTATCACTAGGAAGAGACATCGCGTCCCTTACTAAAACACCAGAGTGAAAATGGGACATCAATAATACGCACACTCTAATAAATGAATTTTCGTCGCTTCTGTTCCCACAAGGTTTCCAGTGTCGTCTGTGCGGTCCCATCTATTTGGTTGGTTTATTGGGTTTAAAGGGATCCTGATTTTGATGGCCATGTTCGGATTTTAATGATTGTAAAGGATTATGATGGTCGTATTCTAAAGCAAGAAGTGTGTACATGTGGTCTTTGTGAGTATTTGGCCAAATTTCAAAGCTGTGCGTGAACTCCATAGTTTACAAATAATTTGGAAAAATTGCTGCATGCAACCGATTAGGGTGACACCTCACCGCGTATTTTTAGCCGCCCCTACCCTGATGACAAGGGGCAATCTGGACAAGCCTTCTTATTCGGTGTGTCCAACTGATGTAGGCGGAACGGGGCGCGGCGGGATGCAGTCCCAACCTGTTTTCTTTTTTTTTTCTGCCGCCTCCGAATGTACGAATAGAGAGGGTGTGTGTGTGTGTGGGGGGGGGGGGGGGGGGTAGATGAGGAGCGTTCTTATAATCGCTGATATCGTCGGTGTTATTGGCGCTATAGCTTAATTTTTTTTTCCTGAGAAAATACCGATCGCTCGGGTGGTTTTCATAACCTCCGTAAATACCAATTAAATGCACCTTTAAAGGTCAACTCCAGTGTTTTTTTGTACTCCCACAAATTTTACTAAACCTTTCAGGTAAGTTCGCCGCAGTTTCCTGGTCATTTGTGCCAAATTTCGCAGCCGGGCAACGTCTTGATGCAGCGCAAATTAATTTTAAAAGTTTAAATTTCAGGGCTTCAGTCGAGGCGATTTCTACGGGCAACCTTGCATGCGTGCCGTCACAGGTTGGCATGCTCGTTGATATTCGCTCTGCATTGCTGAAGGACAAAATTTCGCGCTTGATTTCGGTAAATTCAGACAAATAATGACCCAAGCTGTCGCTTAACGTCGCCAGTTTAGCCAATCAACGCGCACACGATAAGTTTTGGGACTGCATTCGTGACGTCATAAGTTTATGTCGTGACGTCATAGTATAGACGAAACCCAGTTTCTGTTTCGGTTTCCTAGCTTTTGCCGTTTTAAAATATTTCTACTTGGTATTTCGAAAAATGGTTTTTTGCGCCGGAGGGACGGGACTCTAAAGATTGCGTTGCCATTATCAATTCGCAATGTTAAATAAAAAGCGGAGTTGCCCTTTGACGTCCATAAACTGCATGTGGGCTATGTGGAACTACGTCATGGAAGCTTCCGGAATAATTTCGACCACCAAGGTTCTTTGACGTGCACTGATACTGCGCAGGAAACGGACGTTCATGCCTTTCACTTCTGTCAATGTGCTATCATATTACGTTGATGACACTCCCCAAGTCGGAAAAGTACGAAATGGCAGTGAGTAGAGGTGTGCCCTGGATGTCTTAGGCCATGTTCCTACACACCGAAGTGTTCTCCGGCGGCGTCAATATATTAGCAACCTCTCCGCACACGCTCTGAACACCGACGTCCTAATGACGTCTGCGACGACTTCTGCGCACGCATCCTCAATGCATTGTTTCAGTTGAATACAGCCTGGCGCTCGGCTACGGCTGTATACTCGGGTTTTCAACTAACCCCGTAGAAGGTAGTTGCACAGAGTGATGGTTTGGTTTATTGGGGTTTAACGTCCCAAAGCGACTAAGGCTATGAGAGACGCCGTAGTGGAGGGCTCCGGAAATTTCGACCACCTGGGGTTCTTTAAGGTGCACTGACATCGCACAGTACACGGGCCTCTAGAATTTCTCCTCCAAAGAAATTCCAGCCGCCGCGGCCGGGATCGAACCCGCGTCTTTTTGGTCATCAGCCGAGCACCATAACCACTGAGCCACCGCGGCGGCGTTGCACACAGTGAGGTCGGGTGAACGGGGAATCCATGATATATTGGACAGGCCTCTCCTCATCCACATTACCGGGAAAGTTTTGTCGTGCCAGTTGTGGAAGCTTGAGCGTAGTAAACCAGAGAACCGTCCTGATGAAATACACAGACCTCCTTCTGTATACGTCTCTCCTCCAGTTCGATAAAAAAACTTAGGTTCGAGCATTTCCAAATATGACTCTGCTGCCACTGTGTATTCAAGACAAAAAAAAAGACTGATGAGTCCTGCTCGCCGCGGTGCGCGACTAGACATTTCTTGTCGAAAAAATTCTCGGGTTGCTTTGAGCACAAAACCATACGTTCTGCTTGTTCACTCTGCCGTCAAGATGGGAAGCGGCTTCGTCTGTGAATAGCAAAAAATGGGAGAGGACGCTTAAAATCCGCCTTAAGGGTATTACGCGATAGCGTAATGGGTTAATTCCCATATATGCAGAAGGTCATTCTCTAGTTTACATAATAGATCTCTGTGAGCCCTCACACCTCTCCTGGAGCAGTGGTGCAGGGGTTAAGCGATGCGCCACTGCCCTGGGGTGGCAGGTGCTCCGAGCAGTGGGCTTGTGCGGGACAGGTTGCTCTTCCCGAGCGACCAATGATTATTGACTGCCTCCTGCTACGGTGGAGCAGTTTTCTCTCTACCCGGTGGGTACAGTGTGATGGAGCTTCCAGGTCATATGATTTAGGTGGCCCAACTGCCTCTTAGGTTGCTCTTTGGGGACAACCTTAAACGCTACCGTTACAAACTCAAGATGTCCCCCGGTGGCTACCTGGCTATCCTCACCTGCTCCGCGTGACAGAAGACAAGGCGATGGTCCCTGTTATTTTTTCACTGCTCTTTCACGGATAGCATCATGCATGGCCTTTGCTTTTCAGCGCGTGACTAACCGTTGCCGGAGGTACTCCGAATAACAGCGCACCGTGCGACAGCTGTGGGTCGGATGAAAATGCCTCTTCAAGGGCATCTGCAATGCTGCGATGCGTTTTGTTGTTGTCGTTGTTAATGTAGCCTTTGAAAGAATGGCACATACCCACACTGGGGGATCGGCCAAGAATCGGGAGGTAAAGGTTGCTATTCACCTGTACATAGCTTCTTGCTTCGAAGGTTTTCTTCCAGCTCAGCATGGACTGTTCAGAGTGAGGACGACGGCCAACTTCAAATTTTCTGCGCACGCAGCGAAATGAGTAAGGTAAGAGGAGCCCCGACACAGCCGCAGCATTCTCGCTCGTTTAATACACCGGCATATCACCACACTCGTCATGAACACAATATGTGATACACCGACAAAGCTAGCCATTCCTGCAAGGATAGAGAGAAACAGCTGGAAGTCGTCGGAAAAGATTCGACTGTCGAAGCCATCGACACCGGAAACAATATCAGAACTCAAGCGACGAATTAGCTTTTATTAGTGTGTGCAGTGCTACTGATGTTACATTTTCACTGCGGTTTTTAGTAACAGAAGCGATAACTCTTCCTTGCGGTATCAATTTCAACGAGCAAGCGATAGAATCTTCAAAGCAAGCGCGCTACTCGCCATGCGGCGGTCGTCTGCCTCGTCATCCGGCAGATGGCGCAGCCTGTCAGGTCTTTTCGCGCCTCGAGGCGCCCTAGGTATCCCTAGGTCTTTTGCTCGGCTCATCTTTGCCAGAACTGAACGCATTCAGCAACTACCGATGTTCAGCGGGATCTCAAAGGAGGTGGACAATGGTACGCTGCCTTGTGAGGGGTGTTTGCTCTCGACTGGCCAAGCAGTTCACGTATATGATTTTTTTTTTTCTTTTTAATCCAGACCACGATGGAAGAATGATCCAGACCATCCAGACAGCTACCTCTACCGCCATCTCTGTTTCACCGCAGGCTTTCCGCAGTTTCTACAGAAGATTCTCGCTCATTTCAAGGGCGACAGATGGCGCGGCCAGTACAAGAACCTGCCATACATGCTGCCATACTTCTAATTTTTGCGTCGCTGTCACGGTGTAAGGATATATTTGTGGCCGCTGCGCTCAATGCCGACTTCCGATTAAATTTAACCGAGTCAGACAAGCTCGCACTAAACAAAACTGATCACCACAAAATATATGCCACCTCTCTGAGAAATTTCAGCCTGAACAAGCCAGTGATTTAGCTGAGAGAAGCCCCTTGTTTCGGGTACTCAGGCTAAAGTCCCTTTATGAGCTTTTCTAAAAAAAAAAAGCTAGGGGCTTTAGCTCAGGAAGCCTTTCCGAAAACTGTGCCTGTCGTCGACACCAGTACTTTAGTGATTACGAAAAATCAGGCAAGCACCAATGTTTATTTACATCTCAAAGAACATAGGCAATAATATGCTACCTTGTGAGCGACATTTGCTCTTGACTAGGCCGGTAGTTGGTGCGCAGGAATTTCTCAAAATTCGTACAGATAAATACAGATGTGTGAGCACTACCCAACAGTAGCGGCTTTCTAGCTTTGGAGGCTGTCAATCACACAAGAAAATACCCGAATTAAACTGTAGCTTTTGCCATTCTTTGCTTTGACTGGCATCATGTAAACGAACGAATGCTCTACCAGTGAAATTATTCGCAAAAACAAAATTTAAAAGAGTTATTTTCCACTTGATGCAGTAATATCTTCTAACACCTTATTCAATATTAGTTCATAAATAATTTGCTATGTTGATAACTGTAAAAGGCTTTTACCAACTCTTACTCTTTTTCGTCAGAGGGCGCATACTATCCTTCCAACACAGCGGGCAATTTGTTCAGCTGAGCCCTCATCTTCACACGCGTTGACTTAATATGGCGGCCACCACGCTTGAAATGTGCATCGCGTTGCGACAGCAGTTGCGCTGCTATCGCTCCTCAGGTTTTGCTTCTGTTTACTCGGGTTATCACATGCCGCTGTGCCATCCCCCTTCACACAGCTGAGCGTCGTCCCTGCGCGTAGTTCGGCGGTGTTCAAAGACGGCTCCTTTGATCGCTCTTATCGCCGCGAGTGGCTGCTCTTCATCAGGGTCGGTTTCGCATGGGCTCAAAACGCCAACGGAGTTCATCCCAGACTCCGTTAACAGTGAGGACACTTGACGGAAACTCGAAACCGTCGTCGACTGCGGAAAAAGACATGGCGTCGTCCGGCACATATCAGCGCATCACCGCCGTCAACGTGGGCCCGCCGAGGCACGTCGAAGAAGAACCCAGCGAGAGCTCAGCCGAGATGGAGCGACTCGCCTTGGACTGCCTCTTCCTCCGGCGGTTCCGCAGGCTCGCCAGCATCGTGCTGTCAAACGCCGCCGCTGTGCTGGTGATGCTCGCACTCCTGACCCTTTCCGTCGCGTACGAAGTGATCGTCTATCAGGTGGGGCTCACGACTAGTCAGTACTACGTCGTGCTCGGCAAAAAAGACTGGTGGGGCTTTATAAACCAAACCGCTTTCTGCCTCGGGCTTATCGCGCTCGTGGCTTGTATAAAGAGCTCCAAGACGTACGTTTCGAGCACTGTCACGGTTCAGTGGCGCCAGCTACTCACCAAGCGCCTTCAGGAGCTGTACTTTTCGCGCAAGGTCCACTACCGCGTGAACGTGGTCGAAACGAGCATCGACAACCCGGACCAGCGCATCACCCAGGATGTGGATCGGTTGTGCCAAGTGCTCAGCGACATCGTGCCCACCTTGCTTATATCCCCCTTCACGATAGGTTACTACAGCTACCAGTCCTTCAGTGTCGCCGGATTCATCGGCCCGCTAGCCGTTTTCGTCTACTTTATCATCAGTACAATTGTCAGCAAGCTCCTCATCACCCGAGTCGTGCCCAGTGTGTACGAGTTGGAGAAGCAGGAAGGTCGCTTCAGGTACAAGCACGCTCAAATCAGGGCGAACTCTGAGTCGGTCGCATTCCTGGATGGGGAGTTTGCAGAGCTGGATTCGACGGAGGGACACCTGGTTGAATTGGTCAGAGCGCAGCAGTCCGTCTACAACCGCCAGTTCCCACTCAATCTTGGTGTCTACTTCACAGATTATGCCGGCAGCATCCTGAGTTTTCTCATCATAGCAGTCCCGCTTTTCACTGGAGAGTATGATCACATCTCAACCGCTGACCTCAGTGGGATCATCAGTAAAAACACGTTTGTCTCCATGTATCTGATCAGCTGCTTCAGTAAGCTGGTTGACCTCTCTAGTGGGATTTCAACTGTGGCCGGGAATACACACAGGATTTCTGTTCTCTTGGAAAGGATGGAAGCTATAAACAAAGAAGATGAACTTTCAGAAAACTTGAAGAAAAACAAGCGGCCTCAGGATGATGGAGACGATGGTGACAAAGGTATATGTCTTGGCCAAAGTTTTTTTCTTAACGTAACCTTTACAAGGCTGCACTACACTGGTATGCTGTGTGTTGATAGGCACGATTAGTCATGCGGCATAGTTAATGCTCATTATAGTTTAATTACTTTTTTTCAATGCCAGTAATGTAGCTTTAAATGATCCCTTTCGATAGTTAGTTTAGAGTGCTTTGTGATGCGTTTCTTGATGTGGGAATATCACTTATGTAATAAGCTGGGAAGCTTTCTGCTTTCGAATTTCGTGGCAATAGCAGCACTTCAAGCAAGCTACTGAAGAGGCATTAAATTATGCACTAATATGGTGCCTATGTATAGAGTCATTGGGGACAAATCAAAGTTGGCCTGAATCAATAGACTGCCATGGTGTTAAGATAACGGGGTTACTTTCACCGAAAATAAAGCTTCTTTAAGCTAGAAAAGGCCGAAAAATTTAATGTAGGTGTCATCTTTACCTGCTGTTGTTCCAAGCAAACTGCATTAATGTCAATGCAGTGTTTCTTTCTAATATCTGAGGCTAGGGCACACTGGGATTCATTTCTAGTCAGTGATGAGGGTGTTCTTTTTCTCATTGATGTCATCAGTATGAATCGTGTCAGGGAAAAAATATTCTACTTTTAAATTCAATTTACACATATATAAATGCGTTTTTTTCTCATTTAACAAACAACAATGTCGTCTCTAGAAGCCCGAATGTTTTTTACGGGGAAAAAAATTTTTGAAAGTTGTTCTCAGTGTACCTTTAAATCACTTCTTTCTGTGCTGCTATCAGATTAGCTGCTTTTGAAACGTTTCCTGATCAAAGCAAATTTAAAAAATGGCAAGAAGTTTAGGGATCACTAACACAACTGTTCGTGCAACCAGTGGGCAAACCTTTTTGTGAGTTGTCCCACTTAATTGCCTGAAAGATTAGATAAAACTGAATGCAGGACATTTCTAGAATTCTGAATGAATATGGTGCTAAACTGACCTTGACTGAAGTCTTCTCAACATAAGATTGTGCTTCTTGATGAGCATATCACCACAGTGTATCGTGATTCTGTTTCATTTTGCAGAAGTGGTGCCACACTTCACCCTGAAGAATGTCACCTATGGGAGTCCATATGACGACAACATCTTTGTCGAGGGCCTCACCCTTGAACTGGGTCCCCCTATGAGTGTCTTCGTCACAGGGCCTAGCAACAGCGGCAAGACATCCCTGCTTAGGATTCTGAAAGGCCTGTGGTCCCCATCGTCGGGTGCGGTTGTCAGAGAGCCCAGCGGTTCCCTGTTTCTGCCACAAGTGACGTGGTTCGGCACTGGCAGCCTCAGATCTCAGCTCTACTATCCGTACACACCGCCGAAGACGACACCACATGAAGAGGGTGAAATATGGAGGTAAGAAATTTGTATCCTTACTTTGAATGCAAGGCAGACTGGTTGCTGCTTGACAGCTTAGTTCCTCAGATGACCTAGTGCAACCTAGTTCAAGAGGGGCGGGGAGATGGTCAGCTGTCAATGAAAAATTTTTTTTTTTCGGAAACCATGGAAAATTGTAGCTTTTTAGGTGCAGAAAGCCCTAGAAAAGCCCTAGAAAGTGTATGTCCAGCAGCTCACTCATGCATGGTGCTGCTCTTGTGTATGGTACACAGAGTAAGCAGTTAGTTTCTGAACTGTCTCCAGTTTTTCTTTGCAAGGTGCAGCGGGCAGATCCCTAGATGCAGCATTTTTTATTTATTCACTCTCAGTTCCACATTCATACGCCAAAAGGGGCATGTGCCCCCCCCCCCCCCCCCCCCCCAATCAGTATGTGTGATAACCTTTCTAAAGGCGCCCTCTGCAGGCTACAAGGTGCAGGTTTTCACAGTGACCTGTGCAGGAGGCAGCTTCCACTGTTTCCATGTGGTTTTCTTGCTCTGTCCACTTTTGAATCTGTAGTACCGCCAACACAGCCTGTCGTTCTTCTTTGAAACGATTTCAGTGGCAGCCCGTCATTGTAAACACAAGGCATATCTGAGCCTATGCTGAATGTGATGGCAATGCGAGCTTTTCTCACCATGTTTCTAACAGTCTAAAGAATGCATGTGCAGGTTGTGCACTAGTACAGTTACAACACTTTTACACCTGGGAAAGCGATTTTCACAGTTACATGAAAAGTAGGGGCGTGATACGACTCAGAGAACGCTGGGATCGCATTGCATTTCATATGCGCAGTCCGTCGTCATAGTTCACAACAGAATGTCTAGGGAGAAGCTAAGGAATTGATACTGGAAAAAACATTACAATCATGTTTCATTGCATAAGACTGTGTGTCATTGGGTGCATGCTTGTCCCTCATTTAGCAGCATTGACAGGGAATTGAGACCAGTGAAAACCAAAGAAAGCTGTTTCTCATGTTTACTTCCTAGAAGAATTTCTCTCAGAGGCATGGGTAATTGTCTGCCTTTTCGTTGCTGCTTATGCTCGGACGTGCCGTTTTGCGCTGCAATGCAATTCCATGGGCAGTTTTACCGGTGCGACGAGAGAGCAGAAATTGTTTGTTAAGAATAGGGGCCTAAAGCAGTGAGAACCGGGTGACACAGCAAAGGTGCTTACAATGCAAGAGTTCTTTCAATTTATAGGGATGCCAACAGCAAATAGGCTTGCACTCAAGTGCTGTTTCGATAGAACTCATGCACTTCAGGCATTTTGTTTTGTGGGTGTTAGTAAACAAAATGTCGGGTTCTGCTCTTTAAATTTATCGTTATCTCATATAAAGGGTTCGCCTAAACCTAGACGTGTTCTATTTGGTATTTTGGTTTTCAGCATTGCCTTACTGCTACAGAACATAGTCAGAGCTGCTTACTTCATGCACTTGCTGTCTATCAAGGGGTACTGAGGTCAGCTCCATGCAGCTTTTTTCTCAGCAAAAATTGATTCTATGGCTCTTTGTGGCCAGGTTGATGCTTGTTAGCAGCAGAAGATATCTTTATTGCTGAGAAAATTGTATTTAAAAATTTTGCCACCTCTCAATTAAGATGCGTAATGTCAGGACTGTAAGGACTCAGGAATGTAAGGACTCCATGGCCACTATTTGGAAATTAATGGCGGTGTTGCCTGGCCTCAGAGATCCTCACGAAAGTTGTCTTGACACACCGGGCTCCCTCAAGGCAATGGCGTTGACCATTTGTTGTGATGTCATGCTTAGTCCTCTAGCGTGACATTGCAGGTGACCGAGAGGCGCTTCCATGAAATGGGATTACCCACTACCTAATGAGAACTAGTTCACGCTATTGGCCCGGGGGCCTCCTTTGAGGGCATTCGCCTTGAGCTGTATCCAGCTATAGGTCTGCCATGGAGTTCCAACCACTGATAAAGTATGCAGGCCATTTTCAGAAATCAGTGTGCTCAGCAGCTGTTTAGCAGCAGTAACAGATGACGTGCACACTGTGAAGAAATGCTCACCCGGAGCATTGTTAGTTCCAGTGATGGTCACGCTGTCCAGTGAGCACATGTACTGAGCTGTGAAAGTGACCTTGGTTTAAAAATGTTGAGCAGCATACCTACTTCATACACCCCACCATGAAAATGGCCTATTCGTGCAGGTGTCTTTGTGCAAAGAATCTTAGTTGGATTAAGTCATTTGGCACCCCATCTAACATGTGTATTTTAATGCTAAGTTTACATGTGGTAAAGAGCAATGGTTGGCTTGTGGGAAAAGAGTTGGAAGCAATATGTATTGGTTGTGATGAAACACACCTTCTTAGCTAGACCAGCGACACCAATGGCCGATGATATTGCGTTGGTGGTGGCATCATTTGTGACATTGCTCTCAACATTGCAGCTGTTGTAGAGAGCGCTGCAACTGCAGTGAGGTGGCATCTGGGGCCTTGCACCTACTTTCAGTGATGAGAATTGATCGCTGACATACGCTCTCTTATCTGTCTAACAGACATATTTGTGGTATCGTGCATTGTTGTCCACGCGTTATCTTCCTTTGCCTTTTATCTCCATGTTTGTGTGTGCACTTATCTTGTGCTCCCACCAGCCATTCCTGTGAGGTGTTTCATTGTTTTTGCCCTTGTTACTCCTTTCTCAAACTTCGCTTCTTCCGGTTCGTTTTTTGCTCCTTGTGCTTTCCCTGTTTTCTATCTCCTCATGTTGTAGTACAGTGGAATAACGCCAGTTTTTATCCATGGGCCCATTAGTTCCCATTCTACCAAAGGGCTGGCGGCGGTACCATATTTTCTTCACTCACTTAAAAAACACACCTCCTACAAAACTTCACCGGCGCTGCGACGAGGAACAAAGACAGAGAAGGAAGGTCAAGGACAAGCGCTAACAACTGAAAGTTTATAAGTAAATTTTATGCCATGGATGTTCAGTGGCTATCGTGTTTGGCTGCTGGGCCCAGTGTTTTAGTGGGCAACGTTGTCACCTGTTAAAAAGCCAAGGCAGTAGAAATCAGTCCAGAGCCCACTGCTACAGCACCTCTCATGTCCCAGGTGCAGCTTTGGCAAGTTAAGTCCCTCATACGATACCCTTCTCTTAGCACCTAGTGCTCTTTTTGTGCTTTGGATTTCAAGAACTTAATTTCACTGGTGTGATTTCTGCAGCCTGTATACATGACTGTGTGATTTATCAATGAACTTTTGGTGTGCCATTCGGATACGAAGCTGCCTTACCTCATTTGGCACCCTGTGCAAACCTGTGCTATAGATTAAACTGAAGAATTCTTGCTTTGCATGCCTTTATTCTTTCCTTTGTGTTTTTGCTGTTTGCATAGCCTTGATCGCAATAACATAGCTGTGACAGCAGTGGCCTTCAGTTTTCATTTCAAGCTGCTGAAGCGCCGATAGAATAGTCTGAGTAAAAGTGTATTCACTGATGGGTTTATGTCTAATGAAATGTTCCTTAATTCGGACTTTGGCATTTGTGGTGTGTAAGAAGCCAATGACTCCGTGTGGCTGATGTCAAGCGTACAGTCCAATATGTTGGAGTAATACTTGTAGATTTGAACGCTTCTTTGATGTTCTCCAGCACATTCTTTTCCATTGTATCAGTTATTTCAGTCTAGATTTTTTTTTCTCGCACTGGTCTGCAACATTCTGGCACAGCCCACGTCTCAAGTGCTCCTTTGTGACCTTGTCTCATTGATCAAGCAGCTTGACTATTCAGTGACAGCCGTTCTAAAGAGCCTTGAAATGCCAAGGAGCACTTGAAGAGAAAAAGTATCCTCTTGATCAGCTACTCTACAACACTCTTCCATGCAGCGTTCCTTTCCTCGCATCGTGATTCCTTTTCAATGCATTTCACCTTGCCTCAGTCTCAGACTTGGCCCCGTCCAAGCTTGATAAGACATAGAATGGTTTGACGTTTCGTGGCTTGTGAGGATCCGTGCCTTGTACATCCAGTTGTATGATCCAGTGGTCACCTAAGACGGCTTGAGGTTTTTGTCATAGAGGTTTCAACAGGGACTGTACTGTGTCTGCAGGTGTAGAATAAGGGAATCAGCATTTTTTGAGAACATCGTCATTTGGGAGGTACCTTTCGAGAAACGTAACTGAAAAATGGCGGTTTTGTACTCATTAAGTGAAGTTCCTTGCTCTTCATGTCTGTGCCCACAGGCCCCCTAGTTACTAAATGTCTTAGGTGCTTGTAATCTTGGGCCATAAAGAAGGGTAAGCTGGGTTTTCTCATTCAGCTGAGGTGTTGTTTTGGGGTGGCTCTCAAGCAGCAGAGTGCTGTGAGTCGTCCAGAGTTTGGTGCAGTGCTTTAGTCTCTGAACTTTGAGTTGAGAGCAAGATATCGGAAGAACAACAAACAAGATATCGGAAGAGAACAAACATGAAAAGTACAGTGCAAGCATAGCAAAAAAGCATGAAGTCGACCTGCATGTCTTTTCACATTTGATCAACAGAAGTAACTCCAATGTTGTGATGCGGCGTAGAGTGGTGGCTGACACTTGCTTGCTTGTTCTCATAAATATGGTTCGCCTCCATAATAACGTGGGATTCCTTGTCAGTAGCGGGACAATATTGCAGCGTGCGTGAAAACTGGCTGACATTCGCATTTTCCGCAGTGAGAAGCCACGAGCTTTCTTGGATGAAGACACTTTTGTATATTTTAGCCTCATATATCGGCCTGTCTGGATAGTGTACTATCGGGGACAGAATTCTCCAGGGTACGCGAGCGGCAATTAGAGCAAGGGTTCGAAACTCCACTTGCGGAGATGGAAGTTCGACTTGTTCACTAATATGTGCTCGTAGAATCAGTTGATTGTTGGAAAACGTCGCTACCATTATGCTGAGGTCGCAATTCACGCGTCCTGGAGACTTTTGTACCGGACGCAGTGACGGGGCCAAGGGCAAACTTCCGAGTCTCACCGAAAATTTCTGACTACACCAAAGCCACAGAGGCATTATACCAACCAACCTCGGCTGCTGACCCGAAAGACGCGGGTTCGCTGCCGGCCGCGGCGGTTGAATTTCTTTGGAGGAGAAATTCTAGAGGCCCGTGTACTGTGCGATGTCAGTGCACGTTAAAGAACCCCAGGTGGACGAAATTTCCGGAGCCCTTCACTACGGCGTCTCTCATAGCCTGAGTCGCTTTGGGACGTTAAACCCCATAAACCAAACCAAACCAAGCATTATACCAACCCAGAGTTAAATTCCCACTCACCCCTCCCCTCTTCGCGCCACCCCATTACAAATTTCCTGGTGTCGTTCTTGTTCGGGTAGTACATTCCGTAATGTCGCGGGTTTTCTGGTTAAAGGCGGCGGAAAAACTATCCCAGCTAGTGTCCTCCAGCACTGTCTGAAATTTGCATTATCTACAAAGTAACAAAGAGTAGAATGTGCCGACAAAAAAAACTAAAAAGGAAATTGCTCGGCCCGCACTGCCAGAAGCTGCATACGTTAGATTGGGCGGCAAGAAGAAAGAAAAATAAGAGTGCCCAGCCCGCGCCGCCAGTTGGCACGACCGGGCTGCCAGATGCTACAGAGAGTACAATGGGTAAGAAAAAAAAAAAATGCCCGGCGCCAGATGCTACAAGGCAAAAAAAAATAAAAAAATAAAAATTGCCCAGCATGGGAGAAGCTGTTAGATGCTACACAAAGGATATAAATTAGTGTGGGCAGTTAAAATAAAGAAATGTTGTCCAGCACCAGATGTTACAGTGAGCTACATATAAAGTAGTGTGGGCAGTTAAAAAAAAAAGAAATAGAAAAACTACCGGGGGGACACTTACGCCTCCTTACGTGCCATGAATGCGAAAGCATTGTGCACTACTGCCGTTTCCGTTGGAGCGTTTGTGGTTGGTTATGTCTGTGGTATTCAGTGGGTTTGTGTAAATTAGCTCGCGCTGGCCACCATACCGCGCACCAATCCTAGCTCCGTGGGTTAATGCCCATATATGCAGATTTGGTCATTCTCTGCTTAACATTCAAAGATGGCGGCGAGTCCTCGTACCACTACCAGCACAGCGTTTAAGCGATGCGCCACTGCACTGGCAGGTTGGTGTTTCTACCGCAGCCACCCGTAGGCTTTGTGCGACCCATGTTGCTCTTCCCGAGGAACCTCTCGCACAGCTGGCGCGACGCCCTCCGAATTTACCCGAGCTTCTCCCATTGGCCGCAGCTTGCGCGGCGCTCCTCCGAACTTACCCGAGCCTCTTTCCATTGGCTGCAGCTTGCGCGGTGCTCTTCCGAACTTACCCGAGCTTACCCGAGCTTCTTCCCATTGGCTGCAGCTTGCGCAGCGCACCTCCGAACTTCCCGAGCTTACCCGGGTTACTTTGTGGGCAGTTTGTGTACGCGCCACGCATGAGGCAAGTAATGCTTTCGCATTAATACTGCCCAGCCCGTACCGCCTAAGGCACAACGAGCTTAAACCAAAATAAAATAAAAATTGACAGTAGTGAGCTACATAAATAAAGTGCGCAGATAAATAATTCAGAGGGCACTTTGCTTACGTGCTGTGAAGGCAAAAGCATTAGTGTGTCATCGTGAGCGTTCGACCTCGACGCAGGCTGCGCTCTGCGAAATGAAACGAAGACACGCCTCCGAACTCTGAATCCACAAATGTGCAAGTGAAACACTCGGGCACTCGGTTCAAATTTCTGTCACGGGCTAGCTTCCAACCTGGCTGAGAGGCATGTGCTGCGTGGAATGGGAAATCGTCACGCAATGGTATGCGACGAATGGTTGCATCAGTTTTAATACGAAAATCTTTTCTTTAGGAAAGGAAATGGCGCAGTAACTGTCCTACATCTCGGTGGGCACCTCAATTGCGTTTTAAGGGAAGAGCTGAGGTCTGGGAAGGCATACAAGTGATGATGATGATGAAAACTTTATTTGTAACAAGGGAGTTTTGGACACGTCGGTCCGTGGGCCCCCGCACGTCCCCACTGCACTCAAACGTTCATGTCCCGGAGGCTCATGACGCTGGCAGCCCGGCCGGTGGCGATGGCTTGCTTGGCCGGGTCCTCGGAGCGCAGTAGGGTCTCCCAAGCCTCCCAAGTGGTAAGGTGCTCTAGGCCCCGCGGGGGAGGATCCGCCGGGCAGAACCTTCGGCATATACTCTATGCCGATGATATTACGCTATGGACCACGCATGGCAGTGATGGAGACATAGAGAACGCCCTACAGTCCGCAGCTACCCTCACCCAAACACATGCGCTGAGTATCGGACTCTCCTGCTCACCGTAGAAGTCAGAGCTCCTCATAATCCGCCCCAAAACACGAAACTGCCCCACAGCCCCCATCACCGTGACACTGAAAAACCGGCCCATCCCGGAGGTAAACACTCTCCGCGTACTTGGCCTCCACATCCAGAAGGTGCATATGTCGTCGATTCGAATCCCTGTCGCAGGCTAGCCTCCAACTTGCACATATCGTATGGCACCCCGGAACACTGGACGATGTTCGATGATATAGTTCACTATACCTGTGCTCCTCAGCGTGTGCTCTCCTTCCTCCATAGCATCTAATTCAACCGCACAGCTCCGGTTATAATACCCCATACCTGACGTCATAGCTGTGAATTGAATCAGGTCACACAACGTGTTACCACGTGGATTTCTTACGGCCTCTGCCGACAACTTGCAAGGTCAAAATCCAGTGTCAAAGTTCTAGGTCAAATGGCAAGGTCAAACATCAAAGCCAAAGTTGAAGGCCGAAGTTCAAAGTCAAAGATGGTCCAGTAAGTGGTCCACAATGGTTACGTATAGTCATGATTTACCTCAAGGTCGTTTCAAGGTCATTCAGAAGCTCACGGCGAAATCCGTCCGAGCTCTAGTAGTGTAGCTTTCGCTACAAAACACACGCCGCCGGCTTTTCTCGTGATGGCGCTAGTAATAAGGCTTTCGCCTTAAAAGAAATAAAAATAATAATGGCCAGATAGTGAGCTACATAAATTAGTTTAGGCAGATGAAAAGAAATAAAAGCAATGTTGTCCAACCCACAAGATTCTGAGCTACAATAGAGTGCGGCAAAATAAAAGAATAACAAATAATAGCCCCTGCCTGCACCATTGAAAACCCGCATGCAAGTCAATATCTTTAGCGCAGGTGGTCTTGTATCTTTTAGCCTCGCACTATAATACATCGGCCTGTGCGGCCAATGTACTGGACGAAAGTCTCAGGGCACTGGAGCATCAACAAGAGCGCGGCTTCCGTTATCTACTGCCCTTGTAGAGTTCTACATTGTTCGAAACCCCACTTGTGGAGGCGGAAGTTGGGCTTGGCTTCTGTGCTAGTGAAATCAGTGGATTGTTGGGAAACATCGCAGCAATACGGCAGATCGCTGTTTGAGCGTCCTGGAGGCCTTTGTCTCTGATGCTTCACGGAATAATCTCGCTGGCTTCCCGATTACGGGGGTGGAACAATGTCTCTATCTTTGAGGAAACTGCATGGCTAGCATTGGCACGCTCTGCAGGAGAACCTATGTATAACGTGCGAGATAGTATATTGGGTGAGCCCGCTCTTATGCTTTTTACTCGCGTAGACACATCGGCACGTGTCTAGCCTTTGAGAACCCCAGGTGGTCGAAATTTCCGGAGCCCTCCACTACGGCGTCTCTCATAGCCTTAGTCGCTTTAGGACGTTAAACCCCATAAACCTAAACCAAACCTTTGTGAAAAATAAGGAGCCCAAAGGATTAGCGCCTGGCCGACCGCCAGGGAGCGAAATACCTGCGAAAAACCTGCGAATGACGCGAGAACTTCATCCGGCGGTGTTTCCGTCGCGCACGCGGCACGAAAGCGGGCTGTTCGCTCCCGATTACAGTGAACTAAAATCTCCCGATCTACAGCTTGTTTAGATATCGCATCGCCTGCCTCATCGAGGCCAGTCAGCACGTGCTCACTGGCAGTGGGCGTGGTTCCGGTACCCCGGTAACGGTAACACGGTACACGGTCCCAAGCAGCACAGGTAATCGGGCCAATACTGCAAATGGATGGTATTACTGTGGTCCTTTGTAGAACCAGCCTTTGGCAATACATTTCCAATATTAGGCGGATCATATGTGCTGTTTGGGACGTCTCCGATCTCTTAAAAGCATCTATCGTCTGTTGTTCCCCGCCTTTCGTGTTTCCGAAACGTGTGCTCGCGATGGGCACGCTGCCGGCATAATTTCGCCCCGATTCGAGCAGTTTCCAAATTTTACCAAAACAAGCATTAAATTTGGCATGAGTCATCACGTTTCCGATAAGACATAGCGAAATTTTAGATCGGAACTAATACACCCTTGCAGAGCCAGAGGCGGCGTTTCAAGAAGGCGGCTCCACAAATGAATCGAATCCAAATCTGTTTATTTTTAATTTCTCTGCAGTGATTAATATCTTCATTCGTTGTAATGCAAATAATGCAAGGAATGCTGGAAATTCGTCTTCGGGCATGCTCCCGTTGTAGTGTTGACGCATTTACAAGGTCTGAAAGCGAGTAAATACGCACCGACGATCCACGTTGCCACGGATGCGTTTGCTGGCGCTGGAGGTTGTGTGAACAACCCTAAGCAGCAAAGGTAATCGGCTCAATATTGGAAACGTATCGGCAATGGCCGGTCCCACAAAGCACCATAGTGAGACCATCCATTTGCAATACTGGACCGATTACCTGTGCTAATTGGGAATGTTGAGAACCACTGCAGGTATTTGGTTCATGTGAAATCATGCCTTGGGAGACTAACGTGAAGGAAAAGCTTACGGTGAATACGTGTAAAGTAAACAGCCTCCTTAAGCAACAGCCAGAATCACCGTGGGTGTACTTAAAGGCACCAAACACTTAATTTTAATGAGCCAATTTTCTTTTCTGCACAACGAAAAGCTTGCTGTCAAAATTTCTACCAAGGATCTTTAGATCGTTGCACGCGCCAATTTTTTTATGTATCCCGATGCTGGAAACCTTGACTAGCGAACGCGATGGCGATTGGCCGTCAGCAAAAGTGCTGTACCAAAAATTAATATGAATCTCACCCGCCAGATACTAATAAGATATTTTTAGTATAGAGTAGCATCCATTTTAGCTTCCTCACCCAAAGCTGTTACGGCACAGTTATGTACGCGTCGTCGACGAAAGTTTTAGTAAACCGCAGTTGCCGCTCCATCCAAGCAATTGAAACTACGCAGCGCGATCTGTAGTTACAAAAGCTAAAAGTGCACGGTCGACGATGCGAAGGGAGCGTTGCTTTTCGTCGAAGGGAGCACTGGAGAGAGCGTAAACTATAATAAAAGATGGCGAATACTGCTGGGAGAAAAAAAAAACATGGTGCTTTTAAAAAAAATAAGCGACATTTACCGAGATGTGGTCACATGGTGGGCGACACTGATAATGGCCAATTTCACCGCGAGATGGCTTTTTATGTGATTTTCAGTGCCAAATAAAAATTATAAGTCCTCGCTTCTTTGATATTGCAGTGTTCAAGTCGTGCAATATGAGGCACGGTGTTTTCATTCCCGCCATAATCTCAGGACTCTTTGTGGACAGCGATTGGTCTCCTTAAAGGGCCCCGGACTAGCCTCTGGTCGAAAATACTCTCTACCTCTCCTGGAGCGAGCCTCTTCTCCTTCCGTTCCCTCCTCGAGATTTTTCTCTCCCGCGCCTCGTTGAGTAGGGTCCGCAAGGCAAAATTACCCTTCCTCCTCCGATGTTAGCCGGAGGCGTGGTGTCTGGTGGAGGGCGTCACATTTTGCTTGCTACCCGGTCAATTTGAGGGGTTCGGGGGGGGGGGGGGGGGGGGGGAGAGCGGCGGGTCTCCCAAAGCCCTCTCTATTTTTCTCTTTGGGTCTCCTCGCGGTGTTTCGTCGCGTTTTTTTTTTCTCTGTCCTTCCTCTCCCCAGTTGCTTGGGTCGTGGACGCAGTCGTCCGGAGCGAAGTGTCTTCCGGAAACCGCCACATTCTTTACCGTTTTGCCAGAAAGGCCGATGCGTTTGAGCCAGACACGACTCAACTCATAATCTCCTGGAAATCTGTGCCGGATCGTGGTTCGACTGCAGTCGCTGCGGGCGCATCCAACGACGAAACAGCGTCGTTGCATTTTCTCCGCACAC
This sequence comes from Amblyomma mixtum, assembly GCF_055824585.1. NCBI lineage: Eukaryota > Metazoa > Arthropoda > Arachnida > Ixodida > Ixodidae > Amblyomma > Amblyomma mixtum. The sequence continues at coordinate 177,372,988 of NC_143021.1, read as the reverse complement.
TGAACGATCGAGAGGCGCGATCGGCTCGACCACCTAGACTTGTTAGCGAGCGCATCCCTTCATACATCTGTTTGTCAACCCCAGTCAGCGAGCCACCTTTTCATTTTTTTTAGGCCTCCCCATCGTTTTACGACCGGAGGGGCGGAAGTCGGGTTTGTTCGAAACACGCGGCGAAGCGCGGACCCTGCAACCGCTCGTTTGTTTTTCTCCGTGTGTGTTTGTGTTCTGTGTGTTTGTCTTTTTGCTCCGCTCCTAAGCTCATGTTCATTGGAGTCAAGGCGTATAGGCAAGATGCACGAAGGATAAGCGGTGTGTGTGCAGCGGTCAAGTGGGCGAGCGAGGGAAAGGCTTTAATGCACAACTAAAACCTTGTTTTGGGGGCTTGCATGGAAGAAAAAAAACTGAGAAGGGAGCGCGCACGCAGAGGGCTATCTCGTGACGTGATCACGGCGGAGGGCGAACCGACTCGCTCACTTTTACTATTTTTACTTTTTATGATTAGGGTTCAAGGCTGCCGCCGTATGCTCCCTCCGCAGTTTTTTTTTTTTGTTCCTTCATGCGGGTTTGTAGGCATATGCCAAAATTGAAGGCGCTGCGGAAAGCGTTGCGCAGACGACGCGACGCAAGGCTACGCCCAGCCTTCTCCCGGCAGTCAGAACGATGCACCAATGGAATGCCTTTATCGAAAGTAACCCGCATGACGTCAGAGGGGTTCAGAGTAGTGGGCGGGGACATTTTTGTGGAAGGAAAGAACGAGCGGGCTTTGATTTGAATTTCTGCAGCTTTTCGGGGCGCGCATGGCTCTAGTATTTTGCAGAGGTTATCTTCGATGCCTCATCTATGCAGTGGGCTTGTTTTTCAAAAATGTCCGGACCCTGGGCAGGTACCCTTTAAGGAACTTAGGTGCGGGTAATTTCGAAAGCTTTGCGATTATGTTCCAATTCTTTTCTAATTCTGTTCCCTTCCTTCATAGCAGTTGTAAGTACTAGTACGGGCTGTTACTGATTAACATTTCATATTTTCCCGCCTTTCATGACGTTATACAGTTTTGCCCAACGCGAGTTTTATAACGGCACCATTTTTAGGCAACGCCGAGTTTTCGTGTCGATTGAGCCATCTAGTGGTTTCGCATCAAAATATGCAGCGTGCAGTCAGGGCAGTACTTGGGCAGCTTACTCTGTTTCTGCTCCTTCCTGTTTAGAGAGTATAGTTTCTGTTTGGAGTGTATAGTTTCCTTCTCCTTCTGTTTATTTTAATTTTAGTTTAGAGTGGAGCTCTTGCAGCATCAGTGCAATTCCTCATTTTCGGACGGTGTGAGGGCCAGAGTTCTTGTCACCTTCAAGACATTTTGATCACCCACAGCGCGTAACGAGCCACACAGCAATGCACAGAGGCAAACCCCTTTGGGTTCTATCCTTCTGACAAAGGCTGGACATGATTTCTGCCAACTTTCACGGGCTGTTAGAGATGAGGTTTCTTGGGTAGCCTGATTCGTTCGGGGCAGCAGGTTCCGGCTCGGAATGACCAGGAAACTGCTCGGTAGATTAATTGTACGTTTGTACAGTCGAGGCAGGGGTGCCTTGATTACACCATCGGCCCGTTAAATGCAGTTCGTATTCCCTAGATCCCTGGCCGGGGAATTACGTTCAATTACAGGCGTCCAATCAAGGTAGGCAGTTGTGTACATTTGGGATACTGCGCACGGCGGGAGGTGGCTCTGATGCATCACAGCTCCGTCGATGGCAAGGGGGAAAGACCGAGTCATCGAACGCTGTTGTGTCGGAGATTTCACCACTGCTGCAAGTCTTCCGTTCGGAGCCCCCGGTGGGAACGGAATTTCAACCCGTCTCCCAGCAGGTGGAAACGAGTGACGTCTCCTCCCCCGCTGAATGTCGGAAAGAGGAGATCTCTGCCGAGGCCGCAGACGCCTTTCCGCTTAGCACCACCAGCTTCAGCTGCCGCCAGCAGCCCGCTCCGTTCGGCGAGCCAAGGGCAGACTGCCATCTGATGCCGCCGCCTCGTTGTCTCTTGTTTGGCTCATCCGCCTCCACCTTCGGTCGAGAGTCCGCGAGCAATTTTTCCCAGGCCTGAGTTCGCCAATCTCAATAAGGAACTGCAATATTGTTGTGTACAGGATTTGTCACAGCCCATGACTATTGCTCCTTATCCGCGCTGTGGGTTTGTGTAGCAACTGTGGATTTCGATGGTCCAAGCAAAGGTTTCTCTCACCTTCGAGGCATTTGTTAAGGTTGGCGATGCAAAACGATCTGCACTAAGGCTGGGGAGCAAACCTGGTCGGCTGTGTGTTTCGTGACAGAGGTGTTGCATTGGCTATTGACAGGCCGATGTTTTGTCGTTTTTACTCGCATATTGGTGGACACGTCGTATTGGACAACCCCTAACTTTTGGACCAGGCTAGAAAAAATTACCGACGATTACGTTACTTCCTAATGCGAAGTTTGAGCGCAGCAAATAAGCTGTTTCACCTTTTCGATAGTGAGTCAACCCCAGCTGCGGAGTTGGTTTCAGGGACAACGCCGCCGATGCCGACACAAACAATATGATACCCTCGCTTCCGCAGCGCTAAGAACCAGGTCTAGCCGTGGGAAGGTGGTCACGTATTCGTCGACGTGCCGGGGCCTACGTGAAATAACCGGCGCGTCGGCAACTGAAGAGCACCCTATCCGCCACACAAGAACAGGGGGGGACCCTTTCCTCCTCTTTCTGCATGGCGGCGACGGTGTTCTATGCAGTCACGTTATCTTGACTCTCTAGCGGCGTCAGCGGCATCCAGCGGTATCAGTCGGTCGCTGCTAGCGCTGGGGGGGATGAAAGGGGGGCGGAGCTGGTTACGAGGCCGACGCCGACGCCGACGACGACGCGAAACCCAGGAACGGACGCCAAAGAGCTGCGCTCTAAAATTTTCATACTTCGGTGATGGCTGGCTCCGAGCAGCTAACATGAGATCGAGACCATGTCGAGTACAGAGACGTGCGGTATGCAGATTGTTGTAAAGCTCAGAGCGCCTCCTGAAATCCTAAAATGTTTTTTTCTCTACTGAACTGCTGGCTTGTTGGCGGTCAGGGGTGGCATCTGGCGATAATTGTTGTCTTATATTACTTTTGGGTCGGGCAGATTCGGTAAGAATTGTCTGCATAGTATGCGGCGATGCCGAGCCTGTTTAAAATTGGGAGGACACTTAAGTTTCGCTTTAAGGGTGTGACACGACAGCTTTAATAGTTATTTGCTATTTTCATCAGTACCTCTTTTAATTGCACGCACTATTTAGCACACATCAGTAGGCGTACTAGAACACGCGATACAGACACACAAGTCGAACAAACGTGCCTCAGTGGCCTAGGGGTCACGTATATGGCTCGCAACCCGAGGGTCGTGGGTTCGATTCCCGACTAATTACCCCAATTTTCTTTTCACCAAAATAATTTGCTTTACGTCCTTACATGTCATAATGGCATTTCAGTCATGCTGTGACCTCATAGTCACAATTTAACTCGTTTTAATTTTCATTCCACACCCAAACGTGTGACGTCACGACCCTATCGACCAATCCTGAATTTTTTTTTATGCGATGTTTATTGCCTCAGGGCATAAAACGGCATGTAATGATAAATGGGGATTTCATTAGATCAGCGAACCAATCCTGAATTAGTGTGACAACACGTGTATCTTTTCCTCCGAACGTCCGCTCTCGTGCTATCGCGTTAAAAAGCTTTCGCACAGCTTTACCGGAAGCGCCATCTCTCGGCGGCGGTGGATTGGGGAGCATTCTTCTTATCGCCGCGTGATGACGCCTCTCGATTCCGGCCATAGTTTCTGCTCCCGCGTTCGCCTGCTCTCGTCATTCTGCAGCCGACAAGAGCTGGCCTTCCCAGTACAGCTGTTGCGAAAGCATCTTTTTAGAGCGAATGCTCCTAATGGAAGTCAGTGCACCAGTATCAGCGTGATCTCGGTCACGTGTCACTTGCTAACAGTCTGCCCACTTTATCGCCGGTATAGTGCCGAGTTTGCGCCAAGGTTGCAAGGAAGGTCCGCGAAAATATCGCATTGCGCGAGATAGCGCACACATATATAACGCTGATTTTTGGAAACTTTCGTCCTCAGGCGCAAAACACGATATATTAATCTTATTGTCATTCCCTTTGTAGCGGGTCGGTAGCGAGTGCCTCCTTGCCTAGTAATACTGTTTGGTTGTTACTATTCGCATTCTTACTTTTGAGCCCCGCCGCGGTGGCTCATTGGTTACGGCGCTCGGCTGCTGACCCGAAAGACGCGAGTTCGATCCCGGCCGCGGCGGCCGAATTTCGATGAAGGCGAAATTATAGAGGCCCGTGTGCTGTGCGATGTCAGTGCACGTTAAAGAGCCCCAGGAGGTCGAAATTTCCTGAATCTTTCACAACGGCGTCCCTCATAGCCTGAGCCCCGCTGCGGTGGCGCAGTGGTTACGGCTCTCGGCTGCTGACCCGAAAGACGCGGGTTCGCTCCCGGCCGCGGCGGTCGAATTTCGATTGAAGCGAAATTCTAGAGGCCCATGTGCTGTGCGATGTCAGTGCACGTTAAAGAACCCCAGGAGGTAGAAATTTCCTGAATCTTTCACAACGGCGTCCCTCATAGCCTGAGCCCCGCTGCGGTGGCGCAGTGGTTACGGCGCTCGGCTGCTGACCCGAAAGACGCGAGTTCGATCCCGGCCGCGGCGGTCGAATTTCGATTGAAGCGAAATTCTAGAGGCCCATGTGCTGTGCGATGTCAGTGCACGTTAAAGAACCCCAGGAGGTAGAAATTTCCTGAATCTTTCACAACGGCGTCCCTCATAGCCTGAGCCCCGCTGCGGTGGCGCAGTGGTTACGGCTCTCGGCTGCTGACCCGAAAGACGCGGGTTCGCTCCCGGCCGCGGCGGTCGAATTTCGATTGAAGCGAAATTCTAGAGGCCCATGTGCTGTGCGATGTCAGTGCACGTTAAAGAACCCCAGGAGGTAGAAATTTCCTGAATCTTTCACAACGGCGTCCCTCATAGCCTGAGCCCCGCTGCGGTGGCGCAGTGGTTACGGCTCTCGGCTGCTGACCCGAAAGACGCGGGTTCGCTCCCGGCCGCGGCGGTCGAATTTCGATTGAAGCGAAATTCTAGAGGCCCATGTGCTGTGCGATGTCAGTGCACGTTAAAGAACCCCAGGAGGTAGAAATTTCCTGAATCTTTCACAACGGCGTCCCTCATAGCCTGAGCCCCGCTGCGGTGGCGCAGTGGTTACGGCTCTCGGCTGCTGACCCGAAAGACGCGGGTTCGCTCCCGGCCGCGGCGGTCGAATTTCGATGAAGGCGAAATTCTAGAGGCCCATGTGCTGTGCGATGTCAGTGCACGTTAAAGAGCCCCAGGAGGTCGAAATTTCCTGAATCTTTCACAACGGCGTCCCTCATAGCCTGAGCCCCGCTGCGGTGGCGCAGTGGTTACGGCGCTCGGCTGCTGACCCGAAAGACGCGAGTTCGATCCCGGCCGCGGCGGTCGAATTTCGATTGAAGCGAAATTCTAGAGGCCCATGTGCTGTGCGATGTCAGTGCACGTTAAAGAACCCCAGGAGGTAGAAATTTCCTGAATCTTTCACAACGGCGTCCCTCATAGCCTGAGCCCCGCTGCGGTGGCGCAGTGGTTACGGCTCTCGGCTGCTGACCCGAAAGACGCGGGTTCGCTCCCGGCCGCGGCGGTCGAATTTCGATTGAAGCGAAATTCTAGAGGCCCATGTGCTGTGCGATGTCAGTGCACGTTAAAGAACCCCAGGAGGTAGAAATTTCCTGAATCTTTCACAACGGCGTCCCTCATAGCCTGAGCCCCGCTGCGGTGGCGCAGTGGTTACGGCGCTCGGCTGCTGACCCGAAAGACGCGAGTTCGATCCCGGCCGCGGCGGTCGAATTTCGATGAAGGCGAAATTATAGAGGCCCGTGTGCTGTGCGATGTCAGTGCACGTTAAAGAACCCCAGGAGGTCGAAATTTCCTGAATCTTTCACAACGGCGTCCCTCATAGCCTGAGCCCCGCTGCGGTGGCGCAGTGGTTACGGCTCTCGGCTGCTGACCCGAAAGACGCGGGTTCGCTCCCGGCCGCGGCGGTCGAATTTCGATTGAAGCGAAATTCTAGAGGCCCATGTGCTGTGCGATGTCAGTGCACGTTAAAGAACCCCAGGAGGTAGAAATTTCCTGAATCTTTCACAACGGCGTCCCTCATAGCCTGAGCCCCGCTGCGGTGGCGCAGTGGTTACGGCGCTCGGCTGCTGACCCGAAAGACGCGAGTTCGATCCCGGCCGCGGCGGTCGAATTTCGATTGAAGCGAAATTCTAGAGGCCCATGTGCTGTGCGATGTCAGTGCACGTTAAAGAACCCCAGGAGGTAGAAATTTCCTGAATCTTTCACAACGGCGTCCCTCATAGCCTGAGCCCCGCTGCGGTGGCGCAGTGGTTACGGCTCTCGGCTGCTGACCCGAAAGACGCGGGTTCGCTCCCGGCCGCGGCGGTCGAATTTCGATTGAAGCGAAATTCTAGAGGCCCATGTGCTGTGCGATGTCAGTGCACGTTAAAGAACCCCAGGAGGTAGAAATTTCCTGAATCTTTCACAACGGCGTCCCTCATAGCCTGAGCCCCGCTGCGGTGGCGCAGTGGTTACGGCTCTCGGCTGCTGACCCGAAAGACGCGGGTTCGCTCCCGGCCGCGGCGGTCGAATTTCGATTGAAGCGAAATTCTAGAGGCCCATGTGCTGTGCGATGTCAGTGCACGTTAAAGAACCCCAGGAGGTAGAAATTTCCTGAATCTTTCACAACGGCGTCCCTCATAGCCTGAGCCCCGCTGCGGTGGCGCAGTGGTTACGGCTCTCGGCTGCTGACCCGAAAGACGCGGGTTCGCTCCCGGCCGCGGCGGTCGAATTTCGATTGAAGCGAAATTCTAGAGGCCCATGTGCTGTGCGATGTCAGTGCACGTTAAAGAACCCCAGGAGGTAGAAATTTCCTGAATCTTTCACAACGGCGTCCCTCATAGCCTGAGCCCCGCTGCGGTGGCGCAGTGGTTACGGCTCTCGGCTGCTGACCCGAAAGACGCGGGTTCGCTCCCGGCCGCGGCGGTCGAATTTCGATTGAAGCGAAATTCTAGAGGCCCATGTGCTGTGCGATGTCAGTGCACGTTAAAGAACCCCAGGAGGTAGAAATTTCCTGAATCTTTCACAACGGCGTCCCTCATAGCCTGAGCCCCGCTGCGGTGGCGCAGTGGTTACGGCGCTCGGCTGCTGACCCGAAAGACGCGAGTTCGATCCCGGCCGCGGCGGTCGAATTTCGATGAAGGCGAAATTATAGAGGCCCGTGTGCTGTGCGATGTCAGTGCACGTTAAAGAACCCCAGGAGGTCGAAATTTCCTGAATCTTTCACAACGGCGTCCCTCATAGCCTGAGCCCCGCTGCGGTGGCGCAGTGGTTACGGCTCTCGGCTGCTGACCCGAAAGACGCGGGTTCGCTCCCGGCCGCGGCGGTCGAATTTCGATTGAAGCGAAATTCTAGAGGCCCATGTGCTGTGCGATGTCAGTGCACGTTAAAGAACCCCAGGAGGTAGAAATTTCCTGAATCTTTCACAACGGCATCCCTCATAGCCTGAGCCCCGCTGCGGTGGCTCCGTGGTTACGGCGCTCGGCTGCTGACCCGAAAGACGCGGGTTCGGTCCCGGCCGCGGCGGCTGAATTTTGATGGAGGTGAATTCTGCAGGCCCGTGTACTGTGCGATGTCAGTGCACGTTAAAGAACCCCAGGAGGTCGAAATTTCCTGAATCTTTCACAACGGCGTCCCTCATAGCCTGAGCCCCGCTGCGGTGGCTCAGTGGTTACGGCGCTCGGCTGCTAACCCGAAAGACGCGGGTTCGGTCCCGGCCGCGGCGGTCGAATTTCGATTGAAGCGAAATTCTAGAGGCCCATGTGCTGTGCGATGTCAGTGCACGTTAAAGAGCCCCAGGAGGTCGGAATTTCCTGAATCTTTCACAATGGCGTCCCTCATAGCCTGAGCCCTGCTGCGGTGGCTCAGTGGTTACGGCGCTCGGCTGCTCACCCGAAAGACGCGGGCCCGTTCCCGGCCGCGGCGGTCGAATTTCGATGGAGGCGAAATTCTAGAGGCCCATGTGCTGTGCGATGTCAGTGCACGTTAAAGAACCCCACGTGGTCAAAATTTCCAGAGTCCTTCACTACGGCGTCCTTTATAGCTGTAGTCGCTTTGGGACGTTAAACCCCATAAACGAAACAAACGAACCGAAACTTTTAATCCTATTCTGGTTCTTTACCATTCTAATTATTTTCTATAGTTTAAACCATATTAAGTTCATTTCTCTAGCAGTTCGTGCAATTTTTCCATTCTGCTTTTACGTCACCAGTACTCCTGTCTGCTCTTCCTAGCCTCCGCTGCTGCTGTGTCAAATTTTCTCTCACTGTCCCTGAAACCGGGAGCTTTTGGAAGGCTGGCCATGTCTTCCTTGCCTGGCAAATTGAGTTGTTGGGCGAGTTGGTGGCAGTATTCCATCACTGCAGCGCGACAAACGGGACATGGAAGAAGGAAACAAGCAGGGACACAGCACAGCATCATCATCATCAGCCTGACTACATCCAATGCAGGTCAAAGGCCTCTGCTGTGTCTCTTCAGTTGATCCTGTCCTTTGCTAGCTGCAGCCACCGTATCTTCGCAAACTTCTTAATCTCATCCGCCCTCCTATCTTTTTGCCGCCACTGCTACACTTGTCTTCTCTTGGAATCAACTATGTTACCCTAAAGGACCAGCGGTTGTCTTGCTTTCGCATTACATGCCGTGCCTAAGCCCATTTCCTCCTAACAACACAGTGCTGAGTCACAACTCCACTGTCATCTGTTGCCTGTGCTGTGTCCCGTGTTCCCACCTATTCCAGGTCATGAACCGGCCAACTTGGCTTGTTCCTATTCATCATGCCTGTATTTTGTGCTTCCGAGCATTCATTTCTGATATTTTGTGTGAAGAGGATGCATTAAGCTTTCACTTCCTATTGCTGTTATTCATCATTTGCCTCTAACCATTTGCACATGTTTGATAGCTGCTGTTTTCTTTCCCCCCTTCTCTGCAGACTCATTGAGCTGGTTGAACTCAGCCATCTTCTCAAGCGATCCGGTGGTCTCGACTCCTCGCTGCTGCCAGTGTGGTACGAATCGCTCTCTCCAGGCGAACGGCAGCGGCTCAGCTTCCTGCGAGTCCTCTGCCAGAGACCCAAAATGGCGCTCCTCGACGAGGCCACGAGCGCGCTCGACGAGGGCACTCAGGTGAAGCTTTACCAGGAGTGCCGCAAGCTTGGCATCACTACGGTGACCATTGGTCACAACGCCTGCCTCGAACCCTTACACGATGCCACCCTGGAACTTCATGGCACTGCCAAGGGTGGAGCTTGGACACTGAAGGAGCGGGACCAAAAGGACGCCGACTCTGACGCTGCCAGAAACTCCTAGTCCTGACTACGTGGCCCAAAGATGCATTGCCATGCAGGCACAATTCTGGCTGGGGCACTGAGATCAGTTGTATGATTCCAGTGGCCAGTCAGATGGGAGCAAGTTTGGAGTAGGTGAAAAACCGAAATCTCCAGCCATGATAGGCTTAGGAGCCAAGAGGCTTGTACTTCAGGGCGCGTTCAGCAAACAAGAGTAGACACCTTTAGCATACCGTGTGCCGTGCTATCGTTACTGCTACCGGACTAGCGGGAGCCCACCCAACGCTAGTGCGCATGCGCTGATTGGTTACCTGGCGCCATCTGGCACCCTCAAGACGATCTGCATTCACACTGACGGTGTGCGGGCTCCGGTACTCGGGCAACGGTAACGATAGCACGGCACACGGTATGCTAAAGGTGTCTAGTGTCTCTACGTAGGCAATCAAACACTGGCATTGCAGCAGACCTCCGTATTCTGCCGGACAGTACAACATTAGAATAGTTGCCGCAGAACAAGATAGAGGAGAAAACTACGAGAACAGTGCTCGATCCTCCGTTCACCTTTAATGCTCAATGGAGGACGCAGTCTGTCAGACTCGAGAATGTATGTTTTTACAGTCTGGCCTCAGTACTGCTTAAAACGAGAAATATTTTGAACCTTTACACTCAAGAACATAATGATTTAGGTACAAGTCACTACGTGTTAATTATTTCAGTCGCATGTAGAATTTGAACTAGTTTTGACAAGCTCAGTTCGCATATTTTGCTTTCATAAAATGGCTTGTGTTTCATGGGAGCACTGTTAGCTGATCAATGACTAAATAATAAATTTTATTTTTTGAGGTGAAGTTATTTTGGTGCAGTTTAGTTTAACTCTGGCTGGTACAATTGCCATTTTTCACGTGATCACTGTTCTGTGCTGTTGTGAATATGTATTTACTCGCGTAATGAATCCGCTCACATTATGAACCCGTCCCCTCCCCCCATCTCGGTTTGAGTTGTTAAAAATACTTTTTTTTTACCTTTCGTCAAAATGCGCACCTGACCTTCAAGGCTAGTTTTCAGCATGTTCGCTTTATTTCTCCTTAATTAACAGGTGCTGTCGACTACAGTGAAACCTCGTTAATTAGACTGTCATTAAATAGGAAATCCGGATAATTTCAACTGCTGACGTGGTTTCGGCCAACGACCATGTAAGTCTATGGAGCGGAATGCTCGTCAATTTGGACGCGCTCCCGACCGGAGGCCGTGTCGCTGGTGAACGACTTAACGAATGATCGTGCTAATATCCCACGTTATATCATATCACATGAGAAAGGTTCCCGTGGATCTCTTACGTCACACAAAGACAGGCGTGACGACGTTCGGAGATCCCCAGCGTTGAAAAATTGTGCGGCCGCATAGTTTCGGTTTTCCGTTTGTGAGCTTCGCTCCAGACCACGGTTATGGCGGCCTTGGCAGCGCACCGGCCAGCCAGCGAAGTGCAGTTTTGCGCAATTTAAGACGGTGATTGTTGCGTCGTTGGTCTTTACGTTATATCATTAGAAGGCGCCTTGCCGTTACGGCGCCGGCGCGTTTCCCTCGATTCCGTCCTCATGATTCGTCCGTTCTTTTGTCAGGTCGGAAATGCGTGCTCGTCACGTGCTGTTCGCAGTTTGCACTACACCGCTTTTGAGGAGGCTGCACCAATACCGCGTTGCACCTTGAAGCAGGCTGGGGTGACTTTTACTGTTTTAGAGCAGTCCTGTGCTAACTACCCCAAGAGTGCACGTGCAGTATTCATCTGAGGTTATTCAGAAAAATCGTCGTTGTCGCGCAGTTTTCATATCAAAAGCAGATGACTGGTGTCCTGGTTTTCGCCAAATAAATTTACTGTGATGTGAGTGGTTTCTGGCATTTTTTTTTTCCTGGCAAAGAGGGGGGTGGAAGGGGCATTAATTCAGATTTTTTTCTTGCTCCCTTGAAGTTCGAATTAACAAAGTTTTGCTTCACAAAATTGTCGAATCGCGCTGTGACTCAGCAAACACCTCTTGAAGCAATGATGCTAAACACCGGTGACACGAAATGTGGGTGATGCGAGGACGCAACTTGTTGACCATGCGATTTCGTTGACGGGTGAGTTGATGGACAAACGGACGGACACTCTTTTTGACTCTTACAAAAAAAATCTGTCATAGTTTTTTCCCTCCTAATAAACCCTTCTTCATCCCCCCGCCCCTCCTCCCCAAATTTATGTTAAGTTTTCACGAAAAACGTGGGTTTATTACGCGAGTAAGTGAGTAGATACTATAGTATTTCACAGCTTATGTTTAGCAGTTGCACTATATACACTGACTTCAGTTTTCAGAATGGCACCATGTCGCAGTTTTCACCAAGACCACCTGTGACTTTATATTAATGTCTCTCAGTTTTATTTTTGAGCAACAGTACAAGCATTCCCTTGCAGGTTTAGCTACCAGTTTTTGACTGATATTTGTGATATTTATGCTCACTGTAGGTAAGACTGCATTCGTCTATTTGCACAGGGTGTTAGGCTACATACCCACTCATCTTCGTCATGATGGTGGTTAAAGCCAAAGAGATGTTTCCAGATGTGTGATAAAATGGAGGCTTGATGGGCACATCTTTACAGGTAAAGCTGAGGCTACAGAATTCCGAAATCCTCTGCTTGTAATTGTTTTCAGTATCCTCTCAAGGTATCGCTTTCGAGTCAGGGAAGTCGAACAAGAAGTGGATCAAGTGCATTTTTACTTTGTAGTTTTAAAATAACGGTCATCTGTAGTTGAAATTTTGGCTTTTACATGCAGAGTTTCAATGGTATTTGTTAACTAAAGTTTTTCGATTTGGCCACACCTGGAGTCATGTGATTGTGAGAGGCTGGGGCACATTGAGGATTAGGTTAATCATTGTAGAATTGAAGCATGTGGCTTCAACTACACTTGAAAATTTCAGTGCATATCGATTTTTGAGGAGTAAAAGTGCATGTGTTACAGGGGTCTAAGTTTGCAAAGCATGCTTAAAAGCAAACAGGAATGGGGTCATGCAGCCAAGATTGCAGCACAACCTTTTAGTTGCAGTATTGGTTAACATGGAGCATGATACAGGTAATGTGCCTCATTCCTTTTTCTTGTTTTTTTTTGAGCTATAGTAAGCACATGTACTCATCACACACAAGGCAGCCGACAGTGATGTACTGATGAGGCATAGTGCATTTGGGCTTATGGTTATATCTCTGGCTGATTTTAAGAGTACTTGTTTCATGTTACGATCCTCGATGTCTAGTTTGGTCTTGTGTTCATTTAGTCAACAAATGCATGCATGGTATGCATATGTGCTTTGTAAAAAAACTCTTTTCTTACTTTTTACAAAGGAAATGTGGCAGTGTTGTGTGCATTCCATGCGTCCATGAACTTGTTTCCACTTTCATGTACGAACGTGAAGCATCAATATCAACGTGTTCGTGGTACCAGTGAAGGATCGTATTTCAGTCAGATGTACGAGTATATAATTTGTTTCTGACCTGACCACTAGAGCGCAGCAGTTTTTTTCCAATTACATGCACTATGACTTTCATCTCTGTACACAAATTTAGATGTTAAATGTGTCATAACATAAGTATCGGAAAAATATGTTATTGCAGATATTTAATGCCGGTGGAAGTAAACAAAAGGTATAGTTTTCTGTTGCGCTTCAAACATAGGGTATTGTTGTGTGAACTTCGTGTCTGTTTTTGATGGGCCTGTATGTTCTTCCTGTTTTCCATGCATTCTTGTGATTTCTCTTTGTGCACAGCTAGTCCTTGTGTTATCGTAAGACCTGGTGCAATTTAGTCATATTAGTCATTGTCAATAGGCAATGGATGTTCAACTTGAATCTGTTATAGTTAGTCTGTGTGGGCCATTGGTAGGCCGTGTACCATGATTGTGTCTCCTGTGGGGGCAGGCGGTGACTTGGACTATGTTGGACAGCTGTCACAGGTACTGTCACCAGAATGGGGCACAGGTTGAGGTTGTGAGAGCCAAGAAAGTGTGAAGAGCATTTTGGTGATCTCGTTGTCGCATGTTACAGAGTGATGCAGTTGTTAGCTTGCCTTTAATGAGTAGAGGCTGTTTCTGTCTTTGTAATAGGGCTTGCGACATTGATAAGCATGGGTTGCCGCTTGGAATTTGCCTACAGCCCGTAAATAATTTGTTATTAAGTTCCTTCTCCTATGTTTTTTTCTGTTTCAGCACCATACAGATGGTGGCTGTGATATAAAGGGATAGTGCATGTCACATAAACCATGAAAAAACTAATGTAACTCAGCTTATTGATTTGGTGTTATTCCAGCTGTATGGAGAGGCAAAGCTAGGGGAGAAAATAAGTGCATGGTTGGTTGGTTGGAAGCACAGATGGGTCCCCCCGGAGCTGTTAGGTCATGATGCTGAGGGCCGGTGGGCCGTTAGTCTGACGGCCTAAGCCTCTACTGGCTGGATCACATCACACATACTTCCGGTGTCTGAAAAACCGCGAAGAGCACTCGGCGGTAAGTAGCTGGCTGGTCAGAAACACCCCCTAGGGTCGTGGAGGGTCCCCAGGTAGCTGACCCCGTGTTAGGTTCTCCTGTCTCCGGTGGTCGGAGCCCACTGCGTATGGTGGGTGGTCGGGCATCCCGTGAGGGGGGCCGCACCATTGGGCAATCTCGATGCTCTCCCTGCCCTGGCCAGGCAGGCCAGAAATGGAGTCAAGATAATCGAAGGATCAGAGCAAAAACCTCGCTGTCCCCATTCCCATCCACAATTCCTAACCCATTCCTGACAACCATTCAACCTCTTCCTTTTACCTATCCTTCCCGCTACTTCCCAGGGGAGTCTCCCCGGGCCCGCTCCCCCGGCTGTGGGTCGCTACAGTAGCTTTTCCCTTTTCTTTTACTTTTCCACCTATGGGTGGTAAAATTACCAGTTGCCCACGGGCCTATTCTTTTATTTTCGAATTGGATTAAGCCTGTTGTACGTGTGTGGTACAGGCAGGGGCTTATTTTTATTTCCTTTTAGGTCGCCCCAACCTATTTATTGTATGGAGAGGCTGTATTGCAGACTGGGAAACATTTTTCTTGTTTCTTTTATTCCCAGTATAATCTATGTATGGACAGGCTGGCCTAACTGCTTGGATGAATTAAAATGATGAAGCAGCAGTTGTACTGCAGTCACTGCTCGTTTCCTGTAACCTGAAGTCAACTTTGATGTCATAGCCATCGTTCAGGTGGGGAAGCCTAAATCGAAACATATGAGAGAAGAAATTCAGTTTCAAATTATGTACCAGGTGAAGGCAGATTCCACAGGGCAATTCATGCATACTAATGTGTTGCTCATCATTCCAAAAAAAAAAAGCAGCCAAAATTCTTGTTCCGGCTCCTTAAAAGCGATTGCCTGGCTGTATCATACACATTTCATGTTCAAGTACAGAGTGTTCTGTTATGTCTTATACAGCAGTTGAGTGTTTAGTCAGCTGCAAAGGGACACGGGGACATTTACAGCAGTCTTTAGCACTTTTATAAGAACCTTTTACCCCAAACATTGCAGGCTACGTGGTGGGGCATATGTTTGCAAATTGCTTGCATATTTTTTGTCTTGCAGATTGACTGCAGACTGAAACAGCTAGCAATCTGAAAACTCGAAAGGTTATGCAAAAACATGTTAAGGTTAGATGCTTACTTGAGCCGAAAGTGCCACCTTGCTATAATATACGGCTGCGTGGTGTCGCATTTTGCTCATGCGAGCTTTTCAAAAGATGCCGAATGTCTCTGGGTATAGTATGTCCGAACAATTCCTTTACAGTCTTCTCATGTTGTTATCCTGAGTAGACTAAAAATCCTGTTTTAAAATTGCCATATAATCATTGTAATTTTTTTTTTGCCACTGGTTTACATTCTGCAAGTATGGAATGCATTTGTCCCTCTGTCCTTGGTACTTTGCATTCCAGGAGCACATCATAACTGTTCTTTGTTGACTGCTGTAAATAGTTTGTCCAGCTCATGACATTCACTGCCTGCTGTTTTTATACCCACTATTTTTCCTACCGGTGTGAAAATGCCTTTTATGTATGGGCATTGTATTTTTATACGATTTCAACTGCTGTATTGTTTTTCACTCTACATTATTGCTGCGGAGACTGTCCTTAATGCACAGCACTTTAATGCGAACAAAATCAGCAGTGGCTGCGTGCGCTTTTACTGTCAATAAAATAAAAATGTTGGCAGCACAATATGACCAGCCAAACTGAACTTTCTGTAAACATTTAGCCTGGTTGTTTGCCTTGTATTGTATTGACACTGAAAAATAATCAGTAATATAATATTGTAAAAGTTTTATAGTTGCATGTGTGCCATGTGAAGTGCTACAGGCTATTGTGTGCTTCTGGTACGATACTCTGCTACCTTTCAGGTTGGCCCTTCTGTGAGTTTTTCTAACTTTAAGCAGGTGACGGAACATTGAAGAGCAACATAACATTCCTGTATTACGAATTTGATTCTGTGAGGCATCTGCTTGAGTTTTACCGAATTCGCTGTGTAATACATGGATGACTGTCATAGAGACAATTTTCAATCGTGTGGAACTAGTTACAAGAAATTTGATGAGCATTTTGTGCATGAAGAAACTATGTGTTTAAGAAGGCGCACTAGTAAAATTGTCCCAACATTTTCTGTTATAATGTTCAACATAGTCACTGTGTCTATTATGAGGACAGAAAAAAAAAGCCACGGACTAAATTTAATCAGGTTTTAATTTCTCTAAATGGGTTTTATATGCCGTGAATGTTTGAAGAAAGCTGTCAACAGGTTTTCACAAACTTAAAACACTCTTTCCATTGCAGCCTTGCTGTCTCGTGCAAAAAAAAAAAAATAGTTTGAGTAGATTTGGGCGTTTGCAATGCTTGAAAAACGTCACCAACTGTAGATCACCAGGCATACTCTTAACTCTTTCCTTACCACGGGAAAAACGACCATTTTTCACATGTCTCAGACAAAATTTTTTTTTAGAAAAGCTGTGATAGATAAAATTATATAAAATGCATAACAATAATTCAGATAGAATGCACTTTTAATGAAATTTATTTGAACACATATTCTGCTTGAAATGCTGTGAAAAAAAATCAGTAAACACAACAAAAAGTAAAAAAGAAGAAAAGTTTTGTGTTTATATGACAATAACTTTCCAAACACTTGTACTAAAAAAATTCCAGAAACTACAAAACAATTCAAATTCTTTCTAAAACATGGCATTAAAGTTTGAAAATTATAACTTGAATAGTTTTCGAGCTAGAATTTTTTTTCTTCATGCCTCTTGAAAAGGCTCGTTTGAGAGTGCCCTTTATATGATTTTTACAGTCCAACAAAAAAAAATTGGAAGTGTAATGTTATGCGCCAAACGAAAGCTTGGTAAGCGCGGTTTAAAAAATACAAATCAAAACTTATTTAATTTACGTCAAAAATTCAAAAAAAAAATATAAAACACAACAAGTATAGGTGTGATATTGCGATATATAGTATGCGATAAGTATAGCTGCGATGTAGCTGCAGAATCGAAATCCGACGTTACAACATCTTCGTCCGAGTCACTGCTGCTCGGAGGATCTTGAAAATCAGCTGCAGAGGCTGGAGAATCACGTGCAGCGGGACTCTTCCGGGCGCGCGAAGCGCCCGACCTCGACGCGACGCCATCCTCACCGCGTATTATGTCGCAATAAGCCTATGCTCCAAGGGCACTTCAAAAATGCACGACTGGCGGGGAAATTACGAACTAGGCCGAAAATGGAACTAACCGTCTGAACAACAAACCAGATGCGCCCGCACAAGCGGACAGGAAAAAGAAAGCGAAACTATCAGGCCAACGTTCCGGGATCAGTTTGCGCAGTTACAGCGTCTGAACCAAAATCCGACAATGCAACATCGTCACCAGAGACTCTACTACTCGTAGCATAGATAATAATTGCAGTTAACGCAGTAGAATTGCGCGCAGCAAGGTTTTTCCGAGCGCGCGCCGTCTGCGCACCCGACGCCATGCACGGAGCGTCCGCGCCGTACCCTCCGCTTCAAGGGCGTTTCAAAAATTCGCGCGTCGTGGGAAAATTGCTCTCTACGCAGAAACCGAAACTGTAGTCTCTGGAGAACAACTTAGATGGCGCCACATCACCGTAACGGCTACAATGAGGAGCTTCGGTTCGCACAAACAGACCGGAACGAGGAATCTGAACGCACAGGCGAGCGTTCTGGGCTCTCGTTGCCCAGTTTGGGCTTCGAAACAATACCTGACGATACAGCATCGTCGTCAGGGTCCGTGCTAATCGATACATCAAAAATATGTGGTGCAAACGCAGCGGAATTGAGTGGAACGGGGTTTTTTCGAGCGAGCGCCATTCCCGATGATGACGGCTTGTTCGGAGCGCCCGACGCCGCACACCCAACTTCAAGCGCGTCTCAAAAATTGTCGCTTTTTGGCAAAAACATAAACTAAACAGGAAGTTGAAGTTTAATGTGTGAACAACAAACCGAATGACTCAGCAAGTCCGTAGCGGCCGCGGTCGCGCTGCCGTAGCGCTTCGAATTTTTCGATCACCGGTGATCGAAGCACAGTGGCGTGGTAACGAAAGAGTTAACAGGAACATTGCATTAATAAAGTATTAATGCAATAATTCTGAAGGTCCCATTCACGAGAATAGCTGGTGACCGTCTGTCTGTGCCACGAAAAAGCAGATGACCTGCCCGGTACAGTGGGCAGTTGGTTACGAAATTAATTCAAATAAATTTAATACGATTGCCACCTGCCCACTGTGGCACTCCGCATCAGCTTATTGGTCGAGAGATAGCCTCCTGAAGAACTGTCTGTGCAAAAATGAGCCTTACGGGAGCTCGGGAAGAGAGACCTATCTCTCGCAAGCCCCACCGGTGACTGTTTCAAACAGCCACCTGGCGGGGTAGGTGGCGCATCGCTTAACCACTAAGACAGGAGTGGTATTGGTATCTTGTGGTAGTGGTATCTACATATCTATGAAGAGTACTTGCGCGGGAGAGATCTCTAATGCTATGCATTGCTACCGAAACAAGATGCACAAAGATTTCACTTGTCTCACATGGATAGTTGTACTAGGCATCCTGCGATAAGCAGCATTCGATTACTAGGCTGAGTTGTGCAGTTGCGTAATCGCAATCAGTTCACGCGTGATTTGCCACCTGCTTCATAGGATGAAACAAATACATGAAGAACATTTGAATTAAAGCCACTTCTGTGTGCTTTTTTAGACGTTTTACAGCTTATAAATTTTAGCTTGTCATGTACTTTCAGCAGTATGAAAGTTTCTTTTAACTAATTCTTTACCTAACTATCCTGTAAGAATATTCACCTAGCTATATGGACCACCACTATTGTATTAACTCAGTTGTATTTTGCAGGATGCATCCAGTCTTTCTCTCTTACTATCTTTTTAACCTGTATCAAGTAATGCAAAACACCCTGTACATCGCGGGTTCCTCCGCAAACACGAATGAATGCCATAGAAGGGGAGGAGGTTTCTAAAAAGAAAAGGCGCGGTAGCGCGCTCCCCAGGAAGCGCAGAAACAGTCGCTGCGTGCCACGCGTCGAATAATAGGAAGCTAAGTCTGGGGAAAATCAATTGCCGAAACGGGCAGTCTGTTTGAATAAGAAAGTAGAAAAAAGCTGCAAGCGCAAGGATTAACTCGGACTTCGATTTCCCGGTACGCGTTAATAAGGGAACGAGGGCGCAACCCGTAGCTCGCTGCAGCGCCCCTAATGGTCACTCTTCAATGACATCTGCAAACAATGGGAAAGGAAAGAAAAAAAGAAGGAAAAGCTGCATAAAAATTACATCGTTTACGCACCGCGAACTCCAGCGTCGTCTCTCCAGCGAATGCTCGCGTTCGCGCAAAGCCGTAGAGTCCGGCGCCTAATCCGGCCCGGAGAAAAGGCATACGTGATCAGACTGCGCCAGCCGGATTAATGGGCTCCAATTATCGTTTAGTTTCCCAGAGGCTGGGCCGTACCTTATATCAGGCACTGCCGGGCACCGAGATATACCACACTTATTCGACTACAAGCAGCGACCCGCGGCCCTCAGCGCTTGGATGCAAGCGCTGGGGTGACAGTGCTTGAAAGAAAGTTATGCTTCTTCGTTCATCATTCTGAATAGATTCCGAGTAGAAAGTCTATGTGGCGATCGCTTCAAAAATTACCAATTCCAAGGCATATTCCCCAGTTGAGTGGTACCTAATGCAACGGAACGAAACTGTTGCTGTCAGAAACGATGGCTCATGCATGAAAGGCCAGCTAGAAATCGGGTGGTTGTGAAATAATACACACACGTTGAGGCAAAGAAAACCCAAAATTAAACTTGGACAACTGTGTCAATTTCACGTATACACAGGCATAGTGTGCGTGCCCGACACCCTTGGAGTGTGTGGCGGCAATTCTGGTCTCAGAATATGTTCTCGATTTAACGTGACGAGCTCAGGTGGAACCCAGAAACCAAGTGAGCAAAGGGGGCGGCTCTTTGGTGTCCAGATTTCGCCGGTCGCAATTCAGAGAGTGGGCCGGAGTAGAAGGTTCACGGAGGAAGAGGCAGGATTGATGTGCAGAAAGGTGGACAGGTCGGCCTGTATAACAAGCAGTCTCTGGCCTGCTACTCCACGCTGTAGGAGAGGGGACGAGAAGAAGAGAGAAATAGAGAGGAGGTGAACATGAGTGGTGATGTAGTGAGCTGTACACGTGGTGCTACCTCTTGTATTGACAGTGGCCGCAAAGTCATCACGTATGTGGTCGCTATGTATGAAGAGTAACGAGATAGGGTTCAACTGAGGTGAAGATGAGCAAAGCGCGCCCTGGCAACCGGCGTATCTACTCCGGCAGCAGCCACGTGCATGCAGGGCACCAACCAGTTGTTTGACTACCGCTGATTTCCTCGTCTGTTATCTCTTCTGGTCGACACTGACAAACACCTGGAGAATGCGACAGTAGAGAAGGGGACGTCCTTGCTGAGTGTCTTGCACGGCTCTAGAGTAAATGCAATCGACAGGTCCTGCACTCGTGGTCTTCCGCAGGTGTAAGTTGTATATCAACATAAGTGGAAACACGCTGCAGATTCCACCTGAGTGCTTGCCAGACACCGCCTCGGTGGAGCCGCTAGTGATCGCTTCTGCCTAGCACCAGGAACCTCTGCACGTGTCTCTCGAACGTTTGTAGTGGCCAACTTGTGCTGCTTCCGTGAGCGTCTTCGGCTAGTGCGGACCGCCTTAGACGCCTCATTGGGCGTAGATCGATCCCTCACCATTTTCTTCGGTATTTAAATTCTATTCTTCAGTTTGGGCCACTATCTCGAGGTTGCCTCGTGTGTTCCATCGCAGTAAGCGTACCTCGGCGCCTTCACTGTGCACACAGGTCCACCGTGGAATCCGGCGCAACGCAGACACGTTGTTCTGCTTCTGCACCGAGCACTGATACAGCCAAGCTTCTGATATTTGCGGCACTCCAAAAGTCATGCCACATATGGGCGGAGGGGGTGCCTGGCAAGGCCTATCTTTACATGCGGCGGCAGTTTTTTCCCTTCAGACACGACCTTCAAACACTTCGACCATCCAAAGCGGTGAATGTCAGTTACAGGCACACTGGGTGACAGCAGCTTCGGTAAGTCGTCGTGTCTAATGTCCACGTCGGCGTCGGAAAGCACAGCTGCCCTTGTACTTCGGTCGGTGAAAAACGAACGCACCCGAGTGCTGCCGAAACTCGACAGAGCCTTCAGGGTATCCAAGTTTGCCTGGTTGCATACAACAGCAGAGACGATGTTCCTCCTGGCGTTGATGCGGACCTCCGTGATTTGCCCAGGAACGAGCTGTTGAAAGGAGACGACACAGAGTAATTACAAATCACTCTTAAGAGAGTAAACTTAAGAAAGGCTACAATGCACAGAGAGGGAGATCATACAACAATGCAATAATACATGGAAGAGGCAAACAAACGAAATGCAGATGGTTCATCGGGCACTGCGAAAGTCCAACGACTAGGGGATCACGTAAGTGGCCTCCCTTAACTCCGTATTCAAAAACGGACCTCATAATTTTCGTTTCTGTCGCTTAACAGTGCCCTGACGTACGTGCTTCAGATACCATTCTTACATATAAGATAGACTTTTTCTGGCACTTCAACGCCTTGCTGTTTGCCCCAGGAGTCGTGCAGTAACGCTTCTTTCGAAACGACATCTGTGTGGTTTATGGAGGGATTTCAGATGCAGTTAATTCTGAAAAAAGATCTGTAGCTGAAGATTTAAAACCGAATTAGTCATTAACACTCCTGTTGCCGTATCCTTCCAGAGAGCTCGATGAACTTGCGAACCGCGAATAGAATGGCCCATGGCTGGGACGTCGGCGCATGACATGACGTCAAAAGGACGCCATGAGAGTGAACCACGGAAAGCTTCGACAGTGCAGGCGAAAGTCGGGATTAGCAGACTAAAGTGCACTGACTTTCACTGTGGTCCTGGTGTGCCAACATGGCGATCTCTGTTACGTCGGTGCAAGATGGCGTGCATTTTCTCGGTGGTCCTGCTCTACTTACATGGTAACCTCTATGACGTCAGTGCAAGATGGCGGGCCCGTGACGTCACGGGCTCATAATAGACCACGCAGAGCTTCGCAGTGAACTTGAGAGCACATGGCGATAAGTGGAACAAATAAGCACGCAGACTCACCGTGCTGTCCTGGTACATCAAGACGCCGACCCCCATGACGTCGGTACAAGCCATTCATACATTTTTCTGAAGTGTTTAAGGTTTGGGGTAGCTGTACGGGGTATAGCTCAAGGATACAAAAGGAGAACGGTGCACACTTGTGCTTACATTCGGGTGAATGTTTGTGTAATACGGAATGGGGTGCACGTTGACGCGTCTTCTCACATCGCGTGGGATCTCTTCCCTTTGGTCTATAGTATAGGGCAGATTAACATGGATTTTTTTCGAGCAGTTCTCTGCCGGGTTTTTTGAGTGCAAGCCTATTAAGTTGTGAGAGCCATTGTGCTTCCCACATCTCTTTGAGGGTGTTATGTACTCCTAGAGCCATGAGCTTGGCCGTTGGCGTGGAGTTCGGTAGCCCCAGTGCCGTCTTGTAGGCTTTCCTGATGAGTGCCTCCAAATTTTCAATTTCCGACCTGGAGAGGTTAAGGAATGCCGTCCCGTACATTATCCGCGAGATCAAGGAAGCTTGCACTAAGCGGGTGGTGTCCCTTTCCTTCATGCCATGGTGTTTATTTCAGATACGATGTATCATCCGGAGGATTTGCTCGGTAGATGTTCTAACCCCAACGCCGTTGTGCTCACTGATTCCCAGAACGCCTTACAGACGCCTTACACTTACAGACGTCACCTCCTAGCTTTCACTTTTGTCGAATCGTTGCTTAATCTCATGTGTGATAATTCGTTGTCGCTGAAAGGTATGAGCAAGCAACGTTTTCCGAAGCACTGAAGAGTATACCAATGGACGCGCGATGGAATTTCCGCTCAGCATGAAAGGAACATGAAAATCACAGGACAGTTACGACAGTGTAACGCGATAGTCATTGACAGCTGTAGAGGTATTTTCATTTCTCAGTATATCGAGGTAAGGAATCTTAGAGCGACATCATATAAGCATAGATATAGAGCACTTTTTAGTTTCCCACATATGGGTGTTCTACAATTAGGACTCCTCCCCTGTCCGCCGTTCCAGGCGCGCGGCGTCATCGCTGCTGAGCCTCTCCTCAAGCGGCACGTTTAGCAGCCGCCGCTGACGGGTTGTACCGCAATCATCCGCGCTCGCCGTCCTCTCCCTCCTCTTTCCGCGGTAACCATCCTCCAGGTGGTTCCAGTGGCAGCCCCTCTCCGGTTGCGCATTCTTGCGCTGCCACCATACTCACCTCTCTCAATGGTTGCTGCCTGCAGCGTGGCTCCTGGGGCAGCCATCCTTCGGTTACGTACAGTCCCCGCCAAAAGTATGCAGCCCGAGGGGTTTGCTTCTAGTTCTGTTTAGCGGGGCTCCCTGGCACATCTAGCAGTCCAAAGCTTGGGAGGAATGAGGACGCGAAGCCATTCCTCTTTCGATAGATTACGGCCGTTGAGCATGCACAACGAGCCATGCTGCAGGCCTCACAAGCAGACTCCTTGGACTGTATACTTTTGACGGGGACTGTACTATATATACTGCGACGCGAAACCCAGGAATCGGTCCTTTAAATGCTATCTCTTCAAATCCAAATACTTCCTCAGTCGACTGATAGCGTGCCAGTGTCTATCAACCGGGGAGATTAAAGATTGCAGCAAATGCAAATGCTCATTCATATCTTGTGCAGTTATTTACACCTGCGTGGTGTCTTACGGGTCTGGGTTGGGCTGCCCATGATAGTTTTGCAGAAAACATTGGGTTAACAAACATCCCTGTAGCAGCAGCACTCAGTTGGCTTCAAATGACAATCGACCCGCCTTGTATAAGCGTTAGATAACTGGCTGTGGAATAGAGTGGACGTTTATTTCGACGCCAGGAGCACTGTGACCGAAGCGAATGCGTCGCGGCTGCTGCTGTACGAGATACAGGAAAAAAAGAGAAAAGGACAGAATTGGTCGATCGATGAACAATACAGGTTAATGAGTTTGTTAGCGGTAGTAACAGCCATTAGGTTAAGCTCTATAGAGCGCCATGTTCTGCTGGCCGTTGTCTGGTCTCACTCAGGGTCTTTGTTGAATATATCCAATTATTATTATCCCATTCAGTGACCACTGTCACATGCAAAAGTATACATTTGTTACTTTATTTTATACTGTATGCGTAAAAATAACAAATTCATACATTCGCATGTGACAGTGGTCACTGAAAGGGATGCATAGAAATCAGCATAATCGATTGAACGCTTGCGATCATGCCTGTTCGAAAGTCAACTGACACCAAGGACTAGACAAGCATTTGCAGATTCCTCTGGACAGTGTAATAGCCAGCAGTTTTTTCAGTTGTAGGCATATATAGCAATGGCTGTCGTATGTAAGGGTTTTTGAAAAGTCTGGAGAGATAGAGAAAGCATGGTGGGTAAAAAAACAAAAAGAAACATCAATCGCTTATCGCCAGAAGACCAATCACCCTTCACTGTCTATGAGTCTGTTATTTTCTGTTGATAAAAAATAACTTTAAAAAACGTAGTCATTGCCCAGCCTAGAGAAGCATACTGAAGCGGGGTTTCTTTGACGGCAGTTTCTAAAATGAAGTATTAGTTTTTTTTTTTTGTCTTGGCTTGAAACGTTTAATTGGGGAATGTCTTCGCTGAAAAACCGATCATATTTCTTCATGGGCAGGCAGATGAGGCTAGCTCGATGGAGCACTCTTTTTCTCTGTACTGTGTTACCTTATACAACACATCTTTCGCTCTTTTGTACGTGTATGATTAAAAAGGAATAGAAGGTAGCTATAAAAGAAATCACAGAGGAAAGACAGAGTATAAAAAGAAAGAAAGAACGAAAGAAAGGAAGAGAAAGAAAAAGGAAGAAAGAGAGAGAGAAAGAAAGAAAGAAAGAAAGAAAGGATGAAAGAAGGAAAGAAAGAAAGAAAGAAAGAAAGAAAGAAAGAAAGAAAGAAAGAAAGAAAGAAAGAAAGAAAGAAAGAAAGAAAGAAAGAAAGAAAGAAAGAAAGAAAGAAAGAAAGGAAGGAAGGAAGGAAGGAATAAAGGCGGGCAAATTTCACAGGATGATGGATGTGAACGCGTGAGTACGGTAGGATGCCTCGTCTCCTGTAACGCACCGGCCTTGGCTCTGTTTTGGGTCAACGATTAGAAAGGAAGCGTCGCAGCTGCGCGCGTGGCTTAATTCCCGAGAAATTGTGTGGAAGGGGATGAAAGTAGAGCTCCGCTGAAATCATTTGTGCCAGCTTACGCAAGGCAGCTTTCAACTTGCCTGTTCCTGATGGCGCCAAAAAGGTTTTTCTTTATATCTGTACTTTGGTAAGTATACACATCTCGCTTTTTCTCTCTTCCTTTCTACAGGCTTTTTGTTCAAAACTTTTAGTAGCACTACATCTTTTTTTTTTTAATCAGAGCACCGTTTCTACTGCGAAGTGGTACCAGCAGTGGCTAACATCAAAAGACAGATAAGACGCGTTAAAGGTGCAGTGAAGAGGAATCTGAAATCGTCTTTTTGCCGCGGGAACTCAGTCTACACGTTCCGAGCATTCTTAGAAACTTCGATTTATTGCCCTGTGTGGCCGATTTCCCTAATTAAATCGAATTAACGTCTGGCTCCCGCCATTTCTTTTTTAATTCTCCCCGTACGGTGGGCGGAGTCGACCAACGCGTGGAGTGCCTTTCACCCAGTCCCGTGGCGGCTTGCCGCTCTGCCATCGGCGGAGTAATACTTAGTAATCCGTAGTGGCAAATAGTCCGCGCGTATTTTTGTTTCTGCGGGCTTATTTTGCGGCTATATTATCTGCGAATGAAAGTATTTATTCACGGAAACCTAAAAAACAAAATAAAGCGAAAGCAAAGCCTTCACGGAGCTCGCTGAAAGGCACTCTACGCGTTGGTCGACTCCGCCCACCGTACGGGGGAGAGAATTAAAGAAAAAAGGCGAGAGCCGGACGTTAATTCGATTTAATTAGGGAAATCAGCCACATAGGGCAATAAGTCGAAGTTTCTAAGAATGCTCGGAACGTGTAGACCGAGTTCCCGCGGCAAAAAGACGAGTTCAGATAACCCGGTCAATTAAAATTTACTACTATTTTCTATTATTACAGTTATCTGCTCCATTGTTGCTAGAGGCTAGTAGTTTGCCTTTAGTAAAACCCCTCTCAGTTTCACGATTTTTAATGCTATTAGTGTTGGCACTGCAGCGTATAATATTCGGGCTCTTCGGGTGCGGCCATCTGAAACCGGCTGTCCGAAGAGCGCGCAACGGCTCAAGGCAACGGCTCAAGGTCGGTCTCTGTGCCCCTCGGAGCACCACCACAGCGAAATCGCAATTTCGTGGCCAATCTAGCTCACGCTACAAAATTCTTGTAGCCGGGCATGAGTTACACATCGCTCCTGCGCCTGTGATGCGCTCTTTCTTCTTTAGCGGTTACTGCCACGTTTATGAAAAGCAAGCACAGCAGACTACACAGCGAGACGAGTCAGCAGACGACGAAGCAGCGGTAAGTAGTGCCGCCCGCCGATCAGTAGCAGCGCATAAGTTGCACTTGTGACGTCATTCAGGGCGCACACTAGATGCGCTGTCTGTGCAGATTGACGCGCAATCCTTTTTCACGTTCATAAATCTCATGCTGTACAAGCACACAGTGTTCTCAACTAAAACTTGTTTCAGGGCGACTTCGTAGGTATTCTTCGGTAATTTTGATGAAATACATAGAAAAGGGCCCACAATACGGGAAAGGTACTCGAGTAAAACTTGTTGCTGGGCGATTTGGTGCATCTTCCTCGGTAATTTTGATGAAATACATAGTAAAGGGCCTACAGTATGGGAAAGGTGCTCAAGTAAAACGTTGTTGGGCGAGTTTGGCGCATAGTCTTCGGTAATTTTGATGATATACGTAGAAAAGGGCCCGTAGTACGGTAAAGGTATTCAAGTAAAACATTGCTGAGCAAGTTGGTGCATACTCTTTAGCGAACACGGAAGTGGTTTGGAATTTACGGAAGAGTAGCCGGAATATGATAAATTGCAGTTTTTTTACTTCGAACTCTCTATAGACGGTGACAGTTTTTGCTGGATGTACCGACCTCGAGCCCAAAAAAGAGTTTGTATCTTATGAATGAGCGCACTCAAAGACAGTAAAGCGAACCATTGCCACACACGTCTGCAGGCGGCCATGGTGAAGTCCTGTAGTCATACCATGCAAACAAGCTTCCAGCTACAGATGGTGAGGCTTCAAAATGACAGCTTCCCTCAGTCAGTCCTGAAGGGTGTAGCGGAGTCGCTTCTTCGAAGTATAAGAGGGAAGAAAAGTAAGATGTCCAGCCTCGAAGATTAGATAATTAGCCCATAAGTTGCTCCCTACTGGCACCGAGTAGCCCAATAATTGAAAGAAGTAGCGTCGAAGTGCAAGGTCCCGGTAGTTTTTTCAGCTCCCTGTAATCTGGCCACGTTGTGTCCTCGTATAAATACGCAGAAAAGAGACCAAACATGCGGGACTGCACACGCCTGTAGGTATGTGGATAGCAGAGGGGTTTTTTGTCAGATACACTTCACGTGTGGTATGGCATACATTGGCCAAACGGGGCGCTGTTTAAATGAAAGGTTAAGGGAGCATGAACGGTCAGTGGGATCAGTAACAGGGTCTAATTTGCCGCTTCATTGCAAGGGCTGAGTGAAGGGGGGGGGGGGGGGGGGTGCAGGCCCATTCTTGTGGCCGTTGTAGGTAGAGAACGTGAACATGTTGTCCGTGAACTGAAAGAAGCATTTTTTTATTAGGAAGAAGTGCCTGAATTTTGTCAGTGATGCTTCGATCTTTCTCTATAAGGCTGAAGAAGGCTTTTTAGAAAGATTTACAGAGTAAGCAACAAATGTTGGATGTTGGTTTTCTTCTGCTGTGATATGTTGTCTTCACTGCACCAGTTTCAAGGGTGAATGATATGCCTCATGTATTTTTCTGGTTTTAACTTTTTAGTGCATTTTTCATTCAATTTTTGCCCTTTCGAATTCCATTCAAACTGGTTATTTTGGCCCTTTACAACACGTCACATCGTTCCGTTTTTTAAAGAAACTTCGGTGGCTCTTATCGCTTTTAACTCACCTCGTGTTAAAAGTGTTTTTCCTTTTATCGTTTTATGTTCTTTTACCAGCTTCTGACGTTTACTACAGCTGATAGGTGGTGTGTCGGTGACCCTATATATTCAGTGTGTCTTTCAATAAAAGATTCAGTTGCTAGTAGCGCGTCGTCCTGTCTTCTTTCCACGTGATTGTTTTTGCGCTAGCGTTTACCGAAGAATAGGCAAAGTGTCAGTTTTAGTTTCCGCCTTTTAAAACGGAGCAGCAGAAGACAAGGTGTGGCGCTCCTGTGAACGTCTGCTTTCTAGAAACAGCGAGTAATGCGAGGTTTCAGTGGCCAATTAACACCTCCCCTTTTCACCCCCCAAAATGTTCTAATAGACTTTATAAAAATGGCAGCTTCCTCAAGAAAATTTTCAGTCGAGGTAAGAAATTCTGTTAATTCGTATTAAAAGGAATACACGTAACCTTTTGTAGGGCTGCTTTTTAGGCTGTGAGGACGCCGTTAGCAAATGTTTTCTTTCATTCATTTTACAGCGATGGCTGTTATTGCGCCAACCACCAACTTCGCGGCGAAGGACGCCTGCTGTCCGCACGTGAGAGCCTCCTCTTGACTGCTGTGTGGTGAGTGGAGGTGACGCCCGTTTTAAGGCGAAAGCCTTTACTGTCTCATCGTTGCCGACAGAAGGTTGTCAGCAGAGGTGTCACGCTTTTCGGTTGGTAGAAATGGCTATGACGTCAGAGTGTGCGGATTCGCAGTAATGAGGTCACCCACGGATACCTCACGCCCTCTTTTGGAGCAGACGAAACTAATAAAATAGTTGTCGTCCGCTCCGACAGGGGGCGTAAGGCGTCCGTGGGTGACCACATTGCATACCTCATTACTGCGAACAGAGCCATGGATACAACCGAACTCGTCGGAGCAGAGAGAGAGTCGTGCTAAAGGAGCAGTCAAGGCCGGCAGTCACAGTGTGTAGTTGTAATGTGTAGTCAAAGTGTGTAGTCAAATAAAGCACTAGTACAGCAGGAACAGCCTCGCAGTCAATGTCAAGCAGTGCGCCAGGAAAGGCTTTCGCCTTGCAGCACTTTAGAGACCCAAGGTGCCCCCTGAATTTTCTAGGTTTTTTGTCCACTGTTCGCGAACAGCATTCCTTTGGTTGGGTGGTGACAACCCATTACCCGCTCCGGAGACGCCATTTTGGGGGGCAAGGAGCGCGCTGACCCATACAATGGAGAGGAAGCTTCGAAGCATACGCCAGTGTCTGCGAGCATTTTTGTCCTATATGAGCATGCTGAAGACCTATATACAGCGACAGTTGCATGCGATGACCTATGCTCTACGGAGAATAAACCGCTTAAGTAATACGAAACGCCCCTGAGTGAGGCTCAGTGCCTGAGACGCCATGGAGATACCGGATATCCTGCTGACTCAAATGCTTTGCGGCGGGCAGGAGATCGCGAACGGTTGCGCCGACCCAGCAAGGGTACGTGCAGCCGAGTCCGCATGCAACTGGGAAGATAAAACTAAGGGAAGGAAAAATTAGAGGTCACTGCGGCGACCCGCTTTGGAGCAGTGCGAAAGCAGATTGACCATATACTATATCGACGTCCGTGGTTGTTCTGACGTCCATGTACTATATCGACGTCCACGGCTATTTTGACGTGTCTATTTTTGTCACGGCAGAATTTTATCACACACTATCTATAACAATCACTCTTTCACACATTTATCTTCTGAGAACGACGTAATCGTGCGGACAAAATGTGCGGACACTTTTTGCTGACGCGACATATAGCCATATAACGCTTTCGCAATAAGTAAACTGAGTGCGCTATTGCGTTGTAAGTTCTAAGGCGGCGAAGTAACATTGTTTGCCCATGAGAAAAACGCACTAGTTCCCACTACCCACTACCAACTCCCAATATGCAGTACTGTTAAATTACATTCCCAGTACCCGCGGACGCCTACCATAGCTGGGAATTTTAGTTATGAAACGTGAGAAAAATGTTTACGTTTGTCCGCGCCTGTACTTGCGTGCCGGCGACATCGAGCCTAGAGCGTTCTAGTTGGTAACGGTCCTGTATGATTCTTCGTTTTTTTAAATAGAATTTCAATTCAACTGGAGTTTTCGTTTGTTTTTTGTTAATTTTCCCGTTAGGCTTCAGGTATATGCGTATGTACAGGACATGTATATGAAGGGTGTTTTATTTTATTCACTACAAATTAATTGCAGCACAGGCTGATGACAGCCAAGTAGAACATGCTAGGAATTCACCAACTAATATTCGAAAAGAAAGTGTCCACCCTGACAGATAACCCGACATGTAGAACTCTACCCTGTAGCTATTATGGCGCTTTATGACAAAAAAATCTGGACTGAAGTAGGTGAAGGACGCAAATATTAGCAGTGCTTGTTTTTGCCGTGTGTGACACTTTTTGCAGATTTACCTGATGCTGACGGACTCTGGGCGAAATTTCGATATGGTTACAGACTATAAATACGTTACCTGACCATGTCAGTGTTTCAGCTAGATGCTGTGACAACCGGCGAAGTCTTTGCCCAAACATAGCTTTCTCTTTTTTCTGGCTGGGTAAATTGTGCATTCTCCTTGAAATACGAGCCTCTCTGACTGTCTCTGCTCTCGTGAGTCATTCTCGGACTGTTTCTTCTTCTTTTTTTAATCTACAAAGTAGGTGTGGTCAGAATATGCCTGATGTGAGGAAAAAGTGCATACGTAGCTTTTAATCTTGGAAATGTAATCTATTCTTCTCCTAACTTGCACGTTATGCGGAGTTTTAACGCCTGGTTGTGGTGGTGGAAAACATTTATGGAGAGATATACGTACAGGAGGTTATGAAAGAGCTGATTCAGAGGGGGCCAGGCCTTACAGTTACTAGGTGGAGTTCCTTAGTTCGGGACCCCAATGGCATCGGCCACCGCTCGGGCTCGCTCTTCCAGGGCCCGGAATTTGCATGTGGACATTGATAGATGCCATAATGGAGGCCTACGGTATAACAGCGGCACGATAGGTCTCTTTGAAGATTACGATTTGATTTCAAAGGCGCAATGTTAGCTTGTAGTACAGCCTTTGTCAGAAGTTTAGAGCCCAGGGGGTTTGCTTCTGGGTCATATTGCTTTGCTCATAATGCGTCCTCAGCGTCCCAAATCTCCTGAAGGTAAGAAGATTTTTGGTCCTGCTCCCTCCGATGCGTAGGACTTCCATTAGTGCTACAGGAGCGCCACAATAGTGCCTAGAAGCAAACCCCCTTGGCTCTAAACTTTTGACAAATGCTGTACATATATCGTCATGACTATCATGTTTCAGGTCTGCACGACACGCATCAAGGACTTATTCTTTCCAAGCCTTTCACTTCAGAGAAGCCGGACACGAGCCAAAAAGAAAGATTGTACCCACTGGATGATCGATGTTTACCCGGCAGAACTGAGAATCGAACCTCGAACCTGCCGTATTCGAGGTGCAGCGTTCACTATTCGTTAACGCGCACTGATGTCGCACAGCACACAGGTGCTTTAGTACTTCGCCTCGACCGAAATGCGACCGCTGCGGACAGGGATTCGATCCCGAGACCTTGGACTCGGCAGCCGAACGCCAAATCCATTGAGGCGCCCATCGCGACGGTACGTTCTTCGAACGACCGCGCTGGCATATTGATCAGCGAATTTTTAAGCACAGCAATGTCGAAAAGAGCGCCTGGCGTTGAAGGTTGTCACGCAAGGAAACAATCTCAACACCCGAATCACGACGGTCACGAAGGCTGAAAGAAGGAGAGAAATGAAAAAAAAAAAAATGGGGCCGATGCAAATTACTTATCGAGCGAGCCGCGCGTTTATGACGCACAGGCGGCAGCGGCGAGCGTAAAACTGTCATTCCGCTTACGCGTAATGTGCGCGCTTGCAGTGTTTAGAGAGAAAACAATTTTCGTGCGTTGCTGCTAACGGGTAAGATAGGGGATACCAGTTATAGCTATCGACTCTTTCGATTGGAATAAAAGGCGGCCGATTCAATGAATTTGTTCATTTTTGCTTTTCATGTGATCTTTTGCCTGAATGCTGATCGCTGGCACGAACTGGTTCGCGCTTGTATTTGAACGTTTAAAAGAAATGAAAATGGATACTATGAGAAATACAAATGACAATTAAAAAAGGAACGGAATTGGTTCGGGGCTAGTACGAGTTGCTAGATCACCAAGGTTAACTAGGCATCGTTGTAATAGATCTGTCGGAAAATAATGAATAAAAGTAAGAAAGATATCGTTCCAGCACGGCTTTGTAAGAATCAAAGTAAAAAAAAAACAAAAAGAGAGCGAGAATCTCGGAAAAGAAATTGTAGACAAGAGCGAATTAAGAAAAAATTGGCGACGATTACGTTACTTCCGAATGAGAAATTTGAGCGCAGCTCATCAGTTGTTTCAGCTTTTCGATAGATTGAAGCAAAGAATTCGAGCAAGACATGTATGTACAATTACAGACAACTTGTTATTTTTCACAAAATGCAGCTCCAGGTCCAGATCAGATAACAGCGAAGCTCTTATTTAACCTCAGCGATGACACCATCACCTCGCTGGTGGAATGCTTCAACGAGCAGCATTGGGCTACAGGAACGTTACCAATATCCTGGATGACAGCTGAGGTTCGGTTCATTCCGAAGCCAAACAAACCCTTTATACAGGATAATCTAAGACCGATATCGCTGACCTCGTGTTTGGGGAAGCTCATAGAGAGGCTCATCAACACGAGACTGAGTAGATACTTAGAAGAGAACAACCTCCTACCTAACATTCAATTCGGCTCTCGCCCTCACTTATCGACACAAGACGCCCGCTCGTACTTGTACAAAGGCCTCCTTGAGACACCTCCCAAGTCACAGACAAGGGCCATCCTGAGTCCTGACACTTGATCTGAAAGGAGCGTTCGATAACGTTCTACATAAAAATATCCTGCAAAGCCTCGCCGATACCAACTGTGGCGCAAGAACCTACAACTATATCAATAACTTATCAGCCAGGCAAGCCACTATAAACTTCGGTGGAATAAAATCAGATCCCATCACTCTAGGCCCGAGGGGAACTCCGCAAGGTGTGGTATTGTCACCCCTCTTGTGCAATTTGGCTATGAAAGATCTACCAGGCCTACCTTCCGAAATCCCTGGCATCAAACACACATTGTATGCGCATGATATCACTGTATGTTGCAACTCGGGGAGTGACGCCGAGATGAGGAGCGTCTTCAACCAGCAGCGGACACGGTGTACCGGTATGCCGGGGAGAGAGGCCTCCAGTGTGCGCCGGGAAAGTCCGAGTTGCTCATCCTGAAGAACACGGGGAAACCCCTAGCACAGAACATCACGGTGTATATAGAGAACCACCCAGTACAGAAATCCACGGAGATCAAGATCCTAGGGCAGTATATCCCGCAGGGGCGAGAGAGAGAGAGAGAGAGAGAGACAAAAAACTTTATTTACACAGGATTTCGGGGCACGCCCCAGGGTCCCCGCACGACCCCACTGCACTCAAGTGTTTATGTTCCTGAGGTCCATAACACTGGCAGCACGGCCGGTGGCGATTATCTGCACGGCCGGGTCCTCCGAGCGCAGCAGGGTCTCCCAGTCCTCCCCGGTCTTGAGGTTCTCTAGGTCCCGCGGGAGAGGGTCCGCCAAGCAGGGGGAAATGATGTCGAGGGAAGAGGCGAAGGATTCTGGGCATAGAGCGCATGCCGGAGTGGCGAAGGAGGGATGATAGTGGGCTAGGTTAAGGGGTGAAGGGAGAGTGTGTGTCTGTAGTCTGCGCCAGAGTTGCGTGTTTGTTATCTAGGGAGGGGTGGGGCGGGGGGCAGAGCTGGCGTGAGGCTCTGTATGCCTGGGTAAGCTCACTGAATGAGTGCATGCGCTCCTTCGTGAATCCCCGATCAGAAGCCACCTGAGCCCGGTTGAAAGAATCTCGGGATCAGAGGCCACCTGAGCCCGGTTTAAAGAACCTCGGGCTAAAAGGTTGGCGGACTCGTTTCCGGGATTCCCGGAGTGCGCAGGCACCCATATCAGCTCCACTTGGCGGGGTGGGGGTGCATCGGGCGAGTCCAGTACGCCGAAAGCAAGGGACATGGACTAGGCCTCGAGCAAAATTTAGAATCGCAGTTTTAGAATCACTCAAAATGTACCGGGCTTCCGTGCGGGTGATAACAAGTGCTATGGCGGCTTCCTCTGCAGCCTCTGGGGAGGTGTCTGGAGGGAGAGGTAGTGTGAGGAGGGTGGATGAAGAGGAGTCCACCACAGCTGCTGTCGCTTCATCACCCGTGCAGGCACCGTCTACCCATACGGCATCCGGCTCGGAGCCGTACGCTGGACGGAATGCCTTCGCACGGGCTCTGCGGCGCTGCTCATGGTAGGACGGGTGCATATTCCTCGGGAGCGGCCTGATGAGGAGCTCCCGGTGAAGGGGTCGTGGGATGGCGAGGAGGGTTGGGTCGTTGGCCGGTATTCTGATTCCGAGGGAGTCCAGGATATACCGACCTGTGGAGATTTGTGTGAGCCTGATGTATTGGGCTTGTCGGTGGGCCCACCAGTTCCCCGATCGTGTTGTGGAGGCCCAGGCCTAGTAATCTGTCTGTGGGTGTGTTCATGGGAAGATGAAGTGCTAACTTGAATGCCTTGCGAATCAAAGCATCCAAAGCGTTTGTGTCATGTTTGGATAGTTGTAAGTATGGGGTAGTGTACAGCACACGGTTGAGGACAATGACATGAATGAGGCGGCATAGGTCTCTCTCCTTCATGCCTCTATGATGTCCCGAAGCCCTGCGGATGAGGTGCGATATCGCGCCTACAACCTGCTTGAGTTTCTTGGGGGTGGTGGTGTTTTTGCCATCGTTCTGGATGTGCAGGCCCAGTACACGGAGGGTGCCAACCTAAGGTACCGGGCCACCATTCAGTTCAATGGCAATGGGGGAGCGGGGGCAGCGGTGGTTCTGAGGCCGGATGAGGAAGAGTTCGGACTTCTCTGGAGAAAGAGAGAGAGAGACTTTAACGAATAATGGAGAGGTCTGCCTGGTTATGGGCCTGGCATGCTACTCCAGATGAGGCTGAAAGAAAAGGGAGAAAGTCAGAGAGAGAGAGAGAAAAGGTGACATCAGACATACTCAACACTCACTCACTCACAAACGCACATGATTTTCAAAGTATGTCCACTAAACTCGTGTCCCTTAGATGACTATCAAAGTACGGCCATTAAACCCGTGTCCCTCAGAAAAACTAACAATGCTTTTGTCCCTCGCTCAGCCGAAGTCGCATCAGTCCAGGGTCCAATGACATGCTCCAGGTGCATGGGGCCGTCCTTACGAAGTCCTAAAGCATTAACAGTGTCTTGCGATGGGTATTAAAGATTTGGCAGTGGCATATCAAGTGTTGAATATCCAAGCACACACCACATGTCGGGCACAGAGGGCTACTTGATACACCAATTTTATAAAGATATAATTTAGTAAAGGCAACGTCCTGACGAATTCGGTGCAGGCAATTGCAGTCACGTCTATCTAAATTGCGTGGCATGCGGAATTCGCAAGTGGGGTCGACACGAAGGAGGGGTCTGTATTGACGCCGCGGATCACATCACCAAGAGCGTTGCATCTACCAGGATTTAGTAGCGAGAAGTCTCTAGCCATCACTACGAGAAAAGGGTATGGGTAGGAACAAGGAGGTGTCGCCATGCACCGTCAGCACGATCATTGCCTGCGAGGCCGCAGTGAGCGGGTAACCACTGAAGCACAACACGGTGACGTAGCTCACAGGCCTCGGTGTGTAACCTGTTCAAGTCATCGACAATCTGCTTCTGAAGGCTTCCTGATGACTTTATCGACTGTAGTGCAGCGCGAGAGTCACTGAATATAACCCACGCTGTTCGCGGTTTTTGTAGAATGTAAGTAAATGCAACACGCAGAGCAGCCAGCTCAGTAGCAGTAGTCGAGGTGCGGTGACTGTCACCGCACTGAGTGTCACTTCTCTTGGGAGCAAGACAGTCCGATGGTCCGTGCGTAATTTTAGGTGTGTGTGGCTGCTTCCTGTAAGGTGTTCTCTAAGCCACCGTCACTGGCGTGGGTGGTCCACAGGGTGATATCGTCGGCATAAAGAGTGTGCTTCAGGTGGGGAATAGTTACCAATTTTCGGACGAGGGGTATGAGGGTAATATTAAAGAGAAAGGGGGAAAGGATGGACCCTTGAGGGGTGCCGATACTCTGAAGTGTGTAGGAGGTGGAAGACAGAGGCCCGAAGTGTATCTCAGCCGTGCGGTCAGTGAGGAATGCTTGAATGTAGGCGTACGTGCGCACGCCCACATTCAATGGGGACAGGGCAGTCATGACCGCCTGATGTTCGATGCGATCAAAAGCTTTGGAGAGATCCAAAGGTAAGACTGCCTTGGTGTGACCTGGAAGCAGCGGGTCGAAAATGTCGTGTGTGAGTTGCAGCATGGCGTACTGTGCGGACAGATGGGGGCGGAATCCCACCATTGTTTTTCACCACCACCACGAGGGCTATGAAGACACCCAGGGTTCTATGGATGTAGACAATGGCCTCCTGCATATATGGTAATCAACCCATTACGCCCACTCCACACCATTAGGCGGAGCTTAGGCGCCTCTTCCATGCTCTTTAACGCAATCGAAATGTGGCCGCCGCTGCAGAGATACAACCCGCGAATTCGGGCTGCGCTCTAGAACGCTACATTAACCACTGGGCCACCGCGGCGGACGGCATGAAAAAGATGGTGACCTTGGGCATTTCGCAAAAGTTCCTTCCTTAACTGCGCCTAGCTGCTCGGTCAACTACAAACTGTTAAGAGAACGAAATGTTGTCACACTTCTGCTGTAGTTACTGCTGGTCAGGGGGTGAGGAGAGCCAGGCTCCCTCTCCACCTGTACCAAGTGGCATGGACACGTAGCCGCTGTTGGACGCTCCCACAGCGCTCAGTGCGAAAAAATTCAGGGGGCACTTTGTTCACCTAAAGTGCGGTGAGGCGAAAGCCTCAAGAGTGGTGTTGCTGCTTGTGTCACTGATGTGTGGTTAAGGTGTTAAGAGCGAAACGCGACAGCGTCTTGCAACGCTGCCAGGGAGTCCATTCAACGCCATCGCCCGTTCGGCTCTATGCCTTGCTTGTCGGTAAATTGGTTTTTGAGGAAAGGAAATGTATCTGTCTCTCATATCTCGGTGGACACCTAAACCTCGTCGTAACGGGAAGGGAGGAAGATGGGAATGAACGAAGACACCGTATTCACTAGGTGGTGGTGGTGAAAGACATTTATAGTGCAATAAATTTTTTACAGAGAGGTGATTGGGGTAGGCCCTATTGGTCCTTTCCCCTAACAATACACCCTTTCCCCTATTCCGGGGCCCCATTGGCAAGCAACGCCGCCCGCGTCCGGTGAACCAAGGCCTTTTGGGTCTTTAGGTCCTGACAGCCGAGCAGGGCCGCCTCCCAGTCCTCTCTGGTGGGGTTGGGGTTGGGGGGGGGGGGGGGGTAGATGGGTTGGATTGACACGCCCAAACCATGTGGAAGGTGTCAGCCACCTCCCCACAGAACTGGCACGTGCCATCAAAGGATGCGTTGAAATGTTTAAATACCGCCGGGCACAGTATACAGTGTTAGTAAGAATTTTGATGAGGAGGCGCTCGTCAGCGCGATCCAGTCCCTTACAAGGGGCCGGGTAGCGCCGGTGCTCCTCCTTGTAGTAATCGGTGATGTGTTTGAATGTAAGGGCCAGATTGTCTGATTGGGAGAAGGCTTCCAAGGACAGGGAGATAGCTCGGGGAGAGAGTGCGCGGGCGGCCTGATCGGCCTGTTCGTTTCTCTGTAGGCCCTGGTGACCGGGGGCCCACATCAGGTTGCGTGGAGTTGGATCTTCGCATCGGCAGCTATATTCCAATATGCGCCAGGCAAGCGGGGGAGCCCAGCCCAACTCATAGTTCCGACAGGCCCCTCGCGAGTCGGTGAGTAGTGAGAGCCAGAGCAATGGCAATCTCCTCCGCGTGTGTTGCGCTGTAGGCTTTGAAAGTGAGCCCGTTTACTGTGTTTGTGTTGTGTACGACTGCGGCCGTGTACCACACCCCGTGGTGTGGGCCGGCAACGTCCACGTAATACATATGTTGTTGGTTACCATAGTATCGCGCCAACGCTTCCGCGCGCGCCTGGCGACGACCACTATGGTCTTCTCTGGACATGTTGCGGGGAAGGGGTCGGACCCGGAGGGCGCGTCTCCAGGGTTCTGGCACTCTCTCCCTTTCCTCAATATGGTAGTCATGTTTGATGTGTAGCCGGTCCAAGAGGCGGCGACCGGACGTGGTCTGTGCAAGACGCGTGCATTGGTTGACTAAGTGGGCTTCTCGAAGCTCCCGGAATGTGTTTACCACGCCCAAGGCCAGAAGTCGCTGGTTGGACGTGGTGACCGGGAGGTCGAGAGCCCGCTTGATGAATTTCCGGTGGATGACCTCCAGTTGGTCATCATCATGTTTGCGCAGGTGCAAGTAGGGGGTTGAGTAGAGGATTCTACTCGTCACGAAAGCATGGGCAAGCCGCAGTGCATCCTTGCTTCGTAATCCGCCCCGCTTGTTGGAGACCCGGCGGACCATGCGGCCCACCTGGTCTCCCACTGTGCGAAGTTTGGCTAGGGTAGTGTCGACCCTGCGTTGATGGTGTATGAAGAGACCAAGGACACGGATCTCCTTGGACTCCCGGATCGGTCCCGAGGGGAGACTGATGCAAAGCGGAGTTGTGTCCCGAGGGGAGGTGGTGGTGGTGAAAAAATTTATTTAGAACGGACAGGAGGTGTTTGGATCAGCCCGTAAGGGACCGATCCTTACAAACACTAGGTGGAGGTCCCTAGTTTGGGACCCCAGTGGCGGTAGCCGCTGCCCGGGTGCGCCCGACTAAGGCTTGTTGGGCCTGTAAGTCGTGGCAGCCGAGCAGGGTCGCCTCCCAGTCCTCCCGGGTTGGGTTGGGGATAGGGGGAATGGCCGGGTTGGAGGCGCAGGCCCACACCATGTGATAGGTGTCCGAAGACACCGCACTACAGTGCGGGCAGTTGCCGCTAAAGGAGGGGTCGAAATGTTTTAGGGCTGCCGGGCACAGCAATGTATTGGTGAAGAGGCGGAGAAGGAGCCGCTCATCCGCCTTCTTGAGGCCTTTACAGGGGCTAGGGTAAAGGCGATGGCTATCTTGATAGTAGGTTGCGATATTTTTGAACGTATAGACCGGATTAAAATCGGGTTTCTGATCAGGTGGGGAGGAGAAAACAGCCCGGTGAGAGAGCGCGCGGGCGGCTGCGTCTGCTGCCTCGTTTCCTGCCAACCCCTGATGAGCAGGGGCCCATATGAGGTAACGGTGAGCGGGGTCCGTATCCCGTATGCAATTTTGGTATATTCGATAGGCTAGGAAGGGAGTGCAGCCTTGTTCGACGTTCCGACAGGCCCCTCGCGAGTCGGTGATTATGTATTTTGAATTGGAATGTGAGGCCGCGAGAGCAATCGCGACCTCTTCTGCTTGTGTTGCACTGTGGGCTCTGAAAGTGAGGCCGTTAACTGTGTTGCTGTTGTGAACTACCGCGGCCGTGTACCATCCCCCGTGGTGAGGGCCGGAGGCGTCCACGTAGTATACACCTGTTTTGTTGCCATAATACCGGGCTAGCGCTTCCGCTCGTGCCAGGCGCCGACCATTATGGTCTTCATGTGACATGTTTGCTGGAAGAGGCCGCACGTGGAGGGCACGTCTCCACAGTTCCGGGATGCGAAACCTGTCTTCCATTGGAGGGGTACGTGTGTTGGATATGGAGTCGAGCAAGAAGGCGGCGACCCGACTCCGTGAGCGACAAGCGCGTGTACTGGTTTGTAAGGTGCGCCTCCCGGAGCTCCCGGAAAGTATTCACCACCCCAAGGGCCATAAGCCGGCTGTTTGAAGTAATGATGGGGAGGTCAAGGGCACGTTTAACAATTTTGCGAAGGGTGACCTCAAGGGCGTCCTCCTCTTGTTTCCGTAGGTGGAGATAAGGAGTCGAATAGAGAATTCGACTAGTTACGAATGCGTTTGCCAGCCGCAAGGCATCCTTACTTCGTAACCCTCCGCGTTTGTTGGAAACCCGGCGGACCATGCGGCCCACCTGGTCCCCCACCTTACGGAGTTTGGCCAATGTAGTGTCTGGCCGCCTGTGTTTGTGGATGTATAGTCCGAGTACCCGTATCTCATCACTTTCGCGTATGGGACCACTCTCAAGAGAAGTAGATATTTTAGTTGTGCACTTCTGTGAGGGGCGGAGGTGCACAAATTCCGATTTTTGAGGGGAACATTGAAGACCGCAGCGGCAGGCGTAGCGGTCTGCTATCGTCGCCGCTGTTTGCAGGCTGGTTTCAATGTCCCCTGTGCTACCCTGCGTGGCCCACAGAGTGATGTCATCGGCGTACAGGGCGTGCTGCAAGCCGGCGACACCACCCAGCTGGGCCGGCAGGTGCATCATGGCCAGATTGAAGAGCAGCGGGGAAAGTACCGCGCCTTGAGGGGTTCCCCGCGTGCCGAGTAGGTAAGGACCATGGTCTCTATCTTGAATTCGAATGTTGGATAGACGATCCATTAAAAATTGGCTTATGTATCGGAATGTGTTGAGGCCACAGTCGGTGTGATTTAGGTTAGTGAGTATGATCTCATGTGTTACATTGTCAAATGCCCCTTTAAGATCCAAGGCGAGTACTACCCGGTCATTATGGGGGCATTCGAGGGGGTCAAGGACTTCCCGATTGAGTTGCAGGAGGACATCCTGTGCGGATCTGTGTGGGCGGAATCCGAACATGGTGCTCGCAAAGACATGTTTGTGTTCAAGATATGTAGATAACCGATCCCGCACCATCGTCTCCATTAGTTTGCCCGCACATGAGGTGAGAGAGATGAGGCGGAGGTTATCTGTGTTAATTGGTTTGCCAGCTTTAGGAATAAAAGTGACCAGAGCCGTTTTCCATTCGATTGGCAAGGGGGTGTCCCCGCGCCAAATCGCATTGACGTATTCCAGGAGGGACGTATGTGCACAAATTCTGATTTAGATGGGGCGCACTGGAGTCCGCAGTAGGCCGCGTTCACTAGACGCGCCTTTGTTCATTCCAAACCATTGAGCTGGCATGGCGGAGTGGTTTGGTTTGGTTTGGTTTATGGGGTTTAACGTCCCAAAGCGACTAAGGCTATGAGGGACGCCGTAGTGGAGGGCTCCGGAAATTTCGACCACCTGGGGTTCTTTAACGTGCACTGACATCGCACAGTACACGGGCCTCTAGAATTTCTCCTCCAAAGAAATTCAACCGCCGCGGCCGGGATCGAACCCGCGTCTTTCGGGTCAGCAGCCGAGCACCATAACCACTGAGCCACCGCGGCGGTGCATGGCGGGTGGTGGTGGTGAAAACTTTTAATTGTTGAAATAGAGTTTGGGAGCCACAGAGTGGCCCCGCTACATGGTCGGCGTCACTAGTCCGGGACACCGCATGACAATGCCCCGTCTCTCGCCCGTTTCACCAGAGCCCTTTGGGACTCAAGCGAGGAGCAGTTGGATGGATGGATGGATGGATGGATGGATGGATGGAAACAACTTTATTACACCAAAAAAAAAAATCTTCCACGGTGGTCCCCTACTGGTCCAGGAGTCCACGGGCTTGCGCTTCACGTAAAGCCCGATCCTCCAGCCATTTCTGGCCGGCGGGCTGAGCGGTCCGTAAAGCAGCCTCCCAGGAAGAATGAGTGGGATTTTGGATGGGGGTACTGCCTTTGGGGAAGGACATTCCCAAAGGTAGTGGAAAAGTGTAGATCTGGGCACGCCACAGGTGGTACAATCAGGAGGAAAGGTGGGGTGAAAGCATGAGAGACGGTGGGGGGAAATAAAACAGCCTGTCTGTAATTGTCGCCATGTGGCGCTGGATGAGGGCGACAAGGTACTGTGGGGTGGTGGCAGTGTCATGCGGCTGAGTTTGTAGAATGTTAATATTTGATGATATGTATAGGACCGATGTAGCCTCTTTCTCAGGGTTGGGTGCCTGATCATCCGGGGTCCGGGAGGAGAGTTCTCGGGCCAGCGCATGAACGCGCTCATTACTGGGGATCGAGGCATGCCCAGGGACCCACGACAGAGTAACCATTCGGTCGAGAGAGGTGACTGTGGCAAGAATACGATGTGTTGCTGGCGTCGCCACGCCCTTTAGGTAGTGGCGGTACGCGGCCTGGGAATCTGTGCAAATTTCGGTTACGTTTTTGTCAATGGTGGAGTGGGCCAGAGCAAGTGCGATGGCGGCTCCTTCCGCTTCTGCAGGCGAATTAGTCCGGATAGTGGCGGCGGCCCCCACTGTGCCGTCTTCATAGGCTGCGACTGCCGTGAAATATCCTGGTTTCGAATTTTGCGCCGCGTCGACATAAAGGATATCGGAGCGGTTGCTGT
This sequence comes from Amblyomma mixtum, assembly GCF_055824585.1. Taxonomy (NCBI): domain Eukaryota; kingdom Metazoa; phylum Arthropoda; class Arachnida; order Ixodida; family Ixodidae; genus Amblyomma; species Amblyomma mixtum. The sequence continues at coordinate 177,330,306 of NC_143021.1, read as the reverse complement.
ATGTTTTCGTGTAATAGCTCGCTCGTGCCTGCCGCCTACCCTGATGGAGACTAGCGCTCATATTGCGCGGTAGGGGCTTCTGATATATGTGATCTTGAGTGCGCAGAGAGATCATGTAAGGTGTAGGACTTGTTGGGGTGGGAATGGGTGGATTGAGACGTAGCTGTCGCAGTAGGCGTTGTCCTGTTTCTGTGCGACTCAGGCGGACTAACTGGTTGGTGCGTTGAGCCTCTATTAATTCGGTCACTGTATTGTGGGTACCAGTGTCCAGGAGAAGTTTCGTGCTAACCGTCCGTGGAAGACGTAGGGCGGAGGTGACAGCCGTGCGTATTAGGATGTCTGCCTGTTGTGTTTGCCGCTGAGTGAGTATGTAGTATGGGAGGTGGTATATAATGCGGCTAATGATTAGTGCATTTGTCATATTGAGGGTCTCCCGTTCAGACAGCCTATGATTGCGTGCTGCCACCCGCCTGATAAGTGCAGCAACCTGTTTGGTCTGTTTTTGCAAGAGCTGAAGAGTGGTGGTTGCATCTAGTGTGTTGCTAATGAGAAGGCCGAGAATCTTCACCTGAGGCACAATGGGCACTGGATTGCCGTACATGTGTAGTTCGATCTGGGGGTCACTGGGGAGGGGCTTCAGTTGCAGAAGTTCCGATTTATTTGGAGAGCAACGGAGGCCTGTGTTTGCTAAATGAGTGGTGGTGATGTCTATGGCAGATTGCAGGATATCCTGGGCTGTTCCAGGATATCCTGAGTGGTAGCGTGCTAATTGGGTAATTGGGCAAGGCTAATTGGGTAATTAAGCAATTAACTAAACTCAATCCCACTTACTTGGAGCATCACTATACGATCCCTTTAATTGGTTGCATAGTTACTAGCCAAGGTGCAATTAACCCCGTTCGAAATTCGCGCACTGTGACGTCATGACCGTTTCGACCAATTGAAAAGCGTGACATTTCTGTCGACAACTGCTGCTTACAACGATGAGGCATTGTTGTTGTTGTTGTTGTGACTGAGAGAAGGATGAAAAGGAAATTGCACGGGCCTGCTACTGGCTATAGCCAAGCCACCACCGCTGCCAACGTGCAGATAGAGGAGAGGTACGAGATCAGAGGAAAGAGAAAAAGGCAGGAAAAGACGCGCGTCGCAGCAACAACTGCGTCCGCCGGAGCGGACGCTGCTGAAAAAATCAGATAAGCGGCCGAAGCCGCGCTCGCCGAAGCGAGATCAGATACCTTATTAGAGGCTTCCGCCTTAATATATGGTAATGAACCCATTACGCCCACTCCACACCATTATTGAGCTTAGGTGCCTCCATGTTCTTTTCCGCAATCGAAATGTGGCCGCCGCTGCAGTGATACAACCCACGAATTCGGGCCGCGCTCTGGAACGCTACATTAACCACTGGGCCACCGCGGCGGACGGCATGAAAAAGATGGTGACCTTGGGCATTTCGCAAAAGTTCCTTCCTTAACTGCGCCTAGCTGCTCGCTCAACTACGAACTGTTAAGGGAACGAAATGTTGTCACACTTCTGCTGTACTTACTGCTGGTCAGGGGGTGAGGAGAGCCAGGCTCCCTCTCCACCTGTACCAAGTGTCATGGACACGCAGCCGCCGTTGGATGCTCCCACAGCGTTCAGTACGAAAATACCACTTTTCATTTCGATCCCGACAGATCAAGGGCGCGACACGAACCCATATATTCTAGTTGGGAATTATACAGGATGCGTCCTTCACCTATATTCAAAGGTATGAAATACATATATTCCGGGTGTTTTTTTTTAGAAGGTCCAAAATTTTTAAAGAAAGGTAAATTCCTTTAGATTGATTTTCATCCTGGGGCTATACTGAGGGCGACGGCGGACGCCAGGTAAGAGGCAAACTACTTTAATTAGTTCGCTGATTAACTTAATACGTTAATTAACTTTTATAATTTTTATTTTAGGGGATATGTTGTATTAGCAGAATTGGAGATCGTCTTCCAAACAGTCCAGCCAAAAAAAATGTTTTCATGGGAAATTTTTTTGCGCGCGTTACGAAGCGAGAAAAAGTCACCCTGGTAGGCAGCTTCACACTGTCACACAGCGTCTGTGAGCGCCTGTGACGCAGCTCGCTCCGCCCTGCGCTTTGTGTCAGTGCGTTTTTGTTCCAACGCGGCATTCCGTGAGGCCGCGGAGCGAATCGAAACAAGCAGCGATAGCGCAGGCCGCCCGTCCCGGCTTCAGGTGATATCAGCCGTGTGACGTAAAGCGCAGGGCGAAGCGAACTACGTCAGAGGCGCTCACCGCCGCTGAGTTACGGTGTGAAGATGCCTACCAGGGTGACTTTTTCGCGCCTCGTAACGTGCGTGAAAAATTTTTAATTAAAATCGTTTTTTCTCGGTTGGACTATTTGGAGGATGATCTCCAATTCTGCGAATACAACATAACCCCTAAAATAAAAATTAGAAAAGTTTATTAACATATTTAGTTAATCAACGAACTAATTAAACCGGTTTCCCTCTTGCCTTGCGCCCGCCATAGCCTCCAGTATAGCCTCAGTGATAAAATAAATCTAAAGCAATGTACCTTTTTTAAAAAATTTTGGACATTATAAAAATAAACACCCGGTATTAGGTGCTCATTGAGACGGCCTGTGCGACCACGTGCGTGATGATATCGCAGGGCACATGGAAATTAAGGCGCGCCACTAGTGACAAAGCGCTTCAACAGATGGCGCAGCCTGCTTGCACGCCTATTATTGTGCGTCCTTCCATGCCTCTCGTTCACTCGTTTCGTTGGGTGCTCGCTGACTCGCCCCAATGCTAATTCAGTATAGCTTACCATGACCTTTACGTAACATGTTAACTAGAAACTGGCGTCCGGCGATGTGCATACATGGAAAGTTGATGCGGGAAGCGGGTTCTCAAATATAGTGTTTCACCTATGACTTTGCACAATTTTAAAAAATACGCTTCTTTAGTTACAAAAGCGCTTTTTTCGGCATAGCATTGCCAGCGTTCAAATACAGCATAATACACCTAAGGCGTGCTAACTAGCAGGCTGGCTAAATAATATTGAATAGTTAACTTTTAACTTTTACTGATCACCCCCTTTATTTAGAGGAGTGTAGCCCACCGTAGATAATATACATATAAGTTTTTTGAATTTCGAAGACGCGGCTACCCTCTCCGCTGTGACCCAACAAAATGTGCCTGCATCGCGTCAAAATACATACGTTTTTGAGAAGCTTGCAGGCAAAGCAACCTCTCCAGTACACGCAACTCGACAAAAGAGCCGAAATTTGTTGGGCCACAGCGCGGAGGGTAACCACGTTTTTCGAATTCCAAACAACTGATATGTGCATTATTTACGGTGGACTACACTCCTCTCAATAATTAAGGGGCCTAACAGTAATATTTGAAAAGTTAACTACTCAGTATTAGTTAGCCAGTCTGCTAGTTAGCACGTCTTAGCTGTATTCTGATGTACTACACAACTGACAATATTATGCCGAAAAAAGCGCTCTCCTAACTCAAAAAGCCTATTTTTAAATGTTGTGTAAATCCTAAGGTGACATCCTCTATATATTTAATTCGGTGCAGTCGCACGAACCAGTTCACTAAGCACCATGGAAGCGTGAGGGGTCATGCATTCTCCATCCGCTTGAACAAATATCCAATTAAGTGGGTAGTGAGGCAGCTCAGACATAGATTATTATTCCGCGAATCAGCTTTGCGTAAAATTTTAACCATGGCCGTTTGTATGCTAGCCTCACAAATTCTAGTGTTTACGAGCGAGATGAGCAACAGGTGTCTGAATTCAGAAATTGCCTGGAGCTTTATTTGAATTTAAACAATAAAAAAATGACTGGTAAATTAGGGGACTTCTACTGCTCGCTTGGAATTTGAGGAAAATTGCCTTACTCAATTCAAGCTGTTTGCAGAGAATGGCAGTTTTATGGGCGATAACTCGAGTATGTGGCACTTGGTCGAGAGTACAAAATGGCTTCCCCGTGGCACTGGGGTCGTAGAGCTTGGTATTACTGCTGCCTGTGCTTATGTTCACGAGAAAGCACGCAGTTTGAGAAATAAATAAGAAAAAGGATAGAGTAGCGTTAAGGGACAGGGATAGAGAGGGAAGAGCAAATCAGGGATCAAACACGGGTTACTGACATCCTAGTCAAAATCATGAGGAAGCAATGGGCTTGGGCAGGGCATGTAATGCGAAGGCAAGACAACCACTGGTCCTTAAGGGTAACGGAGTAGATTCCAAGGGAAGGCAAGCGTAGCAGGGGACGGCAGAAAGATAGGTGGATGGTTGAGATCAATAAGTTTGCGGGGATAGGGTGGCCGCAGCTGGCACAGGACAGGGTTGATTGGAGAGACATGGGAGAGGCCTTTGTGTTGCAGTGGCGGTAGTCAGACTGATGATGATGATGGTGAAATTCGTCGTTATGCTTGGAAAGTAATAAATGTTTGATAAAAGAAGATTAGAATTTCAACGCAAGAATCATGATGGGAAGGGAGGGGGCACTAAATTAACACAATGAATTACGGCCCCTTCTTTGTTAGAACAGAAATGAAACGCTTTAATCTGAACGGAGTGCGTATAGATATTCCTTTCGTTGCCGTGTTTGAAATACAAGTGTGCGAGGTACTTGTTTGTTTGAATAAAACTATGTAAATTTAAGTGAATCTATCTGCTACAGTTTTTCTCTCAGAAACGATTTAATTAAAGGAATGAGCATTATTTTTACTGGTGGGCGATACCAGAGCCAGTTCTGCAAATAAAATCGCATTTTCTTTTCGTTCCTTGACCGCTGTCGAATAACATAGTTTCCGACAATCATTTTCACGATTACCTGGCGCTGAAGTGGGTCTTTTCAGTGAGAGAACTAGCAGCTGAGGAACAAAAAACTTTAGGGAGCCTTAAGTGATCCGTGGTGTGCCCTACAGCCCTGCTGAAAAAAAGTGCTATGATGCAATAACCTCATACAGGCTTCATCATAGAATATCATACAATTCGTATGATATATCATACAACTTGTATGATATTCTATGACATATCTCTGTGAGGACTCTATGATTTTACAGAAATGTATGACATTTGTATGATAATTTTATTTGATTTGTATGATAAGTCTATGATATTTGTATGATAATTCTATGATATTTGTATGATAAACTCTATGAGTTTACTGAATCATACAACTTTTTTCAGCAGGGAGGGATAGCTATGGGAACTCATTTGAGCCCGCTTTGCATGAAATCTCGCATGAAATATTCGTTGAGAGAGAACGAAACCAGAAGCCGAGCGTACCTCCTGGGACGGGATTCCATAAGCTGTCCTCTGTCAGCGGTCACTCAGGTCGGGTGCACCTGAGTGGCCGCAGACAGAGGGCCGAAGGGACGCGAAGTGGACAACGGCAGATGAATAGCTTATAGAATACGGCCTCTGCAGCAGCGTCTTCTCTCCATTCCGTGGTCCGGCGGCATTACGTGAAACTCACTACGCAGCTTTGTTAACTAATAACAAGAAGTCGCAACAATACGCACCACCGGCGCATTGCAGGTACAGACTCACTCTGTAAAGCGAAACACCTCTTGAACGACCTTCAGGAAATCTTAAAGGGGTAAAGAAAATTTAGAACGCAAACAAACGACATGATTCGTTTCATGGGCGTAAGGAGATCCCTTCTGAAGTAGGATAAAAGTAAAAAAGAAACAGCCATTGTTAACACTGGACCATGGTCCGCGGAGTCCTGTATTACTCCGCTAACCAATCACGACATTCAGCGAAATCAGATTTTTAATGTTTTACTTTAATAAACGAGCCAGTTATCAAAATTCTATAGAGCTTATATGTTTTTCTTGCGATTGGCTTCTTACTTAGGTAACAAAAAAAGTTTTAGCAGCGGACTACTTTTTTTTTTTTTTGTCGTGGAGGAATTCTGTGCGGTGGCCCTGAATGTCGGCAGAGTTTCAATGCAGACCTAAGTTGTTTCCGACTATAGCTAGTTTCAGCCACAGGCGTCGGGTGGAACATAATCTGATATGTTGTTTATTGTTGTCCGAGGAGCCGTTCGGCATTGCTACCCGCACCGAGTGACGTCAAGGTGCACTTGCTCAAATTAACGTGACGTCACCGAACCTAGTGGTGGTTCACAGGACCAACCAGTGCTTGCCAGAGACGCCGACGTCATCAGCAATGGAGTAGCCAAGGTTAAGTGGTTCCCAGGGACGCCGACGTCATCAATATTGGGGTAGTCAAGGTTAGGCGGTCGACCGTAACATCAAGGTGCACCCGGCGCTGAAGCTGACTGAGACAGAATTTTTCGGTACATAATCGTTTGTAATTAATTATTCTTGCACCGGTGTTTTGAGCTCATTTTCATGATTACTAGGCGCGTATAGGCTTGTTTCAAGGCAGAAAAACGCAGACTCCAATAATTTGTGTCTCTACCCTTCTAAGAAAATGTTCGTTCAAGCGAAAATTCCCTGAACTGAAAAAAGCACGCAGACACTGGTTTCGACAAACAAAAATAAATTTAAAACTTTGTGGCTGTCCCTAAAGGCATTTGTTTCACGTTACTGAAAACCCCCAGTGCGTTGTGTGCTTGGCACTTCTGATAAAATGCAGTAACTCTATGCTTAACCATTGCATTCATCTCTGCCAGCTGCGTAAACGGCGCAAGGTGTTGAACAAATTTATGCGCCTGTTTTGGCGCAAGTACCTGTTTTGTAGCAAGCGCTTGGAACGTCTCAGGACACATTAGCGTCTCTCTTGGTAAACTTAGCGCGTCATTGTTTATTTTTTTAGACTAAGTGGAAGGCAAGTGCGCTAGCCATTATGTACAACTACTGCTCCCGGTGCGTTATATATGTACAAGCCAGCTGCGTAGCCGTGCAAAACTAAAACAAATATCAAATAGAAAAGTTTTACTAGTGAAAGTTTGGTGATGCGAAGTTTCGCAACCTTCGCAGTGTTATTTTTGCGCCGTCCGAAATTTCGGGGTCGGAAACTGCTCCGTGTCCGCCTAAATTATTCATGCTGACCTATAAGCAGTGCGTTAATGGTTCCAAAAATCTTCGGCTAACAGAAGCTTGCAGCGCGCTGAAATTAATTCAACTGAAACAAATTTGCATTGATTATAGAGTAGTTGGGGGGGGGGGGTTTTTAAAGTGGCTGCTTAAATAAAAAGTTCACTCAAGCGACGTTCATTCATACTGTATGTCACTCATCGTTTGGACCGCATTCGTTTTGAACAGGCGCGAGCCCGCAAGCTTTGCGAGATGAATGACCCTCTGGCATAATGCGGCCCCCATCGAATTCAGTACTTGATATCCACCTCATCATAGCCGTTCATGACATCTCCTCAACCTGTCACATTCAAAACATCATCATCATTAGCATCATCAGCCTGACTAAGCCCACTGCTGGGCAAAGGCTTCTTCCCATGTCTCTCCAATTAACCCTGTCCTTTGCCAGCTGCGGCCACCGTATCCACGCAAACTTCTTAATCTCATCCGCCCACCTAACTTTCTGCCGCCCCCTGCTACGCTTGCCTTCTCTTGGAATCCACTCCGTTACCTTTGAGGACCAGCGGTTATCTTGCCTTCGCATTACATTTCAAAACGGAGTTTGATAACTAATCCCGCTCCCTCTTTAGTTCGATTCAGATTCTATCGCCGTCCGCAGTTGCTGAGCGAATACTCTCCGCAGTTCATTGTTGCACTCCCTACCGAAACTCTCAGCGCCCTAAAGAAGCACGCAGATCACGACTGCCATCATTTTGCGGAATATTTATGTTTTTTTTTTTGTTCTTTAAAGCGCTTAAGTGCACTTTGGTGCCATGGTTGACCGGCTAACCTGGTTCTTAAACCACGATGACAGTCATGTAGCTAACACTTTTTTTAACGCTGTGCAAACTGGCAAAGAAAATGTTAGCGACACAGCTGTCAGGGTGGCGAGCACCCCGGATTATACCACCCCGCCCAAATTGGCTTTCGTCCGTCCATGGGTAGTATAAGACGGATTGGCTGTCTTGTCGTCATCAGTTTTATCATGCCCCGCCGTGGTGCCTCAGTGGTTACGGCGCTCGGCTGCTGGCCCGAAAGACACGGGTTCGATCCCGGCAGCGGCGGCCGAATTTCGATGGAGGCGAAATTCTAGAGGCCCCTGTACTGTGCGATGTCAGTGCACGTTAAAGAACCCCAGGTGGTCGAAATTTCCGGAGCCCTCCACTGCGGCGTCCCTCATTGCCTGAGTCGCTTTGGGACGTTAAACCCCAATAAACCGAACCAGTTTTATCATCAACTCTGAGCCACAATGTATGTACCGTCCTCGCCATGGATATCGAAGAGGCATACGGTAACATCAGTCACGCTGCCATCCTGGTCTCGGTTCACATACTGTATTCTCCCGTAAAGTAAGCAACTTTGTAAAACCATTCCTTGAAGGCAGGCAGTTTGCAATACGCCTCAGTGGGGGACGCCGTCGGATCATTCGTTCCTCTTCGCGACGTGCCCAGGGATCGGTATTGTTACCAAATTTGTTTGGTATCACCCTTGCATAGCGCTTTTACATGCTGTCCCTGACGTCAAGTTCTTAGCGTACGCTAGCGACATCACGATGTGGAGCACTCACGTGGCCTGCTTTGAAGCCACTGCCAATCTGCCTTGGATGTTTCGTAAACGTGTGCTTGTTCAGTCTGCTTCAGCTTTCCTTGAGTAAAGCTAAATAGATGTCAGTCGCCATCCGCTGGGGGCGCCGTAAACTCGCCGCAGCACCAATACGTCTCCATTTATGCGGAGCACCACTTCAGAAAAGTTCGACTGTAAAAATCATGGGTTTGATGGTCCACGTGTCTTCAACGGTGACTGCTTAGCTTTCTCGGGCTAAAAATCAGGTGATGCAGACGTTGGGTCTAATTCGACGCATTGCTACTAACACGGGGTGGCGTCATATGTTTCACGGCAGTAGGTGAGGGTGATTGTGCAGCCGCGCCTCATTTACCAAGCCAACTCTAGCATTTGACAAGGGCACAATGGGATCACCTTGAAGTTGTAAATCGAGACACAATGAGGGCTATCACTTGCCTTTTCCGCGTCACCCCGATCGTGGCGCTCCAAGAGGACACACAGCTAAACACACTAGATGATCTGGTGCAGCATTGACGCGATGCCCTTAGGCTTAAGGCTATATATAGCCTTTCACACACAACATGTGCTCTCCGGCTTACGCTCCATTCTACCGCCGCCACTACCTGTTCTTCCTACCTTGCCATTTCTGCAACTGAGCGACAACAAACTAACGGATAAACGCCTACAAACTTCAACTCATGCGGCATCTTCCCTTTGCCACCGACTTACAGAACAAGATGCCCACCTGTCGGATGGCTCCGAAATGATCCACGTAGATGCAAGCATCCAGGCCTGCGAAACAATTACACTTTACTGCCCTCGCAAGCCTGCCCTTCATAAAACAGCCAGGTTTTGAATCCCGGAACTTCCCGCCTCCTTTTATGCTCAGCTAATTGCTGTTCAACAGGCGCTTTGCTCTGTGGTCGCCATTCCCGTGTTCCCCACGGCCTGCATTGTCATCCTCGCCGACGCCCTTCAAGTAACGCGCCTAGTGCGACGCGTCAGTCGCAGCCCAGAAATTTGCCAGTACGTCCATCGCCTGGCGGCACGCATCTCGCAGCCATTTCGAAATCGTCTGGATCCCACGTCACCTCCTGAGCTGCCAAAGCCGCGCAGATTCTGCGACATGCCAAGCGATGGCAGCCTAGTCATTGCCTCGGCTTCTAAATCCGGATGATTGCACACTCCTTTTAACGAGAAAGCAGCACCTCCGGTGTCGCACACGTGCTCTCATGCTTTTATCCCTCCGTGTGCGGTAACTCCCCCCCCCCCCCCCCCCCCCTTCGGTTTTACCCGTGCAGAATAGGTTGCACTTCGGAGGATCCGGATCGGGGTGGCCCTCACTCCCGCCATAACTCGAAAGTGGCCTCAATTTCGAGACTTATATCCTTGTCCCGGGTTCCCAGTCTGCAAATCGGGGAATACTGAGGCTCATATCCACCACCTGCTGTGGGTTTACCCGGCGCTGAAGACAGGAGTCCGACACCTGGCGGTAGCGGGTCTCGCGCCGAACAGTCTTTCGTCATATGCCGCTTGGAGACAGGGTCCATATCATCGCTCTTTGCTCGACTTGATTAGACAGTCCAACCTATTTTCATTCATGCAACCATAATTTTCTTTCAACCATCAATACATACACCCTTTATTCGCCGAGGCAATAGATATCGCTTTAAAAATGAAAAAAAAAATCTATCAGAATTTTGAAGTGTTTTTTTATTCCTTTAAGGGAATTTCTTTCCGTTCTAACGACCGTTCAACTTGAAAACGGGTAAACGAGACAACACAGCACCATAGCACAAAAAAGCGCACCAAGGTTAGGAAGACCTCAAGTGTATCCGTCTCTGTCCCGTCGCTACAGCGACGCACGGCAGCGGAAGGATTTATGCCCGTCACGTTCCCTACAATTCCTCGTGGATGTTATATGGAGCTTTATACTCAGATCCACTTTATTTTATTCCGAGGCATAACTTTCCTTTCTCTATTCTGCGTTTCTTTTTCTTTGTCTTTGTTTTCTTTATGCCGTGTCACCTCGTCCGTCTCCCGGGCTTTCGAAATGTTCTTCTCTGCGCGTGGGTTACAGATAAGTTCGCAAAGTAAGGACGGAAGTGAATACGAGAAATATATGTGGAGCGCAGTGCGCTGTAGCGAATAAAAACTGAGGAAACGCACGATTTGCTCATACTTAGAATGCTATTTTTAAGCGGGAACAAGTCCGTAGGCCTTGTCCTAGTTTATGCGTTACAAGGGCGCCCCAGAATTTCTCTGTTCCCACAACTTCGTTCATCCCTTACAGTTGCTGCGTACGTTCGCCCTCTGCTTAATGGCATCCCCCCGCCAAAAAAAAAAAAAAAAACATTGAACGTAACCTTTCTCTAGTCCTGTCTTTCCACATGTCTCTTTCCCGCCCCTCTACCACGGCCAAACAAAGCACTTCCCTTTCCAAAATTCTAGACCCTTTTTTTTTAATTTTAGTACAGACGCGTACCTCTTGCCTTCTTCTAGGCAGGGTTTTTCTTCGCAGCCATCTTTTTCATGCATTTCTACCCGTCTTCCCGTCGCAAAGAACAAAAAGACGCACAACTTCCTCGATCCCTACTTCCTTACGGCCACGGGAAAAAGGGAAACGTTTGTGTCTCCCATCCAATGCCCTCCCTCTCATCCCCTGAGATTCCTATCTCTCATAAAGCTATCACTCTCGCTCGAAAAAAATAAGAAACCACCGATTCCTTTCCTCTATTAGCTTCCCGACCGCTGTTCTTTTACGCGTCAGAGGACACATACTGAGGAAAAAAAACCTTTTCTCCTTCCCAATTTTCCCTATGCTGTTCCGCTGCCCTCCTCTCCCTACCCTCGAGCCATATCCCTTATGGCCAAATTTGCTCCGCGCGCATCTCCGCCGCCGTCGTCATTCCGGGCCGTTGTCCTTGCATAACGAGAAGGGGGCTGGTGCCCTTGAGCTAACGGCCAGCGCTCGCCATCCAATTTGCACCTCGGGTATATAAAAGGACTCGTAGGGATGCAAAGGGGAAGGAAGGTGGCTGCAGCCGTTCGCCTCCTGCTGCGAAAAGGGGAGCTCCCACCGCTGCCTCCACACGGGCCATAGAGTATGCCTTATACCAGTCGCCGCTAACCCCCTCACACGTTATCCCTCTTCTTCTTCCCGCTCCTCCAACGTCTTTCCCGCGGGGAGCGTCCCGCCGCGTATTGATCAGCGCCGACGAGGGCAGACCGTAGGGAAGCACGAGAAGTTGGGGAAGGATGTGGGCCTGCAAGCAAGTCTCTTCCTCCCTGTTCTTCCACCCACACTGCACCTTTTTTCCCCTTCTTTTCCCTCCCTCGGCAATCTTGGCCCGACAGACGCGCGCCGTGTGGACCGGAGCAGCGCCTCTTTCGAGCCCGAGGAGCGCGCAGGCCAGCGTATAAGGCGACGAACGGTTCGAGCCAGCCGTATGCGGCGGTCGTTCTAGGGATTTTCACGGCTGCGCCGTTCGATGGCTCGCGGCAGTAGTTTAATGTCTGGGCAGGAAGGACGATGGAAAGAGGAAGTAAAACGAAATAAGGAAAGCAGGGACCACCCTGGATACAAATTTCAAACAGGACAGAAAGAATTAATAGAAAGAAACGGGAAAGTAAACACCTTGAGAGACGGGTCCGAGCATGGAAAGGGAAAGTTTGGGTTCAGTAAGGGGCAGAGCGCGCGTCGAGGACGTGTGCTGCAAGCATATACACACTCCAATCAGAAAGGAGTAAAAAGGGAGTGATCTGTCCACTGACGTACTCCTTTTTAGGGAAGGGAGTGCGCTAGAGGACACCTTACTCTCTTCTTACCCCCCTATAGGGGTATTCATTCGTGTTTACGGTGCAATACGGTGAATAGGGATACAACCCACAGCACTACCAAATGACACCTTACTTCCTTTTTTACTCCCATATAGGGGTATTCGTGTTTAGAGTGTAATGGGGTGAATCGAAGGGATACAACCCACAGCAGCAGTGTTAAGCTGTTGGAACCACGAAGGAGAGGTGGAAGTGGTGCCTTTAAAAGGCAAAAAAAAAAACATATTGAAGTGAGCTAGAGTAAGCAGGTAGAAAAGTCGACGCAGCAACGAAGTAATGGAAGACTGCGAGCCAAGTGCAGGCGCGAGGCGGTCCAGGGAAACTGTTAAAGGATGAGCAAAACTCGCGAATGCAAGAGGACGAGGCAGGTCCGAGCGAAGAAGATTAGTCGATTGGACGGCGGAAAAGAGACAGAGATATCGACCGGAATAGAATTCGGCCGGGACCAGCAGTCTGTATTCGGCGGGCTGCCCCGAAGGAAATGAATGGATAAAACATTAAGGAGACAGAAGCTGAGAGCGGACGGGCTAGCTCGCTCCAGCACAGCGCGAGGAAGATACGCCACGGTTGTCTAGCCGGCCGAGCAAGGCTTACGGACACGCCTATTTGTATCGAGGCATCCCTTGAGTCGTAGCCCCTTTTTTTTTTTCGAGTAAGAAGAGCTCTCCTGAACATTGCGCCCATATAACAGCACGCGGGCTGTACGAATTTCGAAGCACGAATGCCTCTATACAATCGTGCAGGCTGGGATCGGAACCGAAAGCAACGCGCCCGATCAAAGGAACGCGGAATGCATGACAGTCGAAAAAAGTGAACAAAAAGAAGACAGTACGAAGAAACGATGCAGTGCTGAGATTGAGTTGATTTACTTACCTGATAGGCTTGATGATTTACTTGATAGGATGATTTACCTTCTTTATCTTTCTCTAGTCTGTACTTTTACTCTGAAGGTTGTAAAGATGTGTACTCGGACGACTGCTGATACAAATGTTCCGCGATTCTTCATTCCACCTGCTGTTTGAAGGGCCTATATGCTATTTATTTGAAGGGCCTATATGAAGGGCCTATATGCTATTTATGTTATTTAGGTCGTAATTTATTTTGCTACTTTTACTATATTATTCCCTGATTACTTGCTGGTGTGTCCGCAGCAGCCAAGGGGGGCGCGGCCCCCGTCAGACACGTCTACTGCTTTCTGTCGCGTCTCCCAAGGAATTTCTGTAGCGGAATATCTTGAATGAGAAAAAAAGAATGAAAAGCAAACAAGGAAAGAAAGACATCACCCGTGGCAAACTAAATACTAAAGAGAACTAAAGTGGGCGACAACGAGGTATTGTGGAGCGCGACCATAAGATGCACCATTGATACTAATGCACAGCTAAGACAGGTCAAATAAAGAGAAGGCGAAATAAAATAAAGTCAAATAAAGAGAAGTTTAAAAGCGGGCATTACGAGCTATTGGGAAAATACAGTTATTGCACAGCAGCCAGCCTTTATTTAGGTCTTATGGAATACTAGAAATAAGTAAACTGCACACATACAAACTATTTCTCGAAGTATTACGCCAGTACAAACTAGACAAAACAACCTTCAAAACCACCTATCACACTAAACTTAGCACATACGAACTTCGGAAACAACGTATGGAAACACCTCGTGAACGCACAGATTATGGTTTTCAGAGGTTAGGATGGCAAATTCCTGACTTAATTAATCAATACCCTTTTATTATGGATACTGCACGCAGCACCCCCTCTATACGTAAATACAAAATGTTAATTAAAGCAATGCTCATAAATGAACTTCAAAGATGAAAACCTAAATGTTGGCCTATCGCTTGTACATGTTTTATAAATATTGCTGTGGTCGAATTGTGGTTAAAGTATAATGTTTGTTTTCGCCGAAAGCCAGTGTTTTCTAAGGATGTCTTAATATATTGTGTAAAAAATAGTGAATGTGTGTTCGATCATGTAATGCATTTGTTGATTTTTGTAGCCTGTGGTGCCGCCTGTCATCCGGGTGGCGTGGCCTCGTCAGGCAATGTATGTCTTTTGACACGTCACCCTGGACAACCTCTCCGTTGTGTGAAACAAATTCAGAATGAATGAATTGCGAGAGGTCTAAGCGGAATCAAGCTTGCGCAAAGTAGTTTCTAATTGCTTTGCACTGTGTATATTTAGCGCTTTTTCACCGATCTATGTGCTACAGTCTGTATTATGTATGCTCTTACCTGCTCTCATTGTAGCGGATGTTAAGGACTCCGGCTATACTTACGTTAGCTTTCACCTCAACCTCCTGAGCTATTTGTGAATGAAAACAGAACCCCCGTGAAACGCCGACCGTACAAGACAAAAGTATGTGCAGTCTAGTCTTCGTTTCTATGCTCTCAGAACTTAACGAATATGCAACAACTGTCTCAATTATATGTCCTTCTTGGATATACAATACAATACAACACACTGCAACACTATGCGGTGCACTACAAGACAAAGGCAATGCACATTCAAAGTTGTGCAAGGTGAACTAGTGCATAGCAACTGTAGAATAACAAAAAAAAAAGCAAGAATTAGGCGAGCACTGCAAAACCAGCGAAAGGAAATAAAGCGCTCCTGTAGGTGCGTCCATCTTCCCGGAGCCGCTTCAAACATTGTCTGAGGGATGATGTAAAAGGTGCTACTTTCAAGGTGCCAGATTGAATCCGGAGCTCATCAATCTTAGCCGGTTGTCGACGACGACAATGCATGCCGCAGGACGACTGAGAAACGTCTCGTTATCAAAGCCGGTTATGCCTATATGTGCCCAGCAAGTTAGTTATGCAGGATCCATCCATTGCTTATGTTTCTGACACCGAGAGGTAGCATACCCTTTAGAAACCAATTATGATCGACAGACAGGCATGCATAAAAAACTCGGATTAAGGGTCACGTCTGCTGCCTGGGAAGGAAAGATGTTAGGGCAGAATAAGAAATTAAAGTGCAACTTCAGTACTTTTTTGAGAATTTCGCGATATTCAAGAATTCAAATCTATGTAGGCTGTAGGTAAAGCATGCCAAGTGTTTTTGCACTAGCATTTAAAATAGTGACGCAATCGACGACTGAAGTTTGCGCTTCTCCTCAGTGCACCGAAGGAGTGCAGGAAAACGCAGCGTGACGTCACGGAAGGTATGATTTCAAATTACCGCTGTCGTCAGCCGCACCCTTCCCTGACGCGTTAGACGCTGCCAAACAACTCTCGGAAGGGTTTGCCTTCGGTGGCGTTGGTTTTTTTCCTTCAAAGCAGGCGTTTGTGCGTTGGAAATGTACCGATACCTTCGATGACGTCACCATGCGCCCCCCACTTGGCGTTGTGCGCTGCGGAGAAGCTTGAAGGGCGTCCGGATTTTAATCGGCGATTACTTCACTACTTCAAGTGCTAGCCCAAAAAGACTTCGCTTGCTTTACCTTCAAGTTTCACACGTTCGACCCTCTTAAGCTCGTTAATTGCTAAAATCTATGCAGTTTGCCTTTAAGGAAAATACGCTGACTGTATCAGTAGAAATGAGGCCGTCTGAAGGTCTGCAGCAGTAATAGCGCCGGGCTTCTTTATACCGCATTTGAGGACGGGCTTTTAAACATGAACGTGGTTTGCTCATTGCACTGTCACCCGTAAGCGTATCTTAGGGTAAAATGTTAAACAGTCTTTCCCTCGCGCCGCCGCGGTGGCTCAGCGGTTATGGTGCTCGGCTGCTGACCCGAAAGACGCGGGTTCGATCCCGGCCGCGGCGGCTAGAATTTCTTTGGAGGAGAAATTCTAGAGGACCGTGTACTGTGCGATGTCAGTGCACGTTAAAGAACCCCAGGTGGTCGAAATTCCCGAAGCCCTCCACTACGGCGTCTCTCATAGCCTTAGTCGCTTTGGGACGTTAAACCCCATAAACTAACTAAACTAAGTCTTTCCCTCGCCCCTTTCCCTGACAGCACTCAGACAGGCCATCATATTGGAGATGGAACGGGATATCCAGAGTGATGACGTCACTGCTGCTCTGCGGCAGCAATCGGTCTAATCGTACCTATTTTCCTGGTTTTCAGCGCACGTGCAGAGAGGAACCAACCAAAGGTATAGGTATAAGAGAAGGATCGGTTTAGCAGTGTATTCTGACAATCTCGCGCCATACAGAACAGCCAGAAAGCAGGACCCAACACCACACAAATCCCTTAATAAGTTAGAAGAGAACACCCTTAGGAGACTACAAACCAACACATACCCAACGCCAGCTAAACTACACCAGTGGTACCCTGCACTATACTCTCCGCAGTGCCCACACTGTGGAGCGGTAGCTAACCTCTACTGCATGGTGTGGGCATGCCAATTTAATCCCTTAGTTGGCCCCATTCCCAACCCCTCGGAGGAGCAGTGGGAGGCTATTCTGCTCAGCGATGATCCTGACCGTCAGCACCGGCTGGTGGGGAGGGCCAGAGCAGCAACAGCCAGTGGACTACCGGACTAGGCGGCCCACCCACATGCTCTAAGAATATTGGGCAAATAAAGATGTTTTCAATCAATCAATCAATCAATCAATCAATCAATCAATCAATCAATCAATCAATCAATCAATCAATCAATCAATCAATCAATCAATCAATCAATCAATCGGCGAAGCTTGCACCGTCAGCTCTGTACGTTCCTCCAGTACACCGACACATAGCGTTTATTTGTGAACGACCGCTGACTGAGCATATTACGCAGAACTATTGCAGACACACCGGCCAATAGCACCTAGCCTATTTTGTGACAACGCTGTTACAGCTAAAGAAAAACGTCACTCATAGCTCCTGTTCCTTTCGTTTTCTCCAGTCTCCACCGTTTCTCATAGACAGCATGCAGGCGGCTGAGTTGGACGCCATTATAAGCACGACGCTCATAAACCACGCAAACTCTAAACACAAATACACCTATATGGGGAGTCAAAAGGGAGTAAGCTGCACTCTAGCGCATTCTCTTTTATAAAGTTTGTGCACTAGAGGACAACTTTACTCCCTTTGTATTCATTTCTGTTTACAGTGTATGGCGTTCCGAAAGCCGGTTCCAAAGAAGGGAATGAATGTGTGTACAGCTCTGTAAAGGAAATGTGTTACGCATGGAGGACTTGCTCCGAATACGTGCACCGTGTTTGATCAGGTTTAAAGGCATAGATAGACAAAAGATTTATTACGTCTGTGGCAAATGAGAAGTTACGGCTCCTACTAGAGAGCACATAGCTATTAGACCACGGAGCAGCATAGCGGACCATGGCCACCCCCAGGGAGCCATAATCCGTAGCTATAAGGGATACAGACGATAGCTAGAACAGCACTAGGTATCATCCATGGCTCCTTCGTGTAATGGCCCGTGCGTGGCCGCAATATGGGTTTCCTAAAACCCGAGTTTTGCGTTTGGCTCTCCAGCTGGGCTATCAAGGAAAGAAGCAGGTCTCAAAGACCTACATTGTGCCAGGAGCGTGGCAAGAGTGTCACATTAGACGGCTCGGCGACTGTTTCAATCGCAGGTCAAGTGGCCTACTACTGCATGTTATTTACAGCTGACCGTGAACAACGCTTTCGAGAATATCAACATAATTATGTTCTCTGCCTGGCTGAAGGAAAATTTGACCTCGTGTACTATCGAAATATTCTTAAAACTTTTATTGCGGGTCAGCTAAACATTGCAGTAAGAAATTACCGAGTGACAAGCGTCGTCTATACCATGCTTAGCATCTATCGACAGAGTAAAATTACTCTGACGTTTGAAGAAATTGATTTTTAAATCCACCGCAGTGGCGCTTTCATTTTTGCAGGCGATAGCACGTACTGCTTCGAAGAAACATTTGTTTATTGAGTTATTTTATTTTAAAGGGGCTATAGTCGAAACAAAAAAGAGGAAATAGGCTTGGGCAGGGCATGCAATGCGAAGGGAAGGTAGCCAATGGGCCCTTAGTGTAACGGAGTGGATTGCAGAAGAAATTAAGCTCAGCAGGGGTGGCAGCGTGTTAGGGTCGCGCCTGCAGATTAGAAAAATTGCTGGTGTATGTATCTATATCCCCGCAGCTATACAGGCAGGACAGGGTTAATTAAGTCAGTGGCAGACAGTTTGGCAGGTGATGATGATGGCGGCGACAAAATGGTTAGGGCGCAATATGGACTGAGGGTAAAAGTGTAAAGAATTTCGAATTTTTATATACCGTTATTAAAGGCTATGCATAAACTAACTGGTAACTGAGGACGTGTATAAGAGCACCATCGTCGCCATCATCTATGCAGCCAAAAGAAGAAGCGGACACGATGATAGAGGTGAAGAAGAAGAAGAAGATCAGTACCTGTGTTATGCGCGCCGCTCCTGCCTATAGGGCGCTAGTTGTTCTCCCTCTGGGAATGTCGGCCCCTGTCACTTCGAATCAAGTCGAAAGAAAAAAGTTTATTGATTGCAGGGATGATATTTTCTGCGCAGCCTGCCTGAGTATGAATAAATTGGCAGGGTCTTAAAGCAGTTAAACCGAGTAGACGTGAGAAAGCGTGTGTTCAGCCTGGCTGGCTCATGATTTTGCTTTGCTGGGTCATCGGCACGTCTGGCGACGGCATTAGACTCTGGTTAAGCTTTGGTCGAGGTCAAGCTGATCTGACCTGTTCGCGCCGCAGATGGCAGCTAATTATGAAGACGGCGATGTGCAATGCAGAGCGCGAGAGTGTGGTGGCGGGGAGACTTTATTTAGCAAGAGAATTCGAGGCCCGCAGTCCTCCTGGGTCTCTTCACGGCCCCATTCACGGTCTAAACGTTCATGTGATGCTGGTACTTAACGTATGCGGCCCGGCAGACGGCGATCTTCTGCCTGGCCAGGTCCGCTGACCGCAGTGAGGTCTGCAGTTTAACACGGGGCGTGTTCGGCTGCGTCGATAGCCTATAGTTCTCTTGCGCACGGCCGATGTGTGCATTGTCATAGTAGGCGCCGGTACTGACAGCGAGGATTGGAGAGGACGGTGGTTGCAGAGGTCACAAGGTAGAGGAAAAATTTGTGCTTGCCTATTGTAAGACTAATGGCGGACTAAAAAAATTGGCAGTGGCTTAGCTCAGCTATGCCAGGATATGCGTAGCGAGAGGTACGGTATATCCCTGGTTACGCCACCGCCGCATCACCATCATCTCTCGGTTGTGACGTCACTCGGCTCGTCGCGCATGCGCACAAGTGGCGCCGAAAGCCCACAGCTAAACGGCGGGACTGCGGGTAATGTAGCTCTCGCTACAAAATGAAATAGGTTTCATGTTTTGTGCCGATCCTGGCGTCGTGCAGGATGTGGAAGGGCTCAGCAAGGTGAGATGGGGCGACAGAAGGATGGTGAAGCCTCGAATGAGTCTATATTTGAATAGGGAGGGAGCGAAGGAAACTGGGGCGGAAGTAGCACATCAACCAGTTAGGGGTTAGAGGGAAAATCGAGGAGTGCAGGAACCGGGGATGACGATCTTAGTGTTCAAGAAATTAACGATAACCTGAATATTGCGGAGTGCGCAATATATGTAGGAGGTACGACAGCTAGACAGGACACTGGTTAAGCTCTCTCACAAGACGAAAGGTCTGGTTAAGAAACGCCCAGGCATGAAAGCCTCTAACCCCACTGGCAGAACTGAGCTGGCAGAACCGTCCGAGCTAATCAATGAGAGTAAGATCAAAGGCCTAAGGAGGTCCAGTATGAAGAGTATCAAGAAGGCTCTAGAAGGGAGGTTGTCTGAAACGGTCAAGAGGATATTAGTCATTTGCTAAAGCCAGATATACGCCCTAAGAGACAAGGGGGGCGTGGGGCAATATCATTACCAGTACTGATAAGATAATTAAAGTAGCCAAAGACCTCCAAAAACGACCTCCATAATAACCGAAATAATAAGCATACTAATTATGAAGTCAGAAGTGTGGAGGAATTCGGCATCCCACAAGTAACAAAACAAGAAGTAAAAAAGCTTTGCAAGCTATACAAAAGGAAAATTCGTCAGCTGAGGGTCGTGTAGCGGAAGATTTGTTGAGCGACGCTGCATGGGTACACTGGGCTAGCAAAATATGCCGCCCTGTATACGAACTGCCCCACGACCTCAAGCGCGCCGGAATCGAAGAACAATAATATAATCTTATCCGAAAGAAAGGGGAGGCCAAGGACATAAAAAAATTACAGACCGATCAGCTTACTGTTCTTTGTTTGCACATTATTTTCTAAAATAGTCGCTAATGGATTTATATCAACCTTCAGTCACTCAACACTAGACCATTTTCATACCATCAAACGAGTGATGGAGAAATACGTAAAATGCGACAAACCCTTATACATATGGTCTTTATTGATTTCGCGAAAGCATTTGACTCAGTAGAAACCTCCGCAATTATGCCGGTATTTCGAAACCAAGGAGTCGAAGAAGCATGTTACTGGAACAATTGCTGTACAGTTACGTTATGTACAGTTATGTTATGTAGTTATGTACAGTTACTGGAAAATGTCTATAGGGTTTGTTCAGTGACTCTAGTCCTCCATATGGAAAGTGATCAAAAACCCATAAGGAAGGGTGTCAAGCAGGGAGAACCGATCTCTTACAGTATTATTCACAGCGTATTTACAGGAGGTATTCAGATATCTGTACGGAGAAGGGTTAGAAATAAAAGTTAACGAAGAATATACCTTAGAAAACTCTGGTTAGCTTATCCTATTCCCCGGCTAAGTAACTCGGAAGGCGAAACGCAGAGCATGACCATGTACCTGGGCAGGCAAAGTAGAACGGTTGGTCTAAAAATAATGTGAAGAAATCTAAATCTAGTAATCTACAGACTCGGAAGAGAACAACCGTGTGCGGTGGGCAACGAAGCGTAGGCAGTTCTAAGGGAATAAATCTACCTAGGGCAGGTAATGACCACACATCCGGACCAAGGAGATGAAATAAGTAGGAAAATATAATACAATAGTATTAATATGCGGCAATATAATAGCCGTATCTTACCGGTACTAACCTATGGGGCAGAAATGTGGAGATCAACTAAAAGGGTTGAACTTCAATTGAGGACAGCATAGCGTGCTGTGGAAACACACCCAATTCTGGACAAAAGCTTTTTTAACAAGAAACCGTTGATGAACACAATGTTTTCATATAATGAAAGATTTCACTATAACAATCAAAATATCAGCAGATCACCCGACGGCAGTCTTGATTTTTTTTTATATTAACATTTCTGCTATTCTGAAAAGCGTTCCCCATTGCTTTTGTATGGCAGTCCTAAGTGTTCGTTGCGATCTATGGAAACACTTTAAAAGAAAGATTTTGGGGCATATCAGAAAATGAACCATTACCTTAAATATTTACATTATTTAAAATTTTCCCATTTTCAATTTTTCCCGACAATGTTAAATATGGGAAAATTATAGGTGTAAAGGCAAAGAAACCGACTACTGACGAAAACGTGTCACGAGGTTATCATGGAAATGAAAAGGTCGGGCCTCATATTGGAAGAAGAGCACTGGAATATCTGTGAAACGAGTATTTGCTATTTTATTTTGGCATTGGAAATCGCAATAAACAAAACTGAAGTGCCTCTGGCATTGAAACCCTGCCATTGATGCTGTATCCCATCACGTGATCAATTCAGGGTAAAATATCCCTCCGTTAATTGTTTTAAGTGCATAGTTTTTTTTTTCTTTCGGGAGCGTTCCTCATGTTTTATTATAGTTTACGCTCTCTACAGTACGCTCTTCGATAAAAAGCAATCCTGCCTTCGCGTCGCCGATCTTGTAGTGTTAGCTTTTGGCATTAGATGGCGCCACAGTGATCTGCATTTCCTGGATGAAGCGGCAACCACGGTCCACTAAAACTTTCGTCGACGAGGCGTGCTTCACTCTACAGCAACAGCTTTGGGTTTGGAAAATGAAATGGACGCTACTATATTACTAATGATGTCTAACTATAATCTGGAGGGTGAGATTGATATTAGGTTTCGGTATATCACTTTTACCGACGTGCAATCGCCATCACGCTCGCTGATCGTGGTTTCCAGCAACAGGATGCATAAAAACGGGCACATGCACTGAAGGAAAAATTATCGGTAAACTTTTCTACGGCATTTATAACAAAACCTTTTGCAGATTTGAGCACCTTAAACAGAAAAAATTGGGTGCCTAAAATTCAGTGGTAGGTCACAGGAAAATAGCAGAGGGGGTTTGGGAACAAATGCGTGTTAATGACACCCTAGACGAAATCAAGAAAAAATGGGCGTGGGCAGGGCATGCAGTGCGAATGCAATATAACCGATGGTCGTCAAAGCTAACGAACTGGATTCCAAAGGACTGCGTAGTAATACGGTCAAACCTCACCATAACGATATAATGAATATAACGAAGTAATAACGATTCCCCTCGGAAGCTTGGTCAACACGGGCTATAATGAAGTTACGGCTATAACGAAGTAATCGCCGGGCCCCTTCAACTTCGTTATAGCGGGGTTCAACTGTACTGGCATTTGAGATACCTAGTACAGTATCTAGTACAGCATCTCGCCAAAAAAGCGCAAGAAAAACTCTAGAAAGAATAGACATCACAGCCGCTGAATCTCAACTTATCGTTTATTCTCAAGACGCAGAATAAATACACACTCACAAAACAACAAAGAGAATAAATCTGTCAGGCGCATCTAGGCATGACTACTCCCTTTCATGCAGGACAACTGTTGAATCGCTAACACATGTGTGCTGGTTTTTACAGATATGATAAGTGTCTGACACCTTCCTTGTTAATTGATTAGGATGCCGAAACAAAACGCATTTTGGTCAAGAAAAGGCTCACGCCCACGGCATTCACTGTAGTGCTTCGCTAGATATGAAGATGGCGGTTTCTTGAAAGGTAGGTTATGCTTCTGCATCCGTACATTTAAGCACCGGCCAGTTTGTAGGATATGCGTACGACCACAGGAGAGCGGAATTTTGTAGACCACCGCTTTTTCACAAGTGACGTACCGGTTTACATGGTTCACTACACATCCCCTATCCCTGCCCCGCACATCACTACTAGAGCGTGTGCCGATCAGGGATGAATCAGTGCTTGTGGTGTATGTTCTTGCTATGTCCGTCGTCTTTTTTTTTTTTTTGCAAGAATGCTATGTAGAGTCAGGAGAACGGAAGATATTATGAACTTTGTTAGTACAGGGCGGCCACGGGTGGCACAGGACAGGGTTAATCGGAGAGATATGGGAGAGGCCCTGCTGTGGACGTATTTAGGCTGATGATTATGAATGTGCGTAGGTTCGCGGCGAGTGAGATGAGGGAAAGGGAGAGGGAAGGTGGCAGTAGCGACGTAGGTGTCGTGTGCTTGAGGTGTGTGATCGCTCCTCCATGGGCTTGTAATCTTCCGGCTAGAAGAGAAAGGAGAGAAAAAATTATTCGCGGTAAAATGATTTAACCCCGAGGTATTTGGCTAAAACGATCCGGGGGCAATATACCAAGAGCGACTGTAGTGTACTGGCCGTATTAAAGCTGTACGCAATTTTTTAAAGGCACTTTTGCTGTTTATCATAATTACACAAAGTTAAACGTTTAGAGGTAGGAAATTAAACATTTTTGCGTTAGAAGAGTATTCTTCTATGATGGCTGCACCCAGCGCTTCTGTGGTTACATCGCCTGCAGATAACTTGAGTTCCGGCAAAGTTATCTCCGTGGATACGAGATAACTCCGTGGATACGAAAAATGAACATATATGAACAGCTCCGAAGATTGCACGCGACAGCGGTTAAAGAATGCCTATTCGTGCAAAACAAAAAAGGTTTTAACAAACTCTTGCTTCAACACCCACTGTTCTTTGGGTGACATCCAACAAGGATAAGCGTTCCCAGTCGGCAGCGAAAGTTTACGAGCGCGGCTGTGCACAAAAATAAAATTATTCAGACACGTCACGCAAGTCAGACCCCTAAAATGCCTTCAAATATATAAGGGACCTCTATGTTCCGTGCGTTGGTATCAATGCCAAGAGGCCGATGTATGACCGGCGCTGCGCTACAATAAATTTCTCCATGAGCATACTCACCCCGTAAACTTTTGCTGCCGACTGTAAACTAAAATCAAAATGGTGCTCCTCACTGTACGTAATTAAACTATACTTAAAAGGACACTGTAGACACCACTGTGGACAAATAGAAGTTAGTCTCTATCGATTGGGTGGCGCGTTCTAATCATAAAGATGCCACTGTGAACACGGAGCCTTCAGCTATAAAAGACCACAAAACGAGATACAGGTGGCGCCATCCGGGGCCGATTTCGGAAGTAAAATCTGTGCATCGACACCTATTTTTGGCTCGGATCCCAGAGGCTACGCTACGCCACCATTCACTACATAACATTAACAACCAAAAAAGGGGCAACAGTGCAAATACAGGACGAGGTAGAGACGAACGACGCAGGCGCTGACTAGCAACAGCCGCTGTTCCCCTTTTTGTCATGTTACACTAACTAGCCCGGAGCAGCAGCACGCTCCCGAATTACAACTAGTTCTCTTTGGTATGGACATCACAAGTTTGAATCGACAGCCAGGAATGTTTCTGAATCCAGTTTTATCAGCCATAAATGCATCTTCTGCCGCTTGACAAACATCACCATGGTAAGAAAGTGCCGCAAAATTTGTTTTATTTTTGCTGCGAACATTTACTGAATGGAGCTGTCCTCATAAGGTTTTTTAAAGCGAAGTTTCCAGTGTTCGTCCGACTCATAAGCAACGCCAACCAGGATGTACAGATGCTCGCAAAAGTTTTCGGAACTCCGAAATCACGATAAACATCAATTTGCTGCTGACCTGAAGCGCAACCAGGCACTGAGGGGTGCATTGTGCAGACCGCTCTGGGAACTACAAAGCACACACTTCACTTCATGGCTGCATGTTAATCTGCCCAGTATCTAGGCTTTGCTGCAATTCAGGTGTCGCCATCCCCGGCCGATTTCGCAAGCAAAATCTGTGCGTCTACACCAATTTTTGGGCTCGGGTCCCAGAGGCTACGCTACGCCACCATTCACTTCAGAACAATCTCCCTCGAACCATTAGATATTAGTCGCTCCATCGCTCTTTTATGCTTACTTCATAAATATTGTCACAGCACCAGGCCATCTCCCTTGTCACTCGAAGAGCCTTTCGCGCATTTCACGCCGCCTACATAATCAGTATAGTATTAAACGCATTTACGGAAGAACTCTAGCCATCAATTCATCTGCACTTCCACGTGCCATTGTTCTTTGGAATGATTTTCCCAACTGTATCGCATCTATCTGCAACCACCAATCATTTCAAGACAAGCTGCACAAACATTTTCTTTAATGACATTGTGTCTTGTTACAGGTTGTTCTGTCTCGTAAGTTCTCTTTTCTTCTCGTTGGTAATGTATTAAGTTTTTGTTTCTTGCGCAATTTCAACCATTCGTATTTTTATTATGGCTACCGCTTTTTCTTTAGATGCGTACTGGGCACATGCGATGCATTCTTGCTACTATTTTACTTTTTTGTTGCTCGTGGTGATGTATGTCTTGTAGTTACGTTTTGCCCTGTACATTTATAATTCTTTTTACTTTTTGTCTTCTATTGCGCGTTGTATTTAACTAATTGTTCCTATTGTGCTTAAGCTGTTGTTATGGCCCCCTTACTCAATGCCCTTCTGGGTCCTGTAAGGAATTTTGAATAAATAAATAAATAAATTACAACCAAAAACAGCGCAAACACAGGACAAGGTAGAGACGAACGACACAGGCGCTGACTAACAACTGACTAGCGCTGTTCTCCTTTTTTGTCATGTTACATTAACTGGCCCCACAGCAGTAGCACCCTCCCGAATTCCTGACCCGAAAACTTTTGTGGGCACCTGTACAGGTCTTGTTCCACGTGCCTACGCCAGGTCCCCTTCCACAACGCGCGCGAGGACAGGCCCAATCTCTCTGGGCAGGCCTAAACATGCAGCCGCGTGGCACCCGGCGTGTTCACAACCCTGAGAGCGAAGCAGAGTAGAACGGCTCATTTCCTTGCATGGCTGCACGCTCGCCGACTCCGGTCGTTCGCGCGGTCGTTGAGCGAAACGGTGCAGGGACGGAGGGGCGAGGCGCGATCTGCTCCGGCCCCAGTCTCCGCTCCGTAGGCGCAGCGCAGACGCACCGTTTGTTTTGACAAGTTCTCCTTCGAGACGTGCCCCCGGCCTCCGCGCTGATTTCTTGGCCTGCCCGCGCAGCTTTGCGTCTCGTTGCGCCTGTCTCGGTATGAACAGCGTTGGCGAGGTCGAGGACGCGTGCGCGGCATATAGTACAGGGCGTTTCGTCATGCTCAGTACATAACTGACCTGAAAGCGAGAACTAAAACTTAAGAAAACACTCTATGTAATATTTTTTTTCTTAATCCTGGCCAGGCGTTAATACGTGTAATCGTAGAAGAACTGCAGATTGGGCTAGTTGGTGTAGATTCATAATGGGGGTTACAACAACGCAAAAACACACAGACCAAGAAAGAGACAAGATACACAAACCAGCGCTGAACTTACAGCTGATTTTTATTAGGAAGAAGCACGCCATAATACACACACACACGAATTACGACGTGCTTCTTCGTAATAAAAAATCAGTTGTAAGTTCAGCGCTGGTTTGTGTGTCCTGTCTCTTTCTCGGTCTGTGTGCGTTTGCGCTGTTGTAACCCCCATTGTGTAATCGCAGTTTTGTCACCTTTTGCTTTGAGTCGTCCTGGCGCCACACGCACTCATATTCCATAATTAAATTACAACGACACTCTTTCCTAACTCTTCATTATCATCACCTCTATCACCCAGTTTTGATATACCTATTCACTGCGATGTTCAATGTCCGCCCGAGTCGCGGCCATCCTGTATACCGGGTGTTTCACCTAAGATGTTCTGAAATTTTTGAAAATAAGCTTTTTTAGCTAGGAAGCGCGGTTTTTCCGGCTATAATTGCCAGCGGTGTGGAGCTTCAGAAAACAGTAACACGTGCTAACTAGTAGACTGGTTAACTAATATTTAGCAAACTTCTTAGCGATTGCTTTTAGTCCCCTTGAAAGAGAGACCTGTACCCATATCAGTACCCATATCAGTTTTTTTTAAATTTCCAAAACGCAGTTAGCCTCGGCTTTCGTGCCCCAATAAATTTTGGCTGCATCGCACCAAAAGTCGTATTCGGAAAGCATGCAGGCAAAGCAACTTCTCCAGTGCACGTAACTCATCGATTCAGCCAAAATTTGTTGGGCCACAGCGTCGAAGATTCGGAAGTTAATGTTGCAGAGATAGACTCATCTGAACCGCATAAAAGCACCTACGCTAGATCTAAATTAAGTTATC
This sequence comes from Amblyomma mixtum, assembly GCF_055824585.1. Taxonomy (NCBI): domain Eukaryota; kingdom Metazoa; phylum Arthropoda; class Arachnida; order Ixodida; family Ixodidae; genus Amblyomma; species Amblyomma mixtum. The sequence continues at coordinate 177,302,505 of NC_143021.1, read as the reverse complement.
CTATCCTATCCTATCCTATCCTATCCTATCCTATCCTATCCTATCCTATCCTATCCTATCCTATCCTATCCTATCCTATCCTATCCTATCCTATCCTATCCTATCCTATCCTATCCTATCCTATCTACTCAGCATTAGTTAACCAGCCTACTAGCCACCACGTCGCTGCTGTATTCTGATGTGCCACAGCACTGACAATACTATGTCGAAAAAAAAAGCGCTCTCTCAACTCAGAAATCCTATTTAAAAAAAAAATGCAGAACGCCTTAGGTGAAACGACGAGCATACTTCGCGCCCCGCGCAGGCCTTTGCCGTGTTTCCCTTCCGCTCCGTTACTCTAAGAAACCATCGTTCGGGCCAAAAAGTACCATCTTAATTTCATCAAGGGTACATCACCAAACTCACGTTAGCTCTATTAACCACGCAACTCTCTTTCTGCCTTCTTGTGTTACGTAAACCGCTATCTGTACCATCACTCGCTGCGCTGGCCTCAGCACATTCTCGCGAGCTTTTCGTTATCGTCCTAACTATGACTGAGAGGCGATCACTCTAAACATTGCTCCTTTCGTCTCGACCTTATTCATATCCTTTTCTATACGGAGGAAAGACGTAACCAGTCGCGCCATCTACTGGGACTTCCACGCGGCAAGCGGCTCAGTGAGATTGAGCAAAGCCTCCCAATCTCCCCCTGCATCTGCATACACCAGGAGGCACGCAAGTCAGAACAAAGGCCGACATCCAACTGCGAGCCTGCAGACTTACCTGCAGTCTCAGCGACGACGACAACAAGCGCGACCGCCAGCTATCTGTGACTTTGTTTATTTGGAACGCATCGATGCGCGCATGTGCGCAATTCAAATAGCCTTTCCCTTACTGGCTGGCTTGCTCCATGACGTCACTACCACCGATGCTCATGCAGGTCTTGAGAGGAGGCATGCAGCGAGTTCCGCATCGCTGCCAGGGCGACTATATATACACATAGAGAATGCGACCACGGTGTCTCTTAGTCTCCCTCGCAGCGGAGCTGTTTTATCTCCCAGCCGGGCGCGCATAGCGGAACGCCGCCGGGCATTGTCTCCCTTCCATCGGCGATGGTTGAGCGCCTAGAGTACGTGGCCCCACGTCGAAGAAGGAAAGCCCCGCCACTGAGCCCTCCTCTGCTTATTCTGTGCCCCCGACGAGCAGCCGAGCGGAAGAAGATAAGCTACACTGCGCCACGGTCGGTTTTGAGAGCCCGCCATGGCTTCCCAGACTTTCTTTGCTGTGTTGTATACAGAGCAACGTGAGCATACCACTCAGCGGAAGCCGCTTCGCGGTGCTTACTGGTATACGTATACTATAGCAAGGAGACCAAGACGTAGTATGTGCACAATAAATGGAGGTATTGGCCTTTCCAGTAAGCACTCTCTGGGCGCCGCCATATTGCTCGCTGAACTGTTGCTGCACCCCGGAGTAGGCATAATGACAGTTAAGGACAACGCAGCGAGCTATGGAAAGAAAAATGATAGGTGTAACGTTAATAGATCGGAAGCGGGCGGAGCGGTGAGGGAACAAACGCGGGTTAATGACATCCTGCTCGAAATCAAGAGGAAGAAATGGGCAGGGCAAGTAATGCGAAGACAAGATAACCGCTGGTCCTTAAGGGTAACGGTGTAGATTCCAAGAGAAGACAAACGTAGCAGGGGGCGGCAAAAAGTTATGTGGGTAGATGAGATTAAGAAGTTTGCGGGGATACGGTGGCCGCAACTGGCAAAGGACAGGGTTAATTGCAGAGACATGGGAGAGGCCTTTGCCCTGCAGTGGGTGTAGTCAGGCTGATGATGATGACGGAGTAAGCATGCATGGTGGAAGCGCTAACACGAGCTCTCTCTGCGCCCATTCACGAGAGTCCAAATAGCGCTTTTTTTATACACATGTGTGATAGGGAGGTATTTTCCGTCTTATAGAGTGCATCATGATTACGTGCACAAATAATTGCGCGACTGCTTAGAGCGCTAATCAAATACCGCTACAAAACAGAAACATTCACTTATACTTGATGTCACATACCCAACGATTCTGGACAATAGCATTTTTCAATGGGAAAGAGTTTATGAACGCAATTTTTTTCATCTATTGCAAGATTTGCTGCCACCGGTGGGCTTTTTGTGCGACCCAGCTTAATCTTCACGAGCGATAAATCATTAATTTAACTGCCACCTAGCACAGAGCGCAGTTTGCCCACAATCCGGTGGGCAGGTTGTGATGACGCCTCAAGGTCACGTGACCTAGGTGGGCCACCTGTCTTCTGTATTGCTTATCTGGGGATTTTTCGTGTATTTTTAACTCACAGTCAACGACGCCAACGACGTCGACGCCGGCGTCGGATTTTCTGCGGCACGCGCTCCTTAAAGGGGCTGCGAAACACTGCCTGGGGGAATACCGCCTATACTTCAGGTTGGTTCTTTATGTCACACAGGTGCTGACTTAAAAAGAGTTACAGGAATCGATGCACAGGAACGGGTGTTATTCAGTGAAGAAATTTCAAAATACAAGCAAACAAAACGCTGCCCTCAACTCGATTTTGGCGGGGCTTCCCACTCCTATTTCGCTCTCCCAATGACGGCACCTGGCGCAACCAATCAAAACAGCCAGCCAGAGCACGTCGCGGAAGTTTGTACTCCATGGTTGCCTGCTCTCTGTAACTCGTTCTTGCTGAGACTGGCAGCGTTGTTTCCATGCCAGAGCGCCCCTGGTGGTGTATTTTTATTTTACTTGCTTTGCAGGGCTTTTATCTAAGACAAACAAGTTGTTTTTGTTGATTTAATATAAAACGCAGACAGGTGACAAAATGTGTCTCTGTTTATCCACACTATTTGCAGTATATTTACTGTTTGTCCGATCATCAAGCTCGCGCCAGGTGATGTCATATCCGCTGCTAAAAACCCGCCACTGTGTGACGACACCATCAGAGCCATGAAGTTGTTTTTGGGAGGACATTAAAATATTAAAAAACGGAATATACGCGGTATTACCGACGCTAATAGCACCATTATAACTCACTGTATGCAATCAACAGGCAAAACAGTTAACTAAGATTGTGTTTCTGGGCCCCTTTAACACAATCCCGTTAATGCGAGGCCGCATGAAGGAACTAATCACAAGTGTTCAAGCAGAAGAGAACTCATATCTGAAAACGATATCAGAGCTCTCTAGTGAAGCCAATATACGGTACCACGGTCTATATAGGACTCTTTTCTTCAACGTTACCAGTTTAAAACGGAAGCTCTTACCCCAGCGCCTATCAATTCCATACTAGAACCCTTCCGGTGCTCTTCACAGCGACGTCGTGCATCGAACGTTTTGTTCCGTATATTCAAGAACACTACCCTTTTACAATTCTTTTTATCTCCACTTGATACGTGCATAGCAAAGTTCGGGAGTGTGCCCTCTATTTCTATTGCTTTCTTCCCCAATCCGTGTCCCCTGCGCAGAGTCGCACATTGGCCAGTTAAACACGCTGGCTAGAATCCCCGTTTCATCATTAGGGAGCTCACTTCTCAAATTTCTTTTCATCAAAAGCTCAACCTTACTGGAGGTGTCAATGTGCGCGCCTGAGCTGTTCTTTCCGTCTGGTTGCCGGCATCGCAAGTAAGAGCGTGTCCGACGTTTCCTTTGTACCGGAGAACGTGCGCCAGGGCAGCGTTTATAAGGTCTAAAAAGTACTTTATTGTTCAGCGGCCGAAATCTTGGAAGGCACACATTTATGTCTTGTGCGTGCCGCAGACCATCCCGAGTTCGTCGGTGATGTAAACTACGTTTATACATTTCATATCAAGGGAGGGATGATTACAGGCACAAAACACAGCGTGCAAAAGTTCTCACTGTGACGTGGCCTCGACTTGGGGCTGAACGCACAAAGCGTTTTGCATGAGTCGCTGCACTGCTCGGATCACTGAGTCCGTCGCGAAGGATTACACGCCCCTCTTAACAATGAAATGCGAAAGCCACAATCATAACACCCGTTGTGACGTGCGCACATTGTACCACGGCAGCGGTGACCCACAGCGCTTGGGCAATACACTTTCTACCTGGCTGTCAAAGACGCCGGGCTTCTATACACCTATGTGTGTGTCATACTTATCGCGCAAAGATTCAAACACAAATGAATCTGCTATTATGGGACAAAATCATCCTCGCATTCTTGCGACGTGATTATCTCGTCCTTGCGACGCGGGCACAGTCGATAGTTTCGGGCAAGGAGTTCACATATAGTACTAGTGAACGCCGCAGTTCGCTCACACTAGCGGGATAACGACACCTGCAGCTCATGACGTAAGCAACCGTCACTTAGAAAGGAGTCGACGACTGCCCGGACTGTTGACGCATATACTGGCAAACACCCGGTGATCCTCGGCCATCCAGGCATGCATAATGCCTAACGCATGAAGGGAAAGCCCCCCCTCGAAGCTGCGCAACATGCCGCGAGCCATGAGGCGCGGCAGTGCGTGTTGGCGGGCGCGCCCTCGTCATGCGCCTAATGAAGCCTCGTAATAGAAAGAAGGCAAGGAGAGCGTAGCTAAGTTCCGTCGGCGAGGACGATGTCCTTCTTGATTTGTCAACTCCACCCCCCCCCCCCCCCCCCCCCGCCCTTCCTCCACTAGATTATTTCTCATGACGGAGAATGCAGCTTTTGGGACGTGGGAATTCTTCTCATTATTATTAGTCGTTAAATTATTAGTTGTACTAAATAAGTATAGCAAAAACGGAAGCAAAAATATGTTGCTAGCCGCGTTATCTGCCATCGATAAAGGACAGGGGGAAGAGGGACGAAGGAAAAGTTCGATTTCTCAGCGAGACTTGAAAAACCTATTCTGATTTACGCTGAGAAACCGGAATTCCGTCAGCTACAGGTAGAACCGTTCTTTGTCTGTGGCCGTACTCCATGCTCCGTGCAGCGGGTCTCTGTGCTTTTAGAAGCACTGAACAGCACCTTAGGTCGCATGTTTAGTTGAATACGTGCATGGCATAGAAAACGTATTTACATCAAAACTGTAAGCGATCTGAGTTTGAAGCACAAGAAATTTGGCAGTTATTTAACCGCTGACAGCCGAAAGCTTATGTAGGCAAAACCAAAAAAAGTTGGAAGTTTGCTCAAGGCGTCTCTTCTGATGCACGGTTCTTGAAAAATTGTCTTCATAGAAGCACGGTGATCAACCTCGGATTTTCAGGCGCATTTAGGCGGCGAAATTCTTGTAAAGAACTTTGTTGCATTATAATTTCCGCCGAATTTATTAAAAAGAAGGAACAATGTGCAGACGCATTGCTGTACACTTTATAAGCACGAAAGCAATGAAAAAGGAGCAAGCTTCCCTCTAGCGCTCTCCCTTCGAAAGGTAGGGTATGCTGCCCAAGCCCTGGGGTAAATTTACATCGCTGAATATACGAAATACTTACGGTTGTCAACGGAAACAATTCCCTCTTCAAAACATGCGGAGTTCGAGCAGTTACGAAGACTTTTAACCGATATGTTTCAACCTCCTGAATTTGCTACCTGAGGACCTCCGGTGTCACGTTTAAAGGCCTCCTCCCATTGCGAACAGCATCCAGTTACTCTGCTTTGCAGTGGGAACATACCTGCGTTGCCGAGAGCAAGCATCCCGTATACTCAGTGATCGAAATCTACCCCCTAACCTGGGCAGCATACCCTGTCCAGGTTCGGGGTAAACAAAAATATTGAATAGATCTATGAAGCGGAAGTGTACGAGATACGAGCAGCTAGTTCTGCCTCACATATACTATATGATATCGCACTTGCAGTGATGTGATTGGCTGAAGCCATTTTGGAGCAGCTTTTTGGAGCAGCCAAAAGGAAATTTTGGAGCAGGGAAACAAGCTTTTGGAGCAGCTCAAGGCTCATTGCCAAGTGAAAAAATTGACTTTGCGAGAAGTAAAATAGTAAAATAAGGAGGAAACCTTTGGGAACAAAAAGGTTCTGTTCAATAGTACGTAAGGGGATTTCGATGCGAGCAAAATGCAAAAACACCCGTGTACTCAGATTTAGGTGCCTATTAAAGAACCCCAGGTGGTCCAATTCAGGAGTCCCCCACTACGGCGTGCCTCATAATCAGATCGTGGTTTTGGCAATAATTTAATTAAATTAGAGGCAATTGTGAAACATCATATGTTGGCCCAAATAACTAATTTTAGAACTTCAGTGTCATGAATGAAAATGTCATGAAAACGCCATTTCAATGATGAGTTGTGCTGCAGCCTTCCAAGCACGTCATTTTCCGGTAGTTCGACTTGCCCTACACGCGAAGTGTGCAATGGCGATGAAGATCGATGTCGACGTGAGGATTGATGTCACTCGCAATTGTGGGGCGCATGGACGTTTCAACCTCGAGATATTAGTTTCGCTTTCGGAATGTGAAAATACGCATTTGGCGCAGCTTTGGCGCAGAATAACAAAAATGTAGCAGGATGTAGCAGGTTTTGCCTTTTGGCGCACATCGGCGCAATTGGCGCAGCTATCACATCACTGCACTTGACACACCGCTTCGAATAACAACATGCATTCATTTATTCTGTGGCGATAGCGATGTGAATGCAGGAAACTTGATTAACAGTGAATAACCGCTAACGGTAACCATTCCAAGTTTAGTTTATTTCCATCTGTACGAAAGAGCCCCCCCCCCCCCCCCTTTTTTTTTCGGATTTCATTTCAACGCGATAGCGCTAAGGCACTCGTGTCTCAGAAAATCCGGTGTCGTCCTCGGCGTCGTCGGCGTCATTGACAGTGAGCGAAAAATCCACGAAGAATGTTCACAGAAGACACCTAGGACGCAGGTCGTGTAACCTTATGGCGTCATCACAACCTGCCACCGGACTGTGACCAAACTGTGCACCATGGCAGGCGGCAGTTAAATTGATGAATGATCACGACAGGTTGCTCACTGGTCTTGCCGAGCAACCTCAGTTGCAACCTCAGTTGCACAACCCCTACCGCTGGGAGCACCTGCCATCGCAGGGCAGTGGCGCATCGCTTAACCGCTGCACCACTGCGCCAGTAGTGGTATGAGGACTCCCATGGATCTATGAATGTTGTGCAAAGAATTAGCACTTCTGGGCATGTGCGGATGTTAACCCATTAAGCTATCAAGTCATACCTTTAAGGCGGAGCTTGAGTGTCCCCTCCAATTTTTGTTTTCTTCAATTTCTTTTCTTGTTACGTAGTTTTTTTTATTGCGAAAGCAATACTACGCCAGGTGTCGTCTCTTCGCGGTACCGCAGCCTATCCTTCACGGTCGATCCCAATGAGCGCTGAACCTCCCCTGGACGTCCTGGAGACGTTCAGGATGTCTTCAGGATGTCCAAGGGACGTTCAGTGCCCACTGGGATGGTCGGTCATGTGACTACTGACGTCATACCAGAGCGAGAGATGGGGCACCAAGTCGGCTCTTCAGCGCGCCGCAGCTAGACTTTGCGGCCGAACGACAGTTGGTGGTCGGTCGTGTGACTACTGACATCAACCAGAGCGAGAGATGGGCACCAAGCCGGCTCTTCAGCGCGCCGCTGCTAGAACTTCGCGGCCGGTCGACCACCTGCGAACGGCGGCAAGCGATTGATGTCATACAAATGGCAAGAGCTTGCAGGCCTTGCTGCGGTGATGGATGTGTGTTGCAGCGTGTGATATGACGTCATCCACAGACATCCAGGAGTTTGGAAACGTCTAAATACGACCTTTCATTTCGTGGGTACACACGGACATTTGCAATGTGCACCACCCATAAGCGAAACACATAGCGTACCCAAGGGGATATTGCTTTCGCAATTACCTAGGCTTAACCAAAGCTAAGCACCAGCAATTGTTTCCTCGTTTGGACGATGCTTCGCAAATGAATGCAAGTTTTTCTCTTATTCGAGTGCATTGTTGTCAGCGCTATGCCATGAGCCGAACGAGCACTGTTTTGCTTCCCCGAAAGACGCGCCAGTCGAATTTCGATGGAGGCGACAATCTAGAGGCCCGTATGCTGTGCGATGTCAGCGCACGTTAAAGAACCCCAGGTGGTCGAAATTTCCGGAGCCCTTCACTACGGCATCCCTCATAGCCTGAGTCGCTTTGGGACGTTGAACCGCCGTAAACCGACAGCGTTCCATCTTCCCCTCGTACAGTCCACATAACGACGCTTATAATAGCGGCTTACACCTCGGCCTTCTACTTCCCGCTCCCTTTACTTACGTTTTGTCATATCCTGCGTATGCACGTGAAGACTCGGAGCATGTGGGTGGCAGATCCGTCCTTGCATAATGGCACCCCCTGGCTTTGGATGTTACGAGGGCTCCGACGGAGTGACTCCGTCGTTATTTTTGGCCCGTGATGCGGCCCCGATGCGGCCCCTATGTCTGTACGCCAGCAGAAAACGCTTTTCACCATCACGAGTGTGGCGGGAACAGGAAAGTATAAAGGAACGCAGCTGCTTCCAGATTATGTGATGCTCTGACGTAAAAGTTGTCAGGGCCGCCGAGCATGGTGATTTGTTGAAATCAGACCGGACACATATATCTGCCTTTTTGACCTTCCAAATTCGTGCGAGAAATTTTCATTGATCAGCAGGGCGGGGACCGACAAACGAAAATTGCAAGCACGCTTTGGCAACTACAGTGTTGAGAGGTGAAAGCCGAGAACAGTATGTCGTGACGACTTCCGGTGGACGTGACGTCACGCCATTCCCGTGGCTATATCGATACCCAAATTGTACATCTTTCGGGGATCCTAAGTGTTAATTGCGCTTAATTACGCATTTTTGCCATCTAATCTGACACAAATCCGACGTTTTTCCGACCATTCTGTGACAATTTTCATTATGCAAAGACGACTTCCGGTGGATGTGACGTCACACCGTTCTCGTGGCTATATCGTCGTTCGCGCTATTTCGACGCAACTTCGAAGTTTTTGATTGTAATTAATTAACTAATTGATCTACTGTCATCAAACTTGGTTTGGTTTGGTTTATGGGGTTTAACGTCCCAAAGCGACTGAGGCTATGAGAGACGCCGTAGTGAAGGGCTCCGGAAATTTCGACCACCTGGGGTTCTTTAACGTACACTGACATCGCACAGTACACGGGCCTCTAGAATTTCTCCTCCAAAGAAATTCCAGCCGCCGCGGCCGGGATCGAACCCGCGTCTTCCGGGCCAGCAGCCGAGCACCATAGCCACTGAGCCACCGCGGCGGCTTGTCATCAAACTTGGCTTCTGGGTTATTTTTCCCCCTCTGTCTGAAGGAACCACTGGTTTTCTCCTATCTTTTTAGTTCCCTTGTTAAACGCGTGTGACACCCTCTGCTAGCAGACGACAGTATGAGCCTTTAAAGGCTCTTAATGCATCGAAGAACTGAAGACTCAGAGAGAAGCGCGCTGTGGGTCGGACTTTCCATGCTTTCGATGAGTGCGCCTTGTCCGTACGATACGCCCCGTGTGGAGGGCATGGGCGTCCGGAGGGGGGGTCAAGGGGGGGCGGCTGCACCCCCCTGGAAAATCACTCACTCGAACCGTGAGTGATGGCCGCACGCCAGGGTCGGTGGTGCGCTCAGCCAACAGGGTGAAAGCCGCCCCGCTTCCACGCTTTGGGTCACATCTGCGAAATGCCGCGTCCGGGCGCGCGTCGTCCCGCCGTTTTCAAACCACGCCATCGTTAGCTCTACTAAACGGCGACCTGTTGCACACATACAGCGGCACCGGCGAGCATGTGTTTCGAGCCGTCTTGAGATGGGTGTCTGTTTCTTTGATCTCTAGAGAGAAAGCGACACGGAGGCAGACAGTGCACAGGGCATCTTGTTTTAGCCTTCGTCGCTCGCTATAATCAGGATACGTTCGTACGCCGGCCACCGATGAATTCTTCAGGAGGGAAGGGCAAATCAGCCGTGTCCACCCCCGCTTTGTCGGGGTGCTCAGGGGCAAGCGGGCGATCAGACGGCGACGCCGCCGCTCGCTGTCTCCTCCGATCCTCGGGAGAGCGCAGTTTGGTAGAAGCGCCGCTTTCAGAATCTTCGGCAAAGGGGATTAGCTGCTTTTGTTCACGGCGACGCAGTCTCCAGAGGCGCCCCACACCAGCGTTCCTTACGTCTTCGAAAACCAGCGCCTTTGGTCAACGCAGCCCGATGGCGCCTGCCTGGCTCGCCTGTCCCCTCTGGCTGGGCCTCAAATCCATGTACTGTGCGATGTCAGTGCATGGTAAACAGACCCAGGTGGTCGACATTATCCGGAACTCTGTACTACTCCGTCCCTCATAACCTGAGTCGTTTTGGGGCTCTGAACCCCATAAAAACACGAAAACAAATTTTCCGACCGGAGTGGCGAGTGTCCCTTCCCCTCGGAAGTCTCGCGGCGTTCCTTTCACCCCCAAAGTGCGCATTCGGGGATACTGCGGCAAGTAAGCCCTTGCACGTGTGCGCGCCGCTGTGTTTGTGCTTCGGTGTTTTTAGCGGCCGGTTGTCAACGAAGCTGAGAACAACCAAGACAGCGGACGAGAAAACGACGAGCGGCGAGCAGTGTGTGTGCGGTTGCTCGACTGTGCGGATGCGCGAGCAAGATGGAGCGAGGTGTATGAAGCTGCGAGCGTGCATTTATCTTGTAAATAAGTTTTCGTTGCATATATGGTCATCTTTTGTTTTCGACGTACGCGTTCAACCGTTTTTCCAATCAATATGTATGATGAGTGTGCACCGAGAGCGTGTAATGAAGCACTGAAATGAATTTATCACCCGTGTAATTACGCAATTCGCCCAGAAAAATCCGAGGCGCCTACAGTTGCTGTTCAAGGAAGACTAACTGAGTGAGTGAGTGACTGTAGTTGCGTGTTTGTGAACATATTGTGCTGTGTGCTGGTCATCAATCCGGGTGAGTCGAGAACCCGTATGCAGCAAGACTGAGCACTCTTCTCCACGAAGTGATAGTATCTTTTTGCATTTTTATTAGTTTTAATGGTTTCTTCGTTGATAAACTCCAATTTATCTCTCCTAGCCGCGCTTTAATTTGCTGTTTGTAATTTTTCTTTCATGTGTGTATTTTACTTATTTTTTATTTATATACACATAAATAAATTTACTCCGCAAATAGTGCCTTTCTGCTACGAATATACCCCCCCCCCCCCCCCCCCCCCTCCGGCGCCAACAACCAATGGGGCCCCCCCTGCAAAAAATTCTGCGGACGCCCTTGGTGGAGGGACACCCTAGCGATGACTGTAAGAGTGACGGCCACAGCGCTTTCTGCCGCGGCGGAACCGCAGAGTGTTTGGGATAGCGAGAAGGCGTCAGATAGTCGTCCAGTCTTCTTCACCTTGGAGGAAGCCTACTGTTCGTTCGTGACGATATTGATAGAAACAAGAGTCGCGCTTTGCCGATGGGACACCTTTTCTGGCGAAAATATTTGGTATCCAAGACAAGGGCGGACGTAGGGGCCACCATTGGAGGGAGCGCCTAGGTTTCGACGCGGTACCATTAGAACCATGTATTTCTTGGTATTTTTTCGTCAGAAAAATGGAGTTAAGTATGGTATTCCTATGTGAAATTTCTCACTTAGGGGGAGCTCACCTGTGAGCTCAGGTAAGGGCGCCAAAGGAAGTCGTCAACAAACGTATTGCTAATCAGACCTCGCTCAGCCGCGCACGACAAAGTCCATTGTCGAACGCTATCCGCCGTCCGTAATGACCCCTGTACTGTGCCCAAGGAATATTCTCAAATGCTCCTATAAAAATGGCGGAAAAGAATGAAAATTATCAGGGGCATATTAGGACGTGCACGAAGAAACCATGACTCTTCCTGATCAAGCAGACGTGAAAAATGAAGTGCAGGAAAATAAAACAATTACTGTCATTAAATAATCATTTTATATTGGAGAAAATTAAATGAAGTAAAGACAACATGCCTCCAGTGCACCCCAAACGCACGATTTGTGTAAGTCCCCGCATTTCCACGTGCTTCCCTATGCACTACTTAATTAGTTCTCATTCTCTCCGTACTTAAAAAGAAATAATAGCGCACAAAAGAAGAGACGAAGAACGAAAAGACATGGACACGCGCTATTATTTCTTTTCTAAGTATGAACAATCAACGTAACCATACTTATTATCTTCTATTCTCTTCGTTTTCATCATCTTCGTGGTCAAGCATGGAATGCGTGCTCTGTTTTGAACCAGATGGGGCCTGCAACACTGCCTTTGTGCTCGTGCAAAAGTTGATTTGACGAACGGCGAGAACAGCGATTGTAGGCGCCGCATTCTTTCCGGCGTTAAAACAATCTCTCCGATAGTTAATAGCCGAGACGAGTGCCATCCTCCGCCAATGATCTCCAAGTTCTTTCGATCCAGTCGCCGCCATTGTTTCCCAGCGATTCGTATACACTTGTCGTTCTATCTGTATCGTTCGCTCCTCGATTGCCCCGGCCCCCCTTACATCCATTTCCACTCTGCCTATACAGCAGACATGCTCGCTTAATTCGAACGTCCGGTTAAACCGAACCGATGCTTTGGTCACGCATCAGCATGGAGTGTGTTACAAAAACTCCCCAAAATTCTAGCTGCGTGTAATTTCAATAAATCATCTGTCCTCTCAGAGTTGGAATTATTGTGAGAATCGCCTTCTCACAGTATACCTCTAAAGCACGCGTCCCCGCAACCTCTAGCTGCTGCCGCCTACCCAGCCTATAGCGTCCATCGAGAAATCATGAAAGGCCTCTCCACACGTTAAACCGCGCTCAATATACGTGTACCTCTGCCGGGTCACGGAACAACACTGGTGCGTGGGCGTGACGGCTTTCCGCGCGCTGTTTATTCAAGGGGGGCGGAGAGGAAAGGAGGAAAAGGTTCATCCCGATCATCAATCTTCGTTAATTGGCTTGTCTCGCCCTCGGGTGCCCCAGGGGTCCTTTCGTGTGCCGTCTCTAATTGCAAAGTCGTTACCGACCATGCGCGCCCACCCCGCGCTGTCTTGCCTTTCTCTGGCTACTGTTTCTTACCCTATCTCCCTTTCCCCTACTCGTACTTCTCTGACGTGCGCACAAGCGGAAGAGACAGGCTCCATCAATTATACAAAGCTCGCTCCCGTTACTGCGCGACTCCTCCGCTTCTTTTTTTTTTTTTTTTGTTCTTCGGACTCGAAAGCCAAGGCGGAGAACGGCAACAGGAGCCGTCCTCACCTCGTCCCGAGATTCCAAATGTAATGCGTCCGCGCGACGTGGCTTTTCCTGCATGCCGCCGGGGTACTTTTTCTCCAGAATCCTTCTCGTTTACGCGGCGTCTTTGCGCCACTTCGGCAGGGAGCGCGTTGGATAACCGGGAGAAAATCTGGAGACAGGAGGAGGAACAGTGAGAAAAACTTTGTGAGATCAGTGCGGCGACCCGCATATTGGAGCAATGCAAAAAACAAAACGTCCACATACTATATTGGCGCCCGTGGCTGTTCTGACGTCCATGTACTATATCGATGTCCGTGGCTATTTTTGACGTCTAAGCGTGTTTTTTCGCGGTTTTTCGTGTTTAATGAATTAGCTAGTCACACCTCATCAACCAAATTTTCCGCTCGGCAACATTTTATCACGCACTATCTGTCACAATCACACTTTCAAATATTTATAAAAATATGTATCCATACTTGTTAGGTTAGGAGCTTACGATGCCGGTAGCTCGTTTCTCCCTTCCGCCGGGAGCCCCCGGAGTCGCGAGGGTTGTGGACAATGTCGGAGCGTCCCGCGCTTCAGACGTTGTCCAAGTTCTTGGAGCCAAATGGGGAGTGATTCCTTGAACAGCGCTGTCCCAGTGCACATTAAAACTCCCACGGACGTCCTGCGGATGTCTTGAGCATGCGCAGTACGTCCGTGGGAGTTCCAGTGCCCATTGGGGTCAGGGTCGCAAGGGGCCGGAAACCTTTTGCCGTTGAAAACGGACGAATGCTCAAGTGGGGTTGTCATTATAGTTTGCATCTTCTTAAACGACCCGGCTGGCAAACTAAGTGATTTTGTTTGTTTTTTTTTTACTATCAGCGGAAGCACTAAAGCCGATGCAGGGGCACCTCGATGGGTTGTGTACTTAACGAGCTGCATACGTGGAACCACGAGCCCTGCACGTTTCCGGAAGCGCGGGGTCCACTGAGCCGGGCTCTGGCGAGCCCTGAGCCCTACCGACTTGCATGTACTACCTTGTCATTGCACTATTATTGGTTGAAATTGGACCAGAGCAGAAATAGTAAGCTCTGCGCAACTACCGAAAGTTTTAAAAGGAGCTGCGAACAACGAAGTAGAGAGAGCGCGCCGAGTCTCGGTCGCTTTTAAACCACCTTTTCTTAAACTGCCTTGTGTCTTGTCCCGTCCTTAATAAATCAGTTTTGTTTTTTTAAGAAGCTGGAGTGACTGGCCCAACCGCGGCAACGTGTGGCCGGAAGAGTGGACGTACATACGAAGTGCTCTCGTACCACTAAGCACCATGTACGGTCATTAGCCAACGTGCCATCATTATTAATCGATCGTGACGAGCATCCTACCAGCCGAAAACCCGGCCACACGTGTAAATTTAACTATACTTTTTCACTATTTCCCAAATCGGATAACCCCGTTAACAACCTTTACCTACATCACGTGACAAGACATGGCAGCACATTCCACAGCTTGCCTCTTCTCCAGCCCACGGGCACGACTGAGGATCGGGAGGCTCGGGCTTTAGCCTCTCTTAAGGGGGGAGGGGCGGATATAGAACAGTTAAGTACGTAGAGAATCAGAAGTTCTGTTTTCATGATCTATTTTAGCTTTGTTGTTTAACAGCTTCTTATTCGACAGCAGTCCAGTCTGCCGAGAATATTAACCGGGCGTAAATCTTACCCGCTATAACAGAAGAGCGGTACCGGCACAAAGTTATGCTTTGAAAGGACACTGTAGTAAAAATAAATTATGTGGCTCCGTGGGGCGATGTCGATGTTTTTTCGGCAGCCAAAGATGAATTTATCGCTAAGAAAATTGGCTTTAAAAATCTTTCACCGATAAGGATTCCGAGATCGCCGCTTGGAAGTGAATGAGGTTGTAGCGTAGTCTCTTTAATCCGCGCTAAGAACTGTCCCGAAGGCGCGGCATTTCGTCGCGAAAACTGCCAGTATATATGGGCTGCACCTGTAATTCATTCCTTTTGTCCTTTACTATAGCATATAAAAGCTGTGTTTTTAGTGAAAGTTACCTCTCCTTATTAAAACTTGGTAATCTTTCGATACAGGCCAACTTCAATTTGTCTTCGCCGTTCCTTTAACACTCTGTATCCTTTCTACAATACGGACTGGTAAACCAACTAACGCGGAGCCTACAAAACCTGCAGAATTCCCACTAAAAACGTTTTCGTAAGCGTAAACCGAACGCAGCGCCAGCGTCTAAAGCCCAGCAATTACTGTTGCTTGGGGAGCCCACCAATATGTCAGACGCGCCTTCCGTTCCCCGAGTTGCACACTGGGCGTATAACGAGCGAGATCGAAGAAGGGTCGGAAAGGAGCGCGCGGCCGGGAAAGAGGGAGGTCGATATCTTTTATGCTTCCCGGTAACGACAGGACCCGGCGGCAGCAACAAAGAAACGACGGCGCTTACCCAGCGTGTGTGCGCAGGGTTTGGCTCGTTTTGACGGAGAACACACGCTCCTCTGCCAACGCGGCCGAGGAGGCGTCTGGGGAAGAGGGGGTGGCGGGCGTGGGGAAAAAGGGTGCCAGCCTTCGCCGCGGGATTCCCTAATTAATCGACGTGCGGCGGGGGCGCAGCGCGGCTGCTTTGTTTTGCTGCTATCCGCCACCGCGCTGGGGATTAAGGGAAGCGCTGGCTGCAAGTTGCGTACGCGCAAGGCCCGCTAGCTTTTTTATGGCGTGCGGATGCGTAGGTCTTTTGTTGCTGGACCGGTGGGCGGGTGAGTGTGTGGGTGAGGGAGGGAGTGGGGCGGTGATTGAGGGTGGACAGGTATGACGTGTGGGTGAGCTAGAAAGTGGATAGCCGTCCGAAGCGTGACCGCTCTGCGGCATGTCGGTAAATATGCGAGCCGGTGAACATGTATTCAAGCGACAGCGTCGCGCTTGGGTGTGGCACATTTGTTTGACAGCTTCATCTGTTGAATGTTTACTGTGGGGACATCACGCGTTGTTAGTTGAGGGGGACGTCATCACCACGTGGCCGTAGTTAGTGACGTAATCATCGATCAAGTGATTCTTCGGCCATTTAGTGACCAATTGTCACATTAATGGGTCGTGTGACTCATTATTTGTCACACGTGACTTAGTAGGCCCCTTTCGTGTGGCCATCACTACTTTACCCCAACGTGACCCCCCATGGCCCCTGAATAAAACAGACCTCAGTTGGGCGGAGGTGTTTCACATAACGTGAACTTTCGTCAGTTTTTTAATGCGTCAGCATTGCAGCTCCCATTAACGGAAAGAGCTTCCGGCGTTGACTGCCGGCGTTTGAAGCCTCCGGGGAGAAGAGACAAAGTGGAGAGAAGAGAATGGCGCTAAGGAAAGGGAAAGAAATAGGAGGGAGGGAGCAGGGGGATTGAGAGAGAGGGACAAGCAGAGTCGAGGGGGTTGGGGGAGAGTTGCGAGGGAGTAGGGCTTGCTGCACTGGTACTGCTAGATTGGATCGTGCGAGTGGAGAGGAGGTACGGCGTGTCAGATGGTTATTTATAGACTGGATCATACCACCGTCAGGAGGGAACGCATTCTCAGCCACATGAATCGCATAGACCGTCTGTGACCTTTTTATCTTTAGTGCACCATTGTACTCGAAGAAAACGCGGTGGTCTGCTGCTGTCGGGAGGCCTTACAGTAAACCAAGTTTTTCAGTGGTTGTTTCCCCGTCTCATGTCCCTTTCTTAATAAATTAAGCGAAAAGAACGCCTGCATGGCTGAGTGCCATCCCATGTTGCCAGGAGTCGTTATGGTGTGTTGGTAAACGCGAGGCTGAGCATGTCGGACTTGAGTCCTGGACGAATAGTCAGAGCGAGAGGTGACGGAACTAGGCGGTCATCTTTCGTAACTAAACGATCACCTAGCAACCGTGAGACAGGAAGCGCGGCTACGTCGATAGGCGTGGCTGCTCAGCAAGCTATCAATGCCCAGACCGGGGTAGGCCGATGGGCGGCCACCAACTTAACGAAGTAACCGTGTCGTACGACTGGTGAACGCTAGCACAACTAATAATTTCAAATGTGTACCCCTTTGCGAACGCAAGTCCTGCTGCAGTGTTATCGTATCGTGGTTTAGCTTACGCAACAGTCTTATTAACCTTTCGAAGAGCGATCTGTTAATCGGCGTTCAATACATTACAATCGAGAAGGAATGAACTGACAGAAAGGATAGTCTGAACTGCTAACCGAACATGTGAAAAGAATTCTTTGTGATCCAAATAACTCCACTGTCGTCCTTAGAGAGAGAGAGCTAGACAAACAACCGTTATTTACGTCCTATTTTTATTGCAAAAAAATCATGTCGATTAGACCAGCCTAGATGCAGAATTTATGCATCACATTAAGATAATCCGAATTTCAGGCCAAGCCGAAGGCAAGAAAATCAACAAAGCAGTGACACCAATTTTTTGTCATTATTCGTTTCCTCCATCTACTTTTCGCTTAGTTTTATTTATTCTTCCGCAGAACGGTGTCAGTCAACCTACGCACATAAATACCATTTTATGCCCCGTTAACAATCACTGCCAGTGACATAAACCACGTTTTATATCCGTGCCCAACACCGTAATCTCTCGTTTTAATTAATTTGAAGGGGTCCTTATGAACGGCTGCGTAGTTTTAGCTTGTGTCAAGGGTTAATATAGAGCAGCGCTCGGGAAGGAGGTTGGGGAGGGGGGGGGGGGCAGGTGCCTTCAACTAAACTGCATAATCGCTGCTTCGCGAGGTTGTAGAAGAGGAAAGAACGGGTTAGCGTATACGGCCGACTGAAACCGTTCGCAGACGACAGCCGAGTTTATAGCCTCGACCTAAAATATCCATGAATTCTGGCGCGTGAGCAGACATTACCTCTTTGTAAAAAATAAACGAGGAACAACGCAGAGACACGCTTCGCGGAGGAAGAGGGAATGGTCGGGTGGATGCGCCAGCTGCGGCACGTTTAGCTCGAACGTTCCAGCGCCACGAATGCGCCAGTACGACGAGGATGAAACGACAGGAATTGAAAGGCGGAAAGAAAGACAGAGTGAAAGGAAAGGAAGGAGCTAAGCCAAGAAAGAGAAATAGAAAGAAGGAAAGAGTGAAAGGAAGAAGCAACTGAAGCAATAAAGAAAAGAAAGAAGGAAGGAAGGAAGCAACAGTGAAGGAAAAGGAGGCAGAAACAGAGTAAGAAATAAAGGAAAAGGAATGCAACAGAAAGAAAGAAATAAAGAAAGCAAAAAGTAAGAAAGGAATTAATAAAGAAAGAGAGAAAGAAAGAAAGGTGGAAAGAAAGAAAGAAGGAAAAAGAATGAAAAGGAGTAAGTTAGTAAGTAAGGAAGGAAAGAATGAAAAGAAGTAAATTAGTAAGTAAGGAAGGAAGGAAGGAAAGAAGGAAAGAAAGAAAGAAAGGAGGAAAGAAAGCAACAAATAAAGAAAGTAGAAAAAACAGAAATAAAGAGTTGAGTTTCTCCTTCAGGGGGCGATGTGAGGAGAAACACCTTGTTGATGATGGAATCGGCGTTTCTTCATGTCTTGGTGGTTCTAACTCCCGAACACTCAAGTTACTCAAAGAAGGGAGAAGGTTACTATTTATTTACAACACAAATAAAACATGAAGGAACTAGCAAGGCGAAAACTATTTACAACATGACTAAATCGTTGGTCAGCCGAATTCATTCTTGATTAAACCCCTCTGTCTCCACCCTTAGCGGGGAAAGCAACCAATCAGATAACAAGCGACCCTCCTCACCAATCAATGGTTAGGGAAATGAAAATGAGGTTCCCGCCAACTAATCACAGACTGGGGAAAGGGCACTGACTAATCAATGGTCGAGGAAAGGAAAACCAAAACTCTGCGATTCCCTCGACCAACCAAACATTTGGGAAAGGAGAGGTTGCAACCAAACACACAAACAGCACATACGCCACTACCATGCCCCACCGCACACAAGTTACGGCGTTCCTAATCTTGGCATCTGTTTTCTTTTTCGCACACGCGAATGCGAGACAAACATATGCCGAGGGAACGCTCTCCTAAGACGTTCGGTTCTTTACAAAAAAAAACAGTCGTTAAGGGAAGAAGCGCTTCATGGTCACTTGATCCTCTCCCGACTGCACCTCTCTCGCATGCCCAAAGTCTCGGCAACCCTTTAGCGCCGCACACATGTCGACCGCCGTACCCGCCTAAGCTTCTTCAAGACGGGTTATGCCCTTGAACGGCGCGAAGGACATAGAGACATCCGCGGCAAGAAGGGGAGACACAGGGACGGGTCCCTTTGTTGGCGACACCGGCGACCACAATACAGCCGCCGCCGAAAGAAAGGAAGAAAAGAAGAAAAAAAAGAAAGAGAGAAAGGAAGTAAGAAGGAAGGAAGGAGGGAAGGAAGGTAGGAAGGAAGGAGAGAGGGAGGGAGGGAGGGAAGGAAGGAAGGAGGGAAGGAAGGAAATAAGGAGGGAGGGAAGAAAGGAAGGGAGGAAGGAAGGAGTGAATGAAGGAAGGAAGGAAGGAAGGAGAGAAGGAAGGAAGGAGAGAAGGAAGGAAGGAACGACGGAACGAAGGAAGGAAGGAAGGAAGGAAGGAAATAAGGAGGGAGGGAAGAATGGAAGGGAGGAAGGAAGGAAGGAGGGAATGAAGGAAGGAGGGAAGGAAGGAAGGGAAAAAGGAAGGAGGGAGGGAAGGAAGGAAGGAGGGAAGAAGGAAGGAGGGAGGGAAGGAAGGAAGGAAGGAGGGAAGGAAATAAGGAGGGAGGGAAGGAAGGAAGGAGGGAATAAGGAAGGAGGGAGGGAAGGAAGGAAGGAAGGAGGGAAGGAAGGTAGGAAGGAAGGAGAGAAGGAAGGAGAGAGGGAGGGAGGGAAGGAAGGAAGGAAGGAGGGAAGGAAGGAAATAAGGAGGGAGGGAAGAAAGGAAGGGAGGAAGGAAGGAGTGAATGAAGGAACGAAGTAGGGAAGGAAGGAAGGAAGGAGAGAAGGAAGGAAGGAACGACGGAACGAAGGAAGGAAGGAAGGAAGGAAGGAAGGAGGGAATGAAGGAAGGAGGGAAGGAAGGAGGGAAGGAAGGAAGGAAAAAAGGAAGGAGGGAGGGAAGGAAGGAAGGAGGGAAGAAGGAAGGAGGGAGGGAAGGAAGGAAGGAAGGAAGGAGGGAAGGAAGGAGAGAGGGAGGGAGGGAAGTAAGGAAGGAAGGAGGGAAGGAAGGAAATAAGGAGGGAGGGAAGAAAGGAAGGGAGGAAGGAAGGAGTGAATGAAGGAAGGAAGTAGGGAAGGAAGGAAGGAGAGAAGGAAGGAAGGAACGACGGAACGAAGGAAGGAAGGAAGGAGGGAAGGAAGGAAGGAGGGAAGGAAGGTAGGAAGGAAGGAGAGAGGGAGGGAAGTAAGGAAGGAGGGAAGGAAGGAAATAAGGATAGAGGGAAGGAAGGAAGGAGGGAATAAGGAAGGAGGGAGGGAAGGAAGGAAGGAAGGAGGGAAGGAAGGTAGGAAGGAAGGAGAGAAGGAAGGAGAGAGGGAGGGAGGGAAGGAAGGAAGGAGGGAAGGAAGGAAATAAGGAGGGAGGGAAGAAAGGAAGGGAGGAAGGAAGGAGTGAATGAAGGAAGGAAGTAGGGAAGGAAGGAAGGAAGGAGAGAAGGAAGGAAGGAACGACGGAACGAAGGAAGGAAGGAAGGAAGGAGGGAAGGAAGGAAATAAGGAGGGAGGGAAGAATGGAAGGGAGGAAGGAAGGAAGGAGGGAATGAAGGAAGGAGGGAAGGAAGGAGAGAAGGAAGGAGGGAAGGAAGGGAAAAGGAAGGAGGGAGAGAAGGAAGGAAGGAGGGAAGGAAGGAGGGAAGAAGGAAGGAGGGAGGGAAGGAAGGAAGGAAGGAAGGAGGGAAGGAAGGAAGGATGGAAGGAAGGAAGGAAGGAAGGAAGGTGTTCTTGGGTTATGGGTTGCACCCATGAAGGGACCCGCTTGATGGGCATTGACTTTGAAAAGAGAAAGGCTGTTAAGCGTATGTAGGAGCCCATAATTGTGAGGAGATCGTCATGAACAGTCTACTTTCACTGCTGACCGGCACATAGCCAGGGAATTTTTTTTTTTTTCGGGAAGCGCCTAAGCTGGTTTTTTGTACCGGGGAAAGGGTTGGGAGGCGGGGTAGGGGTAGTGCTGGGTCGCACACTTAAAAAAAAGAGCTCTGCCGAAAGAATACGCGGGCTGGATTGGTGAGCTTGATTTTGGTGATTGGTGAAGGAGGGGGGAGGGGACCCTTTGATTACGTGCTTCGCAGGACAAAGTCTTCTTTCGTATCACTCCAACTGAACCTGTCCTGTGCCAACTGCGGCCATTTTATCCCCGCAAACTTCCAAACCTCATCCGCTCACCTGAGTTACTGCTGGCCCCTGGAACGCTTGTCTTCTGTTGGAATCCAGTTCGTTACCCTTAAGGACCAGCGGTTATCTTGCCTTCGCATTACATGTTCCGCCAAAGCCCATTTCTTCTTCTTGATTTAGACCAAGAAATCATTAACTCGCGTGTGTTCCCTCAATCCACTCTGCCCGCTTCCGGTTTGTCAATGATGCCCTTATTGTTTTCCTGTCCTTAGCTCGCTGACTTTTCCACACTCTGAAATACTGTTTAAAAGACTGAATGAATAACAAATGAAAGCGCCTCTGACCATCTTGCCTGGCCAGCAACCGGCTAACGCGAGAATTTTCAGTCACTACTGGCCTCATTGACATAGGGCCTGAACAAGCTGCCACTGCAAAAAAAAAAAAAAGGCATGCACGCAGCACGAACAAAAATATATATGACAGGAAATATATATGACGTACAGATGCTTGAAATTCGTCGCTCCATTTCCCTTGTGTGTTTATTCCACAAATGTGTTCACACCCGACATTCTTTGTTGCCTCTGGAATCACCTTTCCGCTCTTCACTACGCTTACATAATCAACTCAGCTTCAACCGGATATACGGGAAGACCCTGTCATTTAATTCTTCTGCATTACCTAGAGCAATTAAGCACTGGAATGGTCTTCCTGACAACATACTCTCTTTCACTTGTCCTGGATAGTTTAAGAAACACCTATGTATACATTTATTGCCCTAGTAATGTTCGAAATGTACCACAGTTTCATTTGCTCTTAACGTTGTTTTCTGATTTACCACTGTTTTTGTTGCCCCTGGTTACCTTTATTTTTTCACACGTTCGTGTGTCACTCTTTTTTTTTCCTTCTATTTTCGTGTTTGCTGTTATTTTAGCTCAGTTTTGCATCAACTTCCTGTTCATTTCGTGTATTTGCCTTGTACCGCGTCGTTGTACTGTTATTGTGGTTTTTTACTTCCGCATATTCCTTTTTCGATATACCCCCCTCACCCAATGCTCTTCGGGGCCTGTGAGGTACAAATAAATAAATAAATAAATAAATAAATAAATAAATAAATAAATAAATAAATAAATAAATAAATAAATAAATAAAAAGGCCTCGGTGTTGTGTTCGAAAAAAAAATGTCTTGGAATGCTCACATAGACGCAGTTGCAGCTAAAATTTCGCGTATTGCAGGCATCCTGTGCTAATTGCCACATTGCGCACCTATTAACATTAAACGCCTAATTTTCGATCCCTCGTTTACTTCACGTATCAACAGCTGCCACCTAGTGTCGGGTACAACTATTTTGCCAAATATTACCAGACTTTACACCATACAAAAAAGCTGATTCGTGCAGTTACAAACGCTGCATACGATAGCCACACTGGCCCTGTCTTCAAGGAAATAAACATTATTGCACTTCCCGACATTTATAAAACAATGCTCATTAAGCGTTATACTGGCGGAATTAAACAGAATAAAAACATTTTAGGTGAAATAGCAGACCTGGCTCGCAGCCACATGTCCATGCAGTACTCGCAGCACTGAACTCTAAGGAATACCTCGAGCAAGCACTGACTATGGTTGCCTGATGCAACGCAATATGCCCCCATCGCTTCTGAACAAGGAAAATGTTTAGTAGTCACAAGAGTGTTTTTGCAAAACGTATCGTAGCCGCAATACCGACACTTCTATGCATTTTTCTGCATTTCACAACACACTGTATACTTCGTGTATATATCTGTTTATTAACTTTCCTCGCTTATGTCTTGATTTTGTAGCAGATCTCTCTATGTCTGGTTCGTTGTTTTTTTATCCTCGTCTGCTGCCAATGCCATGTTTAGGGCACACTGTATACTTCATGTAACTGTTTGTTTATCAACTATTCTTGCTTATATCTTGATTTTGTAGCAGATTCTTCTATGCCTGGTTCATTGTTTTTGTATGCTCGTCTGTTGCCAATGCCAAGTCCAGAGGCCTTGAACTTCGTTTGCGTCAAGCCCCGCTAGATGCTTCTTGTTAACGGTCCTCAGCATCTGTGATGTTGAAATAAAATGAAATGAAATGAAAATATCAAGTCACCGCTGACAATACGTGACCGTGCGTTGATTCGCGGCTGTCGTACTTGTGCAAAATTTGCTCCCTGAACAAGAAACCAAACTCACCATCATCATCATCATCATCCTGACTAGGCCCACTGCAGGGCAAAGGCCTCTCCCATGTCTCTCCAATTAACCCTGTCCTTTGCCAGTTGCGCCCATCGTTCTCCCCAAACTACTAACAAGAAAAAAAAACCTGCGCAAGACACCGCAGGGGCACGCATATTTCAAACAATGGAAGCAAGCCACATATACCATTTCCGCCCGACATGACTCTAAACCGCTAATTAGAGTTCAGCCAGCCATCGCGTCCATTTCCGGTTTGAGTAATTATCACTTCGGGAAGTCCCGCCTGTGACATTTTTCATATTCCAACGCAATATGAGCGGCGACAGTTCGAGTTATTCGGTCTTTCACGTGGAGTGGCGTGTGGTTGATATTTCTTGATAGGAAGAAAGGACAGTGGAGGCAACAGTCTGCGCGGGAACATCCAAAAATTTTGCACGCGCGCACACACGCGCACGCACACGCGCACGCGCACGCACACGCACACGCACACGCACACGCACACGCACACACGCACACACACACACACACACACACACACACACACACACACACACACACACACGTGCGCGTGCGCATACACACAGACTCAAACCTTATCAAAAATTTAAGCTGAGCTATAGACAGTGCCGCAAGGCTGGCCACGAAAAGCTACGCTACGCTTGCACGCAAGAACACCGTCGTCTTTACTGACAAATGAGTTTTCAGATGCATCCGTATGCAAGGAACTGCTCAAGTATGCACGGCTAGAGTGCAATTTGCGCAAAACTGACTCGCAACAGCGGCACGTAATGAGACGCACTCAGCGGCACAGGTGGTGATAAGAGTTCCGCCGTAAACCTTTTCGTGACAGCGGCACCACGACACGCAGCCTGTATAGCTACAAAGAGTAGAATGGGCACGAAAAAGAAATAAAAATGAAATCGCCCAGCCCGCATCGCCAGGCTATATAGCGACAGGGGGAATCGATATCTGCACAGAGCAGTTTCGCGACGCCACGTCCTATTGAATGTTGCCGAAGCGCGAGCGTCACCCGATGCAGCGCTGAGCGCGCGATATGCGTGACTGGGCCAACGTAAATGGGCCATGCCGAGAGCAATAAGGGGCACAATGACACAGGCGCGCGTCCCTTCTCATTTAGAACGTTGTTCCGTTTTCATGGCGACCCAAGCCGGCTGGAACCGGCAGCGCCGAGTGTACAGTGATGGTCATCAGTAACGTGAACGCGGGAGCGCTCGTCTTTCACTTGCGGCATTTGCTATGTGTGCTTTCTCTAAGGGAGTAATTGTTGTTGTTTGAGGGACTAATCGCTGGTCGGGCTTCAGTCTCTCGATAGTATCAAACGGAACGTAGTCGCGCCTTCAGAGTAGCCGTAATCGCAACTAGAGTTTAACACGAGTGGAAAGTTACCAAATCTAATCGCTGTATTTCCAGCTAATCAGGATCAATAATTTTTTTTTGCTGTGTTATGGCTGCTTATGTAGTCTATACAGAAGTGGCGGCGCTGGGTAGAGCGACCAAGGGGATAGCAATATCCAACCAGCCATATACGAAAAGTAAACTGCCGTATCACTTGAAACTGATTAGGTTAACCATAAAGTGGACACCTTCAAATCGTCCCAGGCTGTGCGCTGTAAGCTAAAAAAGTTTAAACAATTGGGGTGGGGGGGACACTTCGGCTCCGCCTCAGGGTTATGATGGGATAGCTGATGGGTTAATAACAATATATGCAGAATTGGTCATTCCCTACTTAACATTCTTAGATCCATGGGAGTCCTCATACCTCTCCTGGCGCAGTGGTGCAGCAGTTAAGCGATGTGGGCCTGCTCTGCGATGGAAGGTGCTGCCACCGGTGGGACTTATGGGATCTAGGTTGCTCTTCCCAGCCACCTCTCGCGACCAATCATTCATTTAACTGCCACCAGCCACCCTGGACAGTTTGCTCACAATCCGGTGGGCAGGGTGTGATGGTGCCACAAGGTCACGGGAACTAGCTGTCCCACCTGCCTCCTAGATTGTTTCTCTAGGGATTTTTCGGGGATTTTTCGCTCATAGTCAACGACGCCGACGACGCCAACGCCAGATTTTCTGCCACACGTGCTCCCTAAAGTCATCGCTTTGGAATCGGACTAACTGCACCACTTAGCCTTCCCGAAGAAATGCTAGTCTGCAGGGGACTAGCTACGGCTCGTGATCGCTTTGCAATTCGTTAGTCCCCAAGGGAGCAGCGGTTGCTGTTTGAGGGACTAACAGTTGCTGCAACGCAGTTAGTCCCCAACAGAACTAACCCATGTATCCATTTTTGTCCCTTTTGGCTAAGAGTGGTCAAGAGTCGATACCTGAAGGTACTCGTATTACTCCTAGAACGGCCAATTCTTGTTATAGGATAACTTGGTACCACTAATCGAAACTTGCCAAGGCAGGGTCTCCGAAGTGTTCAAAACACGTGCTCTGTATAATCTGCGACACTCAACGGAAAAAGACTGCAACCATACCTGGAGATCACCGTGCGATAGCCAAGCGTCTACACGAAAAGAAAAGGCTGCTGAATTTTCGCCGTGCCCTATGGCGAGAAAACAAAAGAGTTAATTACATCTTTTGTATAACGGTTACGTTAGGAGATTGCGTTGACATAATTTGCAACCTCCTTTCGAGCGCTCATACAGAACAAATCGCAGAAAATTAGTTCAGCAAACCTGCAAACCATGCCTACAGCCATCGGAACTCGCAGTTTCCAGTGGCCATTTCATATCTGAACAATTTGTCCGGGGCTGATGTGACATGTACTACATTATATTCAATTCTAAACTGTGATCAAGAAATTTGCAAATCTCTTTCACTGTTTCTTTGCTTCTTTCTTTTTAAAGTGCCAAACTTTTCTTTGTAATTATCTTGCTTCGTACACAAGCGCGTATTGTATGTATCCACTCTTTAATGAGCCCGGAAAGGGAAACATGTTTGCAGCTGTGTTCCATGTCTTTAAGGGATCGCTGTTTTTGCTGACGCCAATCACTTCACCCTATGGTCTACACATTCCCTCTTCTTGACCATTAGACCTTCATCGACGTCATCTTTCCACCTCTTCCTGGGTCTTCTTCCGGGTCTCTTCCGAACGGCTTCAAGCTCCATCAACCTTCTTTCCAAAGTATTCGTCGTCCTTTCTCATCGGCCCCACCATGATCAATACACAGGTCCTCGTCCGATCACCGAACCTAAGAGCCAGCATTACATGTAAACAAATAAACACTGTCGTTGGCTGGCTAGCCGAAATTCATTTAGCATGGGTGTTCTATATCGAGAGCCTGTCAAACGCCGCTCTTTGTCACCTCCTCAAGTTAGACGTCGCGTGCAGCGGGATATTCCCGTCGTACACACACAGACCGTTGGAGCGATTCGTCAAGCGCAGTCATCCGTTACTGCCAGCGTCGACGAAGAGGCGGAAGCCTTCCATCACGCGCTCACACACTGCTCGCCCTTTGAACTTTCGCTGCGCGACGCTCATAAGGGGAACGCCACGTCGCAACGAACCTTTTTCGCATTAGCCAAAGTGCTCGCGATGGAGTGCTGAGCTTAATTCGGGAGCGTATACGCAGTCGACGCTATCCGTGACTGCGTTGTAAATCCGGGCTCTTCACTCGACGCGATTTCCCGTTTCCCGCTTTCTTTAGCCTCGTTATTTCTTTCTTACGCTCCTTGTTCTGTCCCTCCGGAGCGCATTTTGTATAACAGAAGGAAAGAGCTCGGAAGGGGAGGGGAGAGAGGAGAAGGGTAGAGTTTTTGGAGTTAGACACATCAGTTTCAGGAGATTAAATTTAGGAGATCCGCCGTTCTCGCTGGTTGGCCTTGTGTGTGTACAGTTCGCGTGGAGAGAAAATATTAAGGAGAACACTTAAGATTACGTCGTATGCTTTGAAGGTGAAAGCATTATTTTTTAAGGCTAAAGCCTTTAATGGCTCATACTGTCGTCCGTTAACAAAGCGTTAACAAACTAAAAAAGATAGAAGAACACCAACGGCTGCTTCAGACAGAGGAGGAAAAATGGAACCTAGAAACCAAGTTTGATGACTGTAAATTAATTCGTTAGTTAAATATAGGCAAAAATGTCAAATTGCGTCGAAATAGCGCGGACGTCGATATAGCCACGGGAACAGTGTGACGTCACATCCACCGAAAGTCGTCACGGCATAGTGAAAATTGTCACATAATGGTCGGAAAAACGATGGATTTGTGTCAATTTAGATGGAGAAAATGAGTAATTAAGCGTAATTAACACTTAAGATCCCCGAAAGATGTATAATTTGGGTATCGATATAGCCACGGGAACGGTGTGGCGTCCCATCCACCGGAAGTCGTCACGGCATAGTGTCCTCCGCTTTTGCCTCTCAGCACTTTAGTTGCCAAAGTGTCCTCGCAATTTTTGTTCCTTCCTTCCTACTGTATGCCGATGCATACAGTCGTAAGGCAACGCATTCACTAGGCTCATCTTAAGCAGCGCAGTCTGTATGCTGCGTGTCGCGTGCTCCCCTCATGACCTGAAGGCCCTTGGTTCAATTCCCTGCACCTTCAGAAGAATTTTTTTCCTTTCCTGATGACGTCATTGGGAGTTTTCTGTGCCACTTTTCGCAGACGCCGACAATGACACCGAGTTTCGTTGTTAATGGGCCATATAAAGTTTCCCCTTAAAGTACTTTATTACTGTAACATATTACGCTCCCACCATATCGACAGCAGAGCAAAGTTCAAAGAATGTGGTTTGTTATACGTGAGCTTTAACGTCCCAAGAGAGCACATGAGTTATAAGAGATGCCGTTTTGAAGGTTCTTGGAGTGTAGATTTGAACGCCTCGGGTTCTTTAACGTGCAGGGACTTCAAGCAGCACACGGGCATTTTCAAAGCATTTCTCCTCCATCGAAATGCAGCTGCCGTCCGTGATTCGATCCTGCGTCCTTGGTATCAGCAGCCGAACGCCGAAACCACTAAGCCACCACTACAGTTGCATAGCAAGTCAGCCGCAATGTATGCCTCTGACTGCTTCGGCCCAGGCGATACGACGCTTTATACGTGGACGTGTCCTTGAATGAAATTCAATTCAGCCAATGCGTTGAGGTTAGATCTCATTCAATTTATTTAAGCGGATAATTGAAGTAAACTGATTGAATTAATTTGATTATATTTATTTTACTGACGGCATATTTCCGTGCATAAGGATCAATGGAAAGAATTCCTCGGACATGATATGCGTCCATGCAGCCTTTAAAATATCCCTGCTTTAAAACGCTCCCAAGCCTTTATTAACTAAGCCAGATTAAATTTAACGCCTTACGAACGCCCGGCAACAATTCCGCTATCACCCGTCCCTTATTTCCAAGGCTGCCAAGACAGCTCATTTTCATGTTTTTCCACTAGTATGGTAGCCATTCAATCAACAGGGGCGCCTGAGGGAAGGAACAAAGTAGGTTAACACTGCACTCATCCGTCTTGTTCAACCATTTCGCCTGTGCGTTTTCGCGTACTGAGTTCCATGTGCTTCATATTCCAAATCTTGGGTGGCGCCTTGTCACTGACACCGTCTCCTTCGGTCGGCCTCTTTGAGTGAGTCATCGGCGTCAGAATAAATCCAATACAAGCGGAATATGCCCCTCGTCAGGAATGCGAAGCAACTGACTTATTCCAATGAGAGCCAGCCCTCATCTTCTAGATGAGAGTCGAAAGTCTAGAGACCAGGTTGTGGATGAGACTAGAAAGTTTATGGAGACAGTGTGCCCGGTTTCAGATGGCTTACGGCAGGTTTTATTGGAGACAGTGGCGACCTTTGGCGTGCAATCGACACACCGAAGCTAATGAAGACGATGAATTTTGAAAACGACGGACGTTCATACTCATGATGATTATGATTTTTGTGATGGTGCTGTAAAGACGCCCCGCTAACAACAAACTCTTCCTCATTTTCAAGTAATTCTCCAACGATGAACAATCCCTAACGGAAACTCGACCACCACAGTCAACTGTGACAGCGCTCACGGGTACAGCAACTACTGTTCGGTCTGTTCATGGTTTCCAAAGGTAAAAACTTGCGCAAACAGTAGAAGAAGAAGGAGACGGTACAACAGGACAGAGCGCAAACTTCCAACTGGTTTATTTAGGAAACTGTACCTACATATATAGACAGGTGAAATCATATCAGAGTGATCAAGCGTAAACACGTGTGCACACAACGCTTGATCACTCTGATATGATTTCACCTGTCTATATATGTAGGTACAGTTTCCTAAATAAACCAGTTGGAAGTTTGCGCTCTGTCCTGTTGTACCGTCTCCTTCTTCTTCTACTGTTTGCGCAAGTTTTTACCTTTGGAAATTATGAACCAACTCGCCCAGAAGAAAGTACTTATTGAACTGTTCATGGTGTAGCAAGTACTGTTCATGCTGTCAGTTCTGGTAAAGCTTTTTTGTTACTATATGTGCCAGGCGTTTCACCATCGTCTTCCATTATCATCATCAGCATAACTATGCCCACCGCAAGATAAACGCCGTCCTTCTATCCCTTCAATTAACCATTTAGTAGCCGCTGGCTGCATCGCTTACTGGATGCAGCGAGTCGGCACCAGTTGTGGTGACTGGTGAATAGGTTTGTGGGAGTTCAGCGTCCCAAAGCAACTCAGGCTATGAGGGACGCCCTAGTAAAGGGTTCCGGAAATTTCGACCCACCGGGGTCGGTACGTGCGCTGACATCGCACAGTACACGGGCCTCTAGAATTTTGTCTCCATCGAAATTCGACCGCCATGGCCGGGATCGAACCCGCGTCTTTAGGGTCAGCAGCCGAGCATCATAACCACCGAGCAACCGCGGCGACTCTCGACTGATGAACAATTTTTCGGTGCTTATTTCTCGGGTGTACTCCCATCAGCTTTCAACGACGCGCTTCATTTTTTTTATTTGCCCTCGATAATTAATTAAGTTATGCGGGGGTATATATGTATACCATATTAACAATAGGGGTTTTGAACATAGTGACGTAAAGAATAGAAGCGACGGAGGTGGGCTAGTGGTTCTAACTTATACTTGATTTTGTAATAAAAATGTTGAAATGTATAGGGAGCTCCGGCAATTGGAATCACACCCACACACACTCACGCACACACACACACACACACACACACACACACACACACACACACACGCACACACACACACACACACACACACACACGCACGCGCACGCACGCACGCACGCACACGCACACGCACACACACACGCACACACACACGCACAGACACACACACACACACACGACGGTGGCAAAAACTAGGACACACAAAGAGTCTAAATGAAGTGTTAAATGTAGTGAAATTAGCAATATTCCGACGAAGAAGGTCAAGTAGGTGGAGGTTGTTGACCTCTTCTTTGACATCGCGATACAGGTTACACAACCGGCAGGGCGAGGTTGTGGGTACGCTGTCGTCTTTAACGTAACGCATATTCAGCTCCATCAGTTGCGTCGAGGCCTAGCGTAATTATGGGAATTGCAGGGCGCAGCTTATCGAGTGTGCGTGTGTTAAAATATCACTTACTGCTATTTCTCATTAGCATCCACCTGAATGAAGCCAAGCGCTTACAAAAGAAGGGTAAACACCTTTCCGCTTAGCTTTCCTATGCAGCTGTTCCGGATTTTGTCCTACTCCTAATCATTTGCTTTTGTTCTTGTTGTTGCCTTTTAGCTTCCCCCATATATCTTACTTTTTCCGTTCTTTTTTCGTTCTTAACCCCACGCGCAGGCAGCGGAGCGGCACAAATTGGATTTGTCTCTGCTGCCTCATCTCTTTATCTCTTTTTCTCGCTCTGTCTCCATCTCCGTTCCGCAGAAATAAAGCTCTCCTGAGTACCCACTCGCCTGCGGGGCAGTTTCCTTCATCTCGGCACGATAATACCGTTAGGATGGAGCGCTTTACGTAACAAACAAAATTAAACGACTTTGAATTTCAAAAGAATCTTAGGGAGGTTGCTGGGTAGCGAAGAAGTCAACAGGATTAGCTCGAAGTTAACTGGAGCGCGACGAATTTCAGCGAGCGAGAGTTCAATTTTTCTCTCTGTCGGCGCCTAACACTGCTCGCGCAGCAGTTACTGAGGGAGTGATTGTGCGGGGGGTGTTGTCGAGTTAGTGAGCAAGTCTTGAAAATCCGCGACCAAGTGGTATTATAGAGAGAGGTTTTTAACAACAAAAAAAAAAAACATACGTTTTGCTTAGTAGTCAATGTGTAGGAGTGACTGTGTGAGTGAGTGGACGTTTGAACGATTGAGCGAGCGAGTGAATATGTTAATGACTTAGTGAGCGAGAGAGAGAGAATATGATAATGCTGCTGATCGCGCTTCATACTTGTTCCGTCGTTTGTGCGTGCAGCGCGGAGTCTTCGTAGGTCAGGGGCTATTGACAAGATACGTATTTTTTAGGGAAAGAGCTTTCCTGAATGTCCTTCAACGTTAATGATGAAGAGGTGATAATAAGCACGAACCAAAGTTTGCTTAGGAATAAAGTTTCTTCTTTCGATAAATAAAGCTGAGCAGGGCTGCAGTTGGGAAAGCTATAGCTGGACATGTCTGCCCACACAGTATACTTGCACGTCTTGGTCCACCCCCCTTCTTTAACTGCTTTCCTTAATAGAACTTCCATGAAAATTCATAGACTGTATATAGAGTGGCAAATGACTATCCCCTGAGGTTTTTGTATGGCTCGGATATGAAAGCACGAGCTAGCCTCCGCAGATACCCCTCACTTCTATGTTCAGAAAATATACGTCGGGCGGTGTCCGTGCCTGAGTCGATGAAGCAACAGATTTGTTTCTCAGCATTTACAGCGTAAAAATATGCGGTGCAGAAGTAACGTTAACATAACTTTTTGCTGGGCGAGTTGGTTCACAGTTGTAAAGAAGAGAGAAAAGCGCATGTACATAGACGGACGCAGATAGAAAGGCATATAGAAGTGTTGCAGGTCAAGCGAACTTTATTTATTTATTTATTTATTTATTTATTTTAATGCCCTAAGACCCGAAGGGCGTTACAGAGGAGGTGGCTAGACAGAAAAAAATTAAAAAAAACATCAAAATAGTACGTGCAGATTCGTTAACAAATAATAATGGTGCTCTAGCTTACAAAAGGTAGTGGACATGGGCGTCCGGAGGGGGGGGGCAAGGGGGGGCGGTTGCACCCCCCTGGAAAATCACTCACTCGAACCGTGAGTGATGGCCGCACACCAGGGGCCGTGGTGCGCTCAGTCAAAAGGGTAAAACATACTTCTTAAGGAACCAGCGCACAAAACACAACGGACAAGAAAAAGGTGGAACACGACGGACAGGAGCGCTAAGCGCTAAGGAGCCGGTCAGCGCTCCTGTCCGTCGTGTTCCACCTTTTTCTTGTCCGTTGTGTTTTGTGCGCTGGTTCCTTAAGAAGTATGTATTACCAACTAGCCCAACAACAAGTGTTGCTCAAAAGGGTAAAAGCAGCCCCGCATGGTCACATCTGCGAAATGCCGCGTCCGGGCGTGCGTCGTTCCGCCGTTTTCAAACCACGCCATCGTTAGCTCTACTGAAGGGCGACCTGTTCCAGACATACAGCGGCACCGGCGAGCATGTGTTTCGAGCCGCCTTGAGATGGGTGTCTGTTTCTTTGATCTCTAGAGAGATAGCGACACGGATGCAGACAGTGCACGGGGCATCTTGTTTTCGCCTATGTCGTTACGCCGGTCACCGATGAATTCTTAAGGAGGGAAGGACAAATCAGCCGTGTCCACCCCCGCTTTGTCGGGCTGCTCAGGGGCAAGCGGGCGATGAGTTGGCGCCGCCGCCGCTCGCTGTCTCCTCCGATCCACGAGTAGCGCAGTTCGGTAGAAGCGCCGCTTTCAGAATCTCCGGCAAAGGGGATTAGCTGCTTTTGTTCACGGCGACGCAGTCTCCCGAGGCGCCCCCACACCAGCGTTCTTTGCGTCTTCTGTGAAAACCAGCGCCTTTGGTCAACGCAGCCCGATGGCGCCTGCCTGGCTCGCCTGTCACCTCTGGCTGGGCCTCAAATCACAACAGCGCCCATGTACTGCGCGTGTCAGTGCATGGTAAAGAGACCCAGGTGGTCGACATTACCCGGAACTCTGTACTACTCCATCCCTCATAGCCTGAGTCGTTTTGGGGCTCTGAACCCCATAAAAACACAAAAACAAATTTTCCGACCGGAGTGGCGAGTGTCCCTTCCCCTCGGAAGTTGCGCGGCGTTCCTTTCACCCCCAAAGTGCGCATTCGGGGATACTGCGGCAAGTAAGCCCTCGCACGTGTGCGCGCCTCTGTGTTTGTGCTTGGGTGTTTTTAGTGGCCGGTTGTCAGCGAAGCTGAGAACAACCAAGACAGCGGACGAGAAAACGACGAGCGGCGAGCAGTGTGTGTGGGGTTGCTCGACTGTGCGGATGAGCAAGCAAGATGGAGCGAGGTGTATGAAGCTGCGAGCGTGCATTTATCTTGTAAATAAGTTTTCGTTGTATATATAGTCATCTTTTGTTTTCAACATACGCGTTCAACAGTTTTTCCAATCAATGTGTATGATGAGTGTGCACCGAGAGCGTGTAATGAAGCACAGAAGTGAATTTATCACACGTGTAATTACGCAATTCGCCCAGAAAAATCCGAGGCGCCTACAGTTGCTGTTCAAGGAAGACTGACTGAGTGACTGTAGTTGCGTGTTTGCGAACATATTGTGCTGTGTGCTGGTCATCAATCCGGGTGAGTCGAGAACCCGTATGCATGAAGACTGAGCACTCTTCTCCACGAAGTGATATAGCATCTTTTTGCATTTTTTATTAATTTTAGTTGTTTCTTCGTTGATAAACTCCAATGTACCTCTCCTAGCCGCGCTTTAATTTGCTGTTTGTAATTTTTCTTTCATGTGTGCATTTTGTTTAATTTTTATTTATATATAAATAAATAAATTTACTCCGCAAATAGCGCCTTTTTGCTACGAACATACCCCCCCCCCCCCCCCCCGGGGCACCAACGGGGCCCCCCCCTGCAAAAAATTCTGCGGACGCCCTTGGTAGTGGATGAGTGTTAATATGGGGGATAGTGCATCGACAATTGAGGCAATGGCCGGAGGAAGGTGGTTCCACTCAGTGCAAGTTTCTGGCAGAATTGAGTTGAAGGGAGCATTGGTGCAGCAGCAGGGAATGGCGATGGCGACTTTAAAGCGGTGATCAGTGCGAGACGATAAGTATGGCTTATGGGAACTCAACGTCCCAAAGCGACTCAGGCTATGAGGGACGCCGTAGTGGAGGGCTCCGAACATTTCGACCACCTGGGGTTCTTTAACGTTCACTGACATCGCACAGTATACACGGGCCTGTGTGCGTGTGTGTGTGTGGGGGGGGGGTGGGGGGGGGGGAGAGAGGCCCTCGATGGTACGACGGTACCCATAAAAGATGGCGTCCACATTCGACCTGGAAGGTGGCGGTTAAACTGATGATTGGATGCACGAGGTTTGCTCGGGACAACTTGAATCGCATAAGTCCCACCGGTAGCAGCACCTGTCATCCCAGGGCAGTGGCGCATCGCTTAACCGCTGCCCTATACTACGCCAGGAGTGGTATGAGCACTCCCAGGGATCTATGAATGCTAAGCCGAGAAAGATCAATTCCTCAGATATGCGCATTAACCTATTAGCTATCCCGTCATACCCTTAAAGGGAAACTGAAGCGGTTTTAGAATTCGATGAGTTTAAGGTTGCCGAATGTGCGAAATCTGCGGGTAAAGCCTGCGAAATCGTTTTGCTCTAGCATTGGAAATAGTGGTGCAATCGCCGAATAAAGTCGTCGTCCGCGCTGAGGCTTCTCTGAAGTGCACAGCGACGGGCAGAGGCCCCGATAATGACGTCACGTATGACGACACTACGTTTCCAGCGAAGAAACGGGTATTCCATGGAAGAAAATCGACGCCATCGAAGGTGAAGCTCACAATGCATTGTTTGGCGCCATCTGACGACGCACAGCAGCGTGCAGGCGTAAGCCATGGACATTGAAATTTCGGCAACCATGACGTCACTGCCGAGTTTCCTCGCACTCCTCCAACGTAGTGAGGAGAAGCCTAAACATCATCGCGGTTTTAATTGACGATTATGACACCATTTTAAATGCTAATGAAAAAATACTTTGAATGGTTTATCTAGAAGCTTGGTAGATTCGAATTCTTGAATAACCTCGATTTCTTCAAAAACCGTTCCAGCTTCCCTTTAAGGTGGAGCAGGGGACGCGGTACGGCGGAGGCTGCCTTCACAACCCTGCTGAAAAAAACTTCTATGATGCAATAACCTCATAGAGGCTTCATCATAGAATATCATGCAATCTGAATGATATATCATACAATTTGTATGATATTCTATGACATCTCTATGATGACTGTATGATTTATAGAAATCTATGACATTTCTATGATAATTTTCTATGATTTGTATGATAAGTCTATGATATTTGTATGATAAACTGTATGAGTTTATTGCAACATAGAACTTTTTTCAGCAGGGAAGTCAGCGCGCAGAAGTTCACAGAGTGAGCGGGCAGGCTTACGCCTTCTCACAGCAAAGCAGTTTTATGCCTCTGCCGACTTTTTTTTTTAAGTTGTATCCTAATATAGAACACTTCACGCGTTTCACTCGAAAAATATGTCGCATAAAGCGCGCAGAATGAAAAGCCAGGAAGGAACTCGAGACCTTCGTGAAGCGCTCTGCGTCGCCGCCGCGATTTCTTGGACTGCAGCCAACCGCGTGCGCGTTCAAAGTTTGGAATCAACAGTTGGAGGTGATACATTGTTGCGAAGGCGAGAATACGCGGGCAAGAATCGATTTTCGCTTTGATTGCACCTCTTCCGGTGCTTTGCGCCGTCGATGCCGGCTTGGCATTGATTTACATTTACTCACAAGCCCGTTAGAAGTATTGACGCATTTACGTTGCACAGAAAGCCAGCAACCGCTAACGAATGAAATTACAACTCGTGAAAGAAAGGGATGTATGCGGACTAAACCGAATTAAAATCGTGTGAAAATGTGGCAATTATGGCAAGACATGAGAGCTAAACGCTGCGAGTGCATGCCAGAAACCCTTACAAAAAATGGGCTGCAGACTTTCGATAGACTTCCTACAGACTGCATTGCCTTCCTATAGATACTTCATTTTGTATATTCATAGTCTATAGTCTGTCTGAAGACAAAAGTCTACTAAAATTTTATGGCCATAAATCTATAGATTTCTTATAGACTGGGATTAAGACTGCTATTGGCTATAAACTAGTCTATAGGATTTTTCTATCAAAAGTCTATTCACTTTATTGACCAAAGTCTATGGACAGTCTGTAGAGTGTCTAAAAAGTTCGTATGGGGACACCGCTGTTCTGAGGCAGTGACTATACGCTATATTCGCAAGAAACAATCTGTGCGCACATTAGTGCCGTTATATCATGCATCTTTGTTTGAAGTTCTCAGTTCTGTACATCTTATGGGTTAGCTACCTGGAAACCCTGTGCCCTGAATACTGTCTGTTGAAGTAAAACCACAATCATCAACTGGGGCTTCCAGGGTCATTTGTGAACACTTATGGCAAGCGGGGAAAAAGTTCGGGAAAAATTGGGACGAGAAAATAGAGACGAAACAATACACGTTCATCTTGTGAAACAGATATTATCGTATCCACGAATATAATATGCGGGAGGCATTTAAAAAGATGCAAGACTGCAATCAGGAAATGAAATAAACTATAACAACAGCGAATTTTGGGGCGCTCAAATTTGGTAACTTTGCAAAGCCCTTCCATTTCTATACGCCTTACAACGCGGTCCAATTTTCCGGCCCTTCGCTCCTAATCCCCGCTCACTGCAACGGTCGTTCGCATCTGTATAACTCGCTCTTGCGCGGGCTTTTCACGTTTTATTTTTTAGCATCTCCGCTTCGATCAGAGCAACGAGGCAGGCAGCCGGTTTCTCCGGCCAATATTTTCGCTTACTGCAAATAAGGAGCCAGCGAGCGTTTTCTTTCTTCTCCAAGTTCAATCTAATTTCGGAGACTAAACAAGACGAGGTAGAAAAAGGAAGCAGAGACAAGCTCCCGGCAAGCGGGTACATGTACCGCATTAACGCGAGCTTAAGCTGCCCATGATTCCGCACTCTGAGCCGGTAATGAGTGTGGCACTGAATTCATCGCTCAGTAGGCCTACTCCTCGCGATGAAAGGCAAGTACGTGAGACGACAAACTAAGGCTGAGGTGCAGAGTCCTGAAATATGAAATGAATCAAAGTACGAGCATTCAACTGACTGTCTCGAAAAGCTGTTTAGCTTTCCTCGGCACAGTATCGCTGTGATCTTTGGATCACCATCATCATCATCAGTCTGACTACCGCCACTGCAACACAAAGGCCTCTCCTATATATTTCCAATGAACCCTGTCCTTTGCCAGCTGCGGCCGCCCTATCCCCGCAGAGAGAGAGAGAGAGAAAAGGACGGAAAGGCAGGGAGGTTAACCAGGGTAGCCAACTGGGCATCCCCGCAAATTTCTTAATCTCCTCCGTCCTCCCGGCTACGCTTGCCTTCTCTTGGAATCCACTCCGTTACCCTTAAGGACCAGCGGTTATCTTGCCTTCGCATTACATGCCCTGCCCAAGCCCATTTCTTCTCCTTGATTTCTTCTAGGACGTAATTAACCCGCGTTTGCTGCCTCACCCACTCTGCCCGCTTCCGATCTCTTAACGTTACACCAATCATTTTCCTTTCCATTGCTCGCTGCGTTGTCCTCAACTTACGTTGAACTCTTTTCGTAAGCGTCCTCGTTTCTTCCCCGTGGGTGGGTACCATTAGCTGTTTTCTCCGGAGGATATTGCCGAACTGCCATTCATGATCTCAGAGAACCTGAAAAATTCGCCCCTTCCAAATCTTATTCTTCCACTCAAGATCCGGATCAGCGGCCACTACCTGCCCTAAGTAGACATATCCCATTACTACTTCCAGTCCCTCGCTAGCAATTGTGAATTGCTGTTCCCTTGCGAGACTGTGTAACATTACGTTGGCTTTCTACATGTTAATTTTAGACCCACCGTTCTGCTCTGACCTGTGGATGCTAATGAATATTTGCTCTCTTTATTTAAATTACTCCTCCTTGGGAGTAATTACTTGACCAGTGTAGAGTACACCCTGCGAGGTTCCCCTAAACACATTGAACTATTGGGTAAAGAAAGAATCGAGGTAAAAAAAAATGTTTCTGTGCGTCATCAGCGCCAGTGTGCCCTTAGCTGCGCGATGTCTGCAGCCGCATGGCGCATGGACCGTATGACATAATATAATGCAAAAACTGTTGGATTATGTTCAATGATGTCCCATTCAAGACAGTCATGTCAACTGTTCTGACAGCTCAACTAGATCCATTCAGTTAGATTGAAACGACTTTAATAAACGGAAGATACTTGAATTCAGGTCGGTCTTCTGATTCCTGTGATTCGATTGCTCTAAATTACTTGCGGGCAGGTTTTTGTGCATAAAAGGCGCTACACATAATTCTGCACACAGATAAAAGAAATTATCATGACGGACGAGTTAGCTTGGTTAGGCCAAATGTGAATTAGGTGCACGCTAGCACTTCGGTTTCGGTTCGAGGTTTGGTTTTCAAGCTCAAGCAGGCTTGAGCTTGCCCCACCGGTGGTAGGTGCTACCACCGGTGGGGCTTGTGCGGTCCAGGTTGCTCGATCACGGCCAATCTCTAGCGGCCAATCATTAATTCAACTGCCATCTGGCATGGTGGGCAGTTTGCTCACAATCCGGTTAGTAGATTCGGATGACGTCACTAGGTTACGTGGCCTAGGTGGCTCGTCTGCCACCTAGGTTTCTGCACGGCCAAGCAGGCATCATAAACAGATCGGAAAAATTGCTGAGTGCGGGATTACGTGCTCGCCCGCTAAGAAATGCGTCAGTGAATATGTTTGAACAGTCAGGTGCAGTCGGCCAAATCTTTAGCTGGCGTGCGTGACAGCCGCTTTTTGCTTGCTCCTGGTTTTTACCAAGAAGCAAAATTGAGGGAAAATAAATATAAAACACCGGCTTGGTGAACCTATGCTTAGATTGGATATTTTCGCAAGTTTGGTGCGTCATAAAGTGCAGGAGAAAGTAAAACGCGGCCGTCACGCACGCCAGCTAAAGATTTGGTCGCCTGTACGTCGAGTACTGACGCACCGACACACCTCATCTGGCTTTTCGTTTGTGTTAGTTGGGTAACCATTTGAAATGCTCAATCAAAAGGGTAAAAGATGTTTAACGCCCTGAGGCTGGGACACATGGTCTATTATAGACGCCGTGGTGGACGCCTTGGAAAAATTTCGACCGCCTAAGGTTCCTTAACGTGCAGTGACATCGCACAGCACAGGGACGTCATTGACGCGATAACGTTAGAGAGCTCGTGTCGCAAAAAATCTGGCGTCGTCGTCGTCGGCGCCGGCGTAGTTGACCGTGAGCGAAACAACCTAGGAGGTAGGTGAGCCAGCTAGGTCACGTGTCCTTGTGGCGTCATCAGACCCTGCCCACCGGATTGTGATCAAACTGCCCGCCCATGCAGGTGCGAGTTAAATTAAACATTGGTAGACAGAGGTTGCTCGGCAAGAGCAAATAGGGTCGCACAAGCCCTAACGGTAGCAGCACCTGCCATCCCCGGTGCAGTGGCGAATCCCTTAACCACTGCATCTTTGCGGAAGGATTGGTGCGAGGACTCCCAGGGATCTATCAATGTAAAGTATGGAATGACCAATTCTGCATATATGGGCATTAACCCTTTAAGATATCACGTCATACCCTTCAGTCGGATCATATAAGTGTCCTCTCCAATTTCGTTTTGCATTTCGCCAATCCCGAAATGCAGCTGCCGCGGCTGGGATTCGATCCCGTCACCTTTAGCTCAGCACCCCAACCCCAAGGTCTGTGCT
Organism: Amblyomma mixtum; assembly: GCF_055824585.1. Taxonomy (NCBI): domain Eukaryota; kingdom Metazoa; phylum Arthropoda; class Arachnida; order Ixodida; family Ixodidae; genus Amblyomma; species Amblyomma mixtum. Next base: position 177,261,880 of record NC_143021.1, on the reverse strand, counting down.
ACTTCACGGAGTCACTGAGGTTGGCGCAGCCGTTTAAGTCTCGTCTGCTTTTCGAAAACATGAACAAAGCAGAGAAAACCTAATCACCGGATTCGCGGTTCGTATTCGAGAGCTCTCCGGTAACATCGGAAAGCAGATGCAGGACCACAGGCGAAGTAGCGACATCATATGGTTGGTCTTTCGCATGACGGTATACAACGCTCCTCTGCCACTTAAGCAGTCAGCCAAATGTACCGATCGATACCACGGAGTGATCTGAAAATGGACTGGCTTGCGTGTTCCGTTCGCGCCACCTGTTTCATTTCCATTAGCGGACCATCTGGTCGGTCAGCCTTCCCAGAGATCAGCTTTAGCGCGAACCGTCTGCGCTGCTCTCCGAGACGTAACCACTGCACGATCAAACGTAATTATCGCATTTTACGTGTCCACACAGTGGAAAACATCATCTCAAGCAGCACAGGTAATTGCCGCAATATTGAAAATGAATGGTTTCACTATGGTCCTTTGCAGAACCGGCCTTTGCGAATACATTTCCTATATTTGGCTGATTACCAATGGTGCTGGGGTACCTTCCACTCCACCCCTTCAACCGAAGCGGCAAATGCTTCCAGTGAAAAACCACACTGCTTTCCATTTCGCTCGGGGGAAAAAAGTGACAGACGCGATTACTTTCGGTCGGTAATGTTAAGTTTAAGTGCAGCTCATCACACGCTACCTCCCACCACCGGCAGGTGGCGTAGGTGGTGCTCTCCTGCTAGCTGCCATGGTTGCCAGGTGGTTTGTTAAGCCGACTTCGCCGACGACGCTGACGGCAACGACTAAGACGTGGAATCCCTGGACCGGCGCCTAAGAGCTTCGCTCTAAAAAAATGGGTTCAATTAATACAATGTTCAAATAGATCAACTCGTAGGGAGACGCACACATTGTGAGGGAAGGAACGAAGGGAAAAGTGATAGGAGCTAGAGAAAAAGAGGCGCTGCTGGGCGCCAGAGCCTAGGAAGCCAATGCCATGACGGCTTAGTCACTAAGCACTCAGGAGGGTGACCGCACAAGGCATGTTTTCGGGGTGCACCCTCGCCGGCGAATCTCGATAACGTTCTCTTTGCCCAGAGAGTTAGCGCCTGAGCTTCTATTTAAGGTGTACCTTAAAGCGAGACCGTGCACTCCAGACAGGCTCATTGCCGATACCACTGAAAAAAAAAAATAAAATGGGGAAGAGGAGGAGAGATAAACAGGGGGCGCTGATGTCTGTAGAGATGGAAAGAGTACTATCGTCTGCTTCAACCTTCTTTCAAATATAAACTTTCAGGCTATCTAAAAACATTTCCTTAGGTAAGTTCACTCTTTTAAGGACACCAGTTCTGCAGCCGTTTACTTTTTGTTCTTTTAACCCGGTAGCGTTAAAGGCCCCGTTCTCCCGGAAAGTCCTTTGTGGAGTTGTCAGCGTCGCCGTTGTGAGCGAAAAATCACGGACATGGCTGTGGCAGGTGGTCCCCAGAGAGCAACCTAAGAGGCAGGTGGGACATCTAGATCACCTTATCTTGCGGCGTTATCACAACCTGCCCACCGGATAGTGAGCAAACTGTCCACTGTGGCAGTCAAATTAATGATTGGTCACACGGTAATAGCAACCTGGGTCGCCCAAGGCCCATCGCTGGGAGCACCAGCCGTCGCAGGGCAGTGGTCCGTCGCTTAACCGCAGCGCCACTGCGCCAGGGAGGGTATGAGGGCTCCCAGGGAGCTATGAATGTCAAGTATAGACAATGACCTTCTGCATGTATGGCAGTTAACCCTTAAGGCGGAGCTTTTTTTTTCACTGCCGTCTACCGCGGACATACTACGATTAGGAGAGCAAGCTGCCACGACGTTCAAGACGTTCACGAGCGCTTGTGAACGTCTTATGCGTCCTCTCTTCTGTCCTTCGTTTGTGTTTTGCGATGACTTCTTCACACACTCCGATTACCTTCGTTGTCCTTAAACCCTTACGCCTCAGAACCGCCGACCTTGCCTGAATAGAAAAGGGAGCACGGAGTACGGAGTCAATCACACTCGTCTAGAGCGCTCTAGCGGTGCCTTCGGGTGGAAATAAAGCGAAATTCTAAAGAAGGCATTGACTTTCACTGATAATAATTGCTCTGGGGAGAAGCCTAACAGACCACACAGGCACCAGCGCCTTACCCCCAGCAAAGCAGCTGCGATAAGATTTAACTTCGTTTGCTCCCCAGCACACCGCTCGAGAGAGAGAGAGAGAAACTCTTTAATGAAATACAGAGAATTTAGCCGGCGTTTATAAATCACTGGCATGCTACTCTGCGTAGGGAGGGGAATTTGGGAGATAAAGACAGAAGGAGAGCAGTGTGGAAGAGGTTTTTTAAAAAGAACGAAGATAAACATTGCATGCAGAAGCTCTGCCCAGTGCCCCTAACAGTGGACAAAGTTTTAGGTCCCTTAGCCTGCCTCAGGCAACATGGTCTTGCAATGAACTTTCTATTTACATATTTAAAAGACATTGGACATCTCGATAAGCTTTAAATTCACTTGCAAGTTACCTTCATGCATTCTTCATGCAGTGAACTTCGTTGGCCCATTTGTCGGGCTATGCACTCAATCATTCCATAGGTTACATCAATACTCGCCGTTGTATCCTTAGTACCCATTTCATGGCTGCACCGCTCGAGCGCTCTAGACAAGTGTGATCGACTCTGTACGAGGGGGCTGCTTACATTCGCACCAATGCGGTAGTGCGCACGTTCTGCGGGGCCGACATGCCGATTCGCGGCTCCAGCCTTCAGCCGAGCGTGAAACCACAGCCGTTCGACGACCGATCGAGACACGCGCGTACACGGGGTTGAGGAGGAGGAGGAGGAGGAGGAGGAGGGAAGGGCGCTCGGCGAAGGGGTTCGCCTCGGCCGCAAGTGAAGCTGCCCAATGCTGTCTGAATATCGAATGAGCAGAGCGCGCGCCGGCTGCTGCCTCGTCAAATCTGATTACGGACTCGGCGTGGCGTCGTCCTGGCACTTGCACTGCTTGACGGCGCCGCGGCTCAGACTGACGGCGTGCGGGACACCGCGGGGGTGTTCCGCAACGATGTCCACGTCCTGCGGCGTAGGGGTCGGGCCGCCTTTATTATGCGCACAAACGCGAGCGGCAGCGAACGCACGTAGTAGTACGTATGGCGGAGTGTGCGCTCAGTACCGCTATACTCCCTGCTAGGCTCTGCTAGACTAGAGGATAAAATTATGGTCGGGCTACGAAAAAAATTGCGAGGACACATTGGCAACTAAAGTGTTGAGAGGCGAAAGCCAAGAACACCATGCTGTGACGACTTCCAATGGATGTGACGTCACACCACTCCCGTGGCTATATGATACCCAAATTATACATCTTTCGGGGGATCTTAAGTGTTAATTACGCGTAATTACACATTTTTCCATCTAATTCGGCACAAATTCGACGTTTTTCCGACCATTCTACTTAGGGCAGGTAGTGACAGCTTATCCGAATCACGAGAGCGAAATAACTCGACCCGCCGCGGTGGCTCAGTGGTTACGGCGCTCGGCTGCTGACCCGAAAGACGCGGGTTCGATCCCGGCCGTGGCGGCTGAATTTCGATGCAGGCGAAATTCTAGAGGCCCGTGTGCTGTGCGATGTCAGTGCACGTTAAAGAACCCCAGGTGGTCGAAATTTCCGGAGCCCTTCACTACGGCGTCCCTCATAGCCCGAGTCGCTTCGGCACGTTAAACCCCAATAAACAAACAAACAAACGAAATAACTCGAAGAATAAGAATGCGTGGAGCGCATTTGGCAGGTTCTCTCAGATCATGAATGCCAATATCCCTCAAGAGCAAAGTATATAACAGCTGTATCTACCGGTACTCACTGACTATGGCGCAGAAACGTGGAGGCTAACGAAAAGGGTTCAGCTTAGGTTAAGGGAAACGCAGCGAGGTATGGGAAGAAAAATGGTAGGGTTAATAGACAGAAAGAGGGCAGAGTGAGTCTGAGATCAAACGCGGGTTAATGACATCCTAGAAGAAATCAAGGCGAAGAAATGAGCTTTGGCGGAACATGTAATGCGATGGCAAGATAATCGATAACGGAGTGGATTCCAAGAGAAGGCAAGCTTCGCAGGGGGTGGCAGAAAGTTAGGTTAGCGGATGAGATTGCGAAGTTTGCAGGGATACGGTGGCCGCAACTGGCGAAGGACAGACCTTGATTGGAGAGACATGGGAGAGGCCTTTGTCATGCAGCGAGCGTAGTCAGGCTGATGGTGATGATGATGATAGCGCTGTGGATAAAAAAAAAATAAATAGTCAGTGGTGCAGTAACTATAGCAGTGACTAAGAAGTACTCTGTAGAGCCAGCCTCAACTCGACTACTTTTATTTGGCATGGCACGGTACAGCACAGTACGGTACATTGCGGTTGCGGGGCAGTTCGATGCAGTGTGGTACAGTATGAGATTTTTGTAGCGTGAGCTACACTGGCCGAGGTTGAACAGCTTCGCGTGACTCCTGGAGAGCGTGCTGTGCATGCGCGAGGAGCAAGTGACGTCACTACGTGCAGCTGGCGTTCCTCGCCGCGTGCGCTCGCCTTCCTTCCCTTAAAATGATTGGAGCGTAAAACGTTGACAACGCCAAAGCCAATTAACACAACGAACGCCGACAGCCTAAGGCTTCAGCGCCGCGTTTCTCGCACAACGTTGTCAATGCCAACGCATGCAGCGCACACCGGTCGCTGCTGCCACTTAAAGCACGGTTGAGGTGTCCACTGTTCCAAGAGGTCAGTTATGCGCCTTCCTTCTGGTCCAGGTGTGCACCGATATGTGGACACCTCACACTACGTATATCCTGGCATAGCAGAGCTAAACCACTGCCAATTTTTTAGCGACCTGTTTACATATTATTATCTTATTATGTAAATAAATTGACTGCCCGTGTACCTCTCCCCCTTTCCTTTCTACTATCCCCTCACCTCTTTAATTTGACTTCTACACGCTACCTGCTATCCTTTATTTCCGCTGCCCCTGCTCAGGAAGGAAGGGAAAACTTTATTTTCACTAATGCTTATTCCTGCGGTTTGGGGGCATCTTCAGAGACGTCTTGGTTCTACCCCCAGGAGCCTTCTCTGTCGGAGTCGTCCGCCTCTAATCAGTGGTCGGTTGCCCTCAGTCCAGGGCTCCGCTGGCCACTGCCGCCCGTTGAGCTCGCTGTACCAGACCTTGTTGGTCTTCACAGCGGTCGCTGGACAGCAGTCTCTCCCATTGCTCCGCACTCGGGTTTTGTATTTTGGGGACTACGTCTATGTTTTCGCAGGCCCATGTGATGTGGTATAGAGTAGGTTTTTCGTCGCACCAGGCACATTTGTCCGCGTATATCGTAGGGTACATTTTGTTTAGTATATGTAGGTTTGGGAAAGAGCCTGTTTGTAATAGTCTCCAAGTGACAGCTTCCTCTCTGCTGAGAGATTTGTGCGGTGGGGGATATCGTATTCTTCTGCCTCTATAGTTTTGTAGTATGGCCGAGTATTCCCTGGGTGCTGGCGCGAGGTCCGCGGTCTCGTCGGATGCTCGGAAAGTAATGTATCCTCGAGCTATCCTGCCGCCCTTTGGTTCCCTGCCACCCCCGTGTGCCCCGGTACCCACACAATTTTGTGTGGGATCTTGTCGTTTTGTTCTTCCTGGTTTTTAATTCTGTCGCTCACTGCGAGGAGTATACGGAGCGCGACCTATCCTGCCATTCATATAATTTCGGCAGGCTGTTTGAGAGTCCGTGAGTATTGTTAGCAACCGCCCGGTTCTATAGCCATACCATGCTGAATATGCCGGTTCTCGTCCTGCTCAGGTGCTTCCAGCAGCGACAGCAAATGCCGGGGCTAGCAACAATCTGTTTCTTTCGATTTACCATGTTTAATAAAACCACTTACTACTACTCCCAAAGCTCCATACACACAGGCTGCGAGAGATGCTATCTCGCTAAGCAGTTAAACGACCCCGCGAGCCATGCCTCGCAAGTAGACACGAACGAGTCTCTGTGTATGCTTGAGCACTATTTCCCAAGAATCCTTTCAGCGCTAGTGCGGCACAACTGCTCCTAATTTTGACGCTCAGGGACAATCAGGCGCCTGGAGAGGACACGGCGGTCATGGCGTCGCCACAGATGAGGACTTTCGGAAGTCCATCGAACGGCGTCGGTGCGGCCGGCTGTCACAGGTCAACATGGCCAGAGTCCGCAACGTGGACTCTGCGCCAGCGGCGTCTGCGGCGGTACTCTACCCATCGTTTGAGGATGCCGCACTGGGGAAGACGACGACAACGTGCGCTCTAGACAATTCAGCCTGACGACATCATCATCATCATCAAATGTGCGTGTGTGTGTGTGGTGGTGGGGTGTCGCTATACGCATTATGACTACATCACAGAACTACTGGTAGCGGAGTGGAAGGTATGAGCGCGAGATTACGGCCACCACTACTGTGTTTCCTCGCGCTCACAGTTTCCAATTCAAACTTCTTATCTCTCTCCCCATCTCCTTCACCCCTCCCCTAATTGTTTACTGCGTTCGGTCGGGTTCCAACCCCAACACGGCGTCCTCGTTTCGAAGGATGCGAAAAAGCGCCAGTGTGTTCTGCGATTTTCAGATTTACTACGGCATGTTCCGCGAGTTTCGCCTACCACGTCGCACTACCTGATATGGGTGCCTGCGCACTCCGGGAATCCCGGAAACGAGGCTGCCAACCTTTTAAACCGGGGTTCTTTAAACTGGGCTCAAGTGGCCTCGGATCGGGGATTCACGAAGGAGCGCATGCACACATTCAGTGAGCTGACCCAGGCATACAGAGCCTCACGCCAGCTCTACCCCCCGCCCCACCCCTCCCTATAGATAACAAACACGCAACACTCTGGCGCAGACTACAGACACACACTCTCCCCTCACCCCTTAACCTAGCCCACTATCATCCATCCTTTCCCACTCCCGCATGTGCCCTATGCCCAGAACCCTTCGCTTCTTCCCTCCTCATCCTTTCCCTCTGCCCGGCGGACCCTCCCCCGCGGGACCTAGAGAACCTCAAGACCTGGGAGGACTGGGAGACACTGCTGCGCTCGGAGGACCAGGCCGTTCAGACCATCGCCACCGGCCGAGCTGCCAGTGTTATGGACCTCAGGAACATAAACACTTGAATGCAGTGGAGTCGTGCGGGGATCCTGGGGCGTGCCCCGAATTCCTGCTGAAATAAAGTTTTCTCTCTCTCTCTCTCGCTTTGACCTTGAGCGACTTTCAGTCGCTCCGGAGCTGCGTCGCGAATGTAGAGCGGGAGCTTCGAAAGCACAGGCGCATAACTGCCCTCTTGGAACAGTGGACACCTCAATCGCGCTTTAAGCTACGTAGCAATAGTGAAAGATGTGCGCTGCATGCGTTGGCATTGACAACGTTGTGGCAGAAACGCGGCACTGAAGCTATATGTCGTCAGCGTTCATTGCGTTCATTAACGCTGGCGTTGACAACGTTCTATACTCCGATGATTTTGAAAACAGGATGGGCGCATAACTGGCTCCCTGGGTGAGTGGACGCCTCAGTCGAGCTTTGGGGTACGTAGTGGTTGTGAAAGAGAGATTTGGGCTGAATGCTTTATTTTTGAGCAAAGGAAATGGCACTTCTAGACGGACACCTGAACCGCGCCGTGAGGGATGGGAGGAAGGTGGGAGTGAAAGAAGAGAGAGGTGCAGTAGTGGAGGTCTCCGGAATAATTTCGGCCACCTGGGGATTTTTAACCAGCATTGACCGCACAGCACCCGGGCGCCGTTGGCGTTTCGCGATGTCAGTGCACGTTAATGGTCCTTAGGTGGCCGAAATTATTCCGCAGCCCTCCAATACGGCACCTGTTCTTTCGCTCCCACCTTCCTCCCTTCCGTTAACTGTAAGGTATTGGTAAATAAATAGTGAGAGCAATGGTCCATTCTTCCTATGTGTAGCGAAATCTTTCTTTTTTAGTGTTTCCATTGCTCGCATCGAGCAGTTAAGACTGCCATAGAAAGCCAATGGGGAACCCTTTTGACGATAGCAGAAAAGTGAAGCAAATGAATGCAAGCCTGCCGATGGAAGATCTCTGGGTATATTGATATTTATAGTGAAATCTTACAATATATGAAAAAAAACATTCAAGAGGGCACTTTGTTGACCTAAAGTGCGGTGAGGCGCAAGCCTTCAATGCGGTGTTGCTGCTTGTCACTAATGTGTGGTTAGGATGTTAAGCTTCGCCTCTAAGAGTGGAACGCGAGAGCGTCTTGCAACGCTGCCAAGGAGTCCACAGAACGCCATCGCCCGTTCGGCTGTACGCCTTGCTCGTCGGTAAATTGGTTTTTGAGGAAAGGAACTGTACCTGTCTCGCATATCTCGGTGGACACCTCAACCTCGCCGTAAGGGAAGGGAGGAAGATGAGAGTGAACGAAGACACCGTATTAGCTAGACGCGCCTTTGTTCGCTCCGAACCATCGAGCTGGCATGGCGGAGTCCCGGCAATAAAGAAAAAAAAAGCTGGCATGGCGGAGTGGTAGCGTGCTCGTCATGGACTGCGGAGACCCTGGTTCGATTCCCCAACTCGAACAATTTCGTACTCGGTTTTATTTATTTATGTGGTCGGAGTAGAAAGGTTAATTTCGCTAATTCGTCAATTAAGCAATTAACTTTACTTGGAGCATCACTATACGATCTCTTTAATTGGTTGCATGGTTACTAGCCAAAGCACGATTGGCCCCGTTTGAAATTCACGCACTATAACGTCACGACCACTTCGACCAATTGAAAAAATCAGGGGGCATTTGACTGTCTAAAGTGCGCAGAGGCGAAAGCGTTTTCCGCACCACTTTGACTGCTTCTGTGGCACTGGTGGCGTCACATATAATTGAGTACTAATTACCAAGTGATGACAAATCACTAATTAATGGTTAATAACTGATTAATGCCTGAATACTAATTAACTGCTAATTAATGACGCTTAAGCTTCGCCTTTAGGAGTGGAACGCGACAGTGTGTTGTAGCGCTGCCAGGGAGTCCACGGAACGCCACCACCCGTTCGGCGCGATGCCTTGCCGTTTGAACGCAACGCTTTTTGAGGAAAGGAAATGGCGCAGTAAATCTCTGTCATCTCGGTGGACACCTGAACCGCACCGTAGAGGAACGGAGGAAGTGGGAGTGAAAGAAGAAAGACGAAGATGGCCCGTAATGAAGAAAATGAAAATTGTATTTGAGGTAATTACGCAGTAACTGTCTCACATATCTCGGTGGACACCCGTCAAAATTCAGGGTGGGGGGTGCACTTTTTTGACCTAAAGTGCGGTCACTGATGTGTGGTTAAGATGTTAAGCTTCGCCTGTAAGAGTGGAACGCGACAGCGTTTTGCAACGCTGCCAGGGAGTCCATAGAACGCCATCGCCCATTCGGCTCTACGCCTTGCTCGTCGGTAAATTGGTTTTTGAGGAAAGGAAATGTATCTGTCTGTCATATCTCGGTGGACACCTAAACCTCACCGGAAAGGAAGGAAGGAGGATGGCAGTGAGCGAAGCCACCGTATTCACTAGACGTGCTTTTGTTCATTCCAAACCATCGAGTAGCGCCTACCTAGGTGCTCTGTAAATAGTTGTTTTTGTGTGTGTATATACACACACACATATGTATATATATGCTTTGTATACAAAACCATGTAAATAAATATCATGAAAGAAAAAAAAAAGCAGGCATGGCGGAGTGGATAGCATGCTCGTCTCGCACTCCGAAGACCGGGGTTCGATTCCCGAGCTCGACCAATTTCCTACTCGGTTTTATTTATTTATATGGCCTGACTAGAAAAGCTAATTAGGCTAATTGAGTAATTAAGCAATTACCTAAGCTCAGTCCCACTTACTTGGAGCATCAATTGGTTGCATGGTTACTAGCCGAAGTACAATTAGCCGCGTTTGAAATTGGCGCACTGTGACGTCACGACCGTTTAGGCCAACTGAAAAGCGTGACATTTCTGTCGACAACTGCTGCTTACAACGATGAGACATTAAAGGCTTTCGCCTTAAAAGCGTGACATTTCTGTCGACAACTCCTGCTTACAGCGATGAGGCATTAAAAGCTTCCGCCTTAAAATTGTGTTCATAAACTCTTTCTTTCCCGATCAAAAAATGATTTTGTCCAGATTTGCTGGATACGTGGCGTCGCCCAGCGCATGGGCGTCTTTATGCATTTCGCTTGCATCGCGGCACGACCACCCGAATTGTTTCACGTTATGTGCGATCTACGCACGCCACTAAAGGGAAGTTTCCTAATAGGACTGAACACCGGAACCGCTATTCCAAACCAACAACACTGAAGAGGAACAGCCGTCCACAGAAAAACGGAAAAACACATCACAGCGACAGATGTCGCCCGATGCGTTATCCCATATGACGTAGTGCTCCGCACAAAAACACCTGTGTGCACATACATACACACTAGCCTTACACATCCATCAGATAAAGATCATGGAACAGCACTGCACACGAGGCTATAGCCAAATGAACCGACTAAGAGTTCATCTTACGATCTTAAATGCATCCTCGGCTTCGCCCTTATATAGTCCTACTCAGGGGTGTACGGACCTGCGCAGGTTGTGGCCTGCCGATCAGCAAACTGATGTCAGTTATTACTAATAACATTTATTTATTTTATGTATAGCAGAAGTAATCAAGTTCAAATGCAACGGTCTATTATTTGACGACCTTGATTCATACATACACAACATAAATTATAATAGCATTAACTAAAGCATGTACGAGTGTTAAAGAGAGTCCACGCGCGGAGGAAACTTTAACACAACTCGCGACAGCCAAAGGAGCCGGTTTCTATTGGCGCCGCTACCAAAAGGCTACCTTCCCTAGCGCTCTTCAACGCCTTGGTTTCGTTTAAGATTCGGCGTTGAAACTTCACTTCGGAATTGGTAGCACAGGAATATTATGTAATCAGCGAAGTTTGTTCGACTACACGCAAATATTTTTTTCTCTTAATTCAACGGGGCTAAAGTGTGGGCATCAAACCTGCGCGTCTCGAGACAACCTTCCTTCTACAGTGAGCGTGATGCGAATTCGTAAGGCGCAAAGGCATGCCAGAAAAAAATTACGAGGAACTTTAGCGGCTAAAGTGGTGAAAGGCGAAAGCCTGAGTGCTGCATTCTGCTACGGGATTGCTCACTTCACATTCTGTTGGCGCATTAATTAACTGCCAATTAATGACGCTTAAGCTTCGCCTTTAGGAGTGGAACGCGACAGCGTGTGGTGGCGCTGCCAGGGAGTCCACGGAACGCCACCATCCGTTCGGCGCGATGCGTTGCCCTTTGGAAGCAACGCTTTTTGAGGAAAGGAAATGGCGCTGTAAAAATCTGTCATCTCGGTGGAAACCTGAACCGCACCGTACATGAAGGGAGGAAGTGGAATGAAAGAAGAAAGAGGGGCCGTAATGAAGAGAATGAAAATTGTATTTGAGGAAAGGAAACTACGCAGTAACGGTCTCAAATATCTCGGTGGACACCAGTCGAAAATTCTATTTGAGGAAAGGAAATTGCGCAGTAACTGTATCACATATTTCTGTGGACACCCGTCAAAATTCGCGCGCAGTGACGTCATGATCATTTCGACCAATCTGAAACGCGGACAAATTTGCTAACACACGTCTTGGTCACGACAATATGAGCCATTAAAGGCTTTCGCCTTAACACCACTGATCGGTATGTGCACAAATACTTGGTTAGGGCATTAAACCCTCATAAAAATAAACAAATACTTGGATTTTTTTTTTGCGAAAGAAAACGCATAGTAGTTGTCCCATTGGGTTTGGTTTCTTTTATTTTTTTTTTAGGAAAGGAAATGTCGTAGTAAGTGTCTCGCATATTTAGGTGCCCACCAGAACCGCGCCGTGAGGAAAAGGAGGAAGGTAGCAGCGAAAGAAGAAAGAGAGAAAGTGGTGCCGTAGTGGAGGTCTCCGGATTAATTTCGACTACCTTGGGATCCTTAAAGTCCGTGTGCTGACGTCGCGCAGCACACGGGCGCCTTTTGAGTTTTGCCTCCGTCGACAATTTTCGATGAATTTTCATTGCTCTTCAGACTTCCTTCTGTATGCTGTCTTGACAATATGTGTTCGCAATGTTATTCTAAACTGAACCGAATGGAAGACCACAGCGATGTAATAGACCGTATGTCAGTGCACTAAACTGCACTTAGGCGAAAGCACATTGCCCTGTACGCACATGTATGTGCATGTGTTCAACGTTTTTCCGCGTTCATGTGACAGCTGCTGCCTTGTACGGGCATCAGGCACTCCCAAGTTGTCATCAACGGCAGGTTTTTTCGCCTGATGACCCCCAACACCTAACTCTTCTTTGGAAATAAAGCACTGATATATATATATATATATATATATATATATATATATATATATATATATATATATATATATATATATATATATTCTATTATAGTCTATTCTAACAACAGTCTTTATTCTAGAATAAAGACTGTTGTTATAATAGCCAGTTGTTTTTCCACCCTTAACCTTGCCCACTATCATCCATCCTTTCCCACTCCCGCATGTGCCCTATCCCCAGAACCCTTCGTCTCTTCCCTCCACATCCTTTCCATCCGGCCGGCGGACCCTCCCCCGCGGGACCTAGAGAACCTCAAGACCTGGGAGGACTGGAAGACCCTGCTGCGCTCGGAGGACCCGGCCGTGCAGACCATCGCCACCGGCCGGGCTGCCAGTGTTATGGACCTTAGGAACATAAAAACTTGAGTGCAGTGGGGTCGTGCGGGGACCCTGGGGCGTGCCTCGAATTCCTCTTGAAATAAAGTTTTTCTCTCTCTCTCCACCGTGTGTCAACTAAATAACTCAATTACGTCTATGTTCTACCGGATACATATATATACCATATCTGGCCATGCCAAGATTTGCTATATATCAAGAATATATATATTCTTGTTATAAAGAAAATCTTGGCATGGTGAAGTCTTGGCACGGGCTTCGTGAGGTCGGCCCCAGGCCTGAAAGACGCTGAGCTGTTTGTTTCACACGCTGGTCTTATTTTTCAGCATATGCTCGCACGCGCATGCGCACCGTGAATTCGAAACGACTTCGAAAGCGCTGAAACACCAGATTCGACGCGCATCGAAGCCGATCGAGGTTTCTAAACGGGCTTGGCACAGTCGTTAATATGCACACGCTCGCAGGGTACGAATGCGTTCCGAAAAAAACTCCGCACATTGCTGGTGTTGTGATAAATTATTTACAACTGGCGCTGGAGAAATACGTCCGCGGATCGATGGACAGGGCGTAGAGCGTGCAACTGCCAGGAAAGAGCGAGGATAACGTTGGGGAGCAATTTATTCTGCTGCGTGTTTTTCGCCTCCCTACCATACGCGCCCTCTGTGCTCGACGGGCCCAGCATTGCGGGCACGTGTGAGGAATGCGGGACGGTCGCGATGCGTGTTGCGACGGGCGACCGACGGTGGTCGTTCTCGCCTAGGTCGGAAACGCAGTTTCGACGCGGAAGCGCGCACGCCTGCCGCATTGCATTCGACTCAAGCGCAGGGAAGATAGTGAGACGCTGTAAACAGACAAGAAACGCGACAAAAAAAGTAGTCCAGCTACAAAAAAAAAACTATCTGCCTTTTTGGCACATCCTAACGGCGTTCTCGGAACATTTATGGCTCCCGAGGAAGCTGCGCCCAAAAGGCAAACTACGTGTAGTATAATGCGTGTTGACGTACAAACCTGACCATACGTAGACACACACACACACACACACACACACACACACACACACACACACACACACACACACACACACACACACACACACACACACACACACACACACACACACACACACACGCGCGCGCGCGCGCGCACACGCACACACGCACACACAGACACTCACACACAAACACAAATATATATACATATATTGTTGTGGAATTCTGACCAAGACCGTTCCGCGGTCGATACGTCAATAGTTAGTTTCAAACGGTGGTCTATATATATATATACGAGGTCTGTTAGAAAAGTATCCGACTTTATTTTTTTTTTGCGAACACCTGATGGATATGAGACAAGCGCACTTGCATCAGGCGACCTTGAACCTTCATGCGCATGCATGAATTTTTTCCCGCCTGCCGATAGCGTCAGTCGCTGGGAAGCAGCGTTTGAGTGAGGCAGTGTGCAGTGCTCTCGTCGGTTTTTTATTGCAAGGAAAATGGCGGATTGAAAGGAGCAGCGCTACTGCAACAAATTTTGCCATAAACTTGGCGACAGCCGAGTGGAAACCATTCGAAATATTCAGACGGCTTTCGGTGAAGATGCTATGAGCAGCACACAGTTTAAGCAGTGTTACAATTGTTTTAAAGATGGCCGCACATCGGTGGAGAACGAGCCACGCTCCAATCGGCCATCAACATGCCAAAATGACCAGGTCATTGCCGAACTGAACGCTATGATGATGCGGGACTGTCGCGTGACTATCCGAGAAATTGAGGAAGAGGTCGACATGAGCAATTTCTCCGCACATTCCATTATCACCGAATATTTGGCCATGGAGAGAGTTGCGGCGAAATTCGTGCCGAAGCTGCTCACGGTGGAGCAAAAGCAGCTTCGTGTTGAAGTCTCACAGGACATGCTGGATTCCGCAAACAGTGACCCCGACTTCATTAACATCATAATCACTAGTGACGAGTCTTGGGTGTACAGGTACGACCCGGAAACCAGATCCCAGTCGTCAGAGTGGAAGCATTCCACGTCACCAAGACTTAAGAAGGCCCGCCAATTGCGCAGCAATGTGAAAGTGATGCTGACTGCTTTCTTTGACACCCTCTGTGTGGCAGACCACGAGTACGCACTCTACAGGGTCAAACAATGACCAAATAGTACTACAGGGATGTCCTCCGTTGCCTACGTGATGCTGTGCGGCGCAAGAACCCGGAGCTGAGGTCAACAGGAAATTGGCGCACCCATCGCGCCAATGCTCCTGCACAGTCCTCGCACTCGAATCAGATTTTTTGGTAAAAAACCAGACTCCTGTAGTTCAACAGACTCCTTACTGTCCTGATATGGCCCCTGCGATTTCTGGCTGGTTCCCAAAATCAAAAGGCCATTGAAAGGAGCGCGATTTCAGACAAGGAAGAACATTATGGCTGCAATGACAGCTGAGCTAAACTCCATTCCGAAAAGGGCCTTTTCGGAATACTTCCCACAATGGCAGCACTGCTGGGAGAAGTGTGTGGAGTCCCAAGTAGACTACTTTAAAGATGACTAGGTTTGCAACGCTCCAGTTATGCAAGTTTTTTTTCAAAGGCCAAAGGTCGGATACTTTTCTAACAGACCTCGTATATATACAGGTTGCGCACTGGGGGATCGGCCAGGAATCGGGAGGCAGAGGTTGGTATTCACCTGTACATAATAAAGGCAAAAGAAAAGCACACGGGAGAGGAACACCGGGGGAGTCTACCACAAGAAGGGCGGGGGGGGGGGGGGGGGATAATAATAATAATATTTCTTCGGGGCGGAAAGCGACCGTATCCATCTTCTTCCTTCTCTGGTTTGGTTTATTGAGGTTTAACGTCCCAAAGCGACCCAGGCTATGAGGGACGTACGCCGTAGTGAAGGTCTCCGGAAATTTCGACCACCTGGGGTTCTTTAACGTGCACTGACATCGCACAGTACACGGCCCTCTAAAATGTCGCCTCCAAAGAAATTCGTACGCCGCGGCAGGGATCGAACCCGCGTATTTGGGGTCAGCAGCCGAGCGCCGTGTTTTTTGTTTTTGTTTTTCACCTTGTAGAATGGCGCATACCCACACAGGGAGATTGGCCAAGAAAAGAGGGGGAGAACAGGGGTGAGGGGGGGGGGGGGAAGAGCGCCGCAACCACTGAGCCTCCGCGGCGGGGTCTTCCTTCTCTTTTTCGTTCATAATCTTCCTCTTTGTCATCGTCTTCTTCCTTCTTTCCTTCATCTTCTCAGTATTATTCCTCCTGTGCCTCTTCCTTCGCATCTTCTCCTTTCTCCTTCCAACCTATTCATTCTCTTTTTCTCATCCTCGGTCTTTCTATTGTTCATCTTACTCGTTACCTATTCTTCCGTGGCGGCTCAGTGGTTATGGTGCTCGGCTGCTGACCCGAAAGACGCGGGTTCGATCCCGGCCGCGGCGGTTGAATTTCTTTGGAGGAGAAATTGTAGAGGCCCGTGTACTGTGCGATGTCAGTGCACGTTAAAGAACCCCAGGTGGTCGAAATTTCCGGAGCCCTCCACTACGGCGTCTCTCATAGCCTTAGTCGCTTTGGGACGTTAAACCCCATAAAACAAACCAAACCTATTCTTCCGCTTCTGATTCATCTTCTTATTCCTTCTCCTCTTCATCTTTCTCCTTTACTCCTATTGCCTACATTCTCACGTAGTTAACGACACATTCTATCTTACTATTCTAAAGTTTAAGACCCACGTTGATGACGTTATATTATATTCACTTTTTAATCACATTTTGCGCCCACTTCAGTAACATGGAGGCTGGACGGAGCACTGGAAGATGCTGAAGGTCGCCCTTCTAATTAAAGAAAACGGAAATGACATGAAGCGTGCCGAAAGGTGGTGTCCTGCTCAGTATGACCTGAAGCGAACCAGAAGGCAACGTAGTACACTTAGCGGTGCATAACACTGCACTGCACTATTGGTACGCGCTGCAGAATAGGTTAATACCTTCTCTATTGGCAGTTAGATGCGAAACCATTCTCCACCTACGCTATCCCTCAGCTTCATGAAGGGAGCTCCGTTCACATCTTGGGTGCTGCAAATACAGATCGACGGACTGAATCACTCAATCGCTAGTCAGTCAGTCAGTCAGTGTCGGTCGGTCGGTCGGTCGGTCGGTCGGTCGGTCGGTCGGTCGGTCGGTCGGTCGGTCGGTCGGTCGGTCGGTCGGTCGGTCGGTCGGTCGGTCGGTCGGTCGGTCGGTCGGTCGGTCGGTCGGTCGGTCGGTCGGTCGGTCGGTCGGTCGGTCGGTCGGTCGGTCGGTCGGTCGGTCGGTCGGTCGGTCGGTCGGTCGGTCGGTCGGTCGGTCGGTCGGTCGGTCGGTCGGTCGGTCGGTCGGTCGGTCGGTCGGTCGGTCGGTCGGTCGGTCGGTCGGTCGGTCGGTCGGTCGGTCGGTCGGTCGGTCGGTCGGTCGGTCGGTCGGTCGGTCGGTCGGTCGGTCGGTCGGTCGGTCGGTCGGTCGGTCGGTCGGTCGGTCGGTCGGTCGGTCGGTCGGTCGGTCGGTCGGTCGGTCGGTCGGTCGGTCGGTCGGTCGGTCGGTCGGTCGGTCGGTCGGTCGGTCGGTCGGTCGGTCGGTCGGTCGGTCGGTCGGTCGGTCGGTCGGTCGGTCGGTCGGTCGGTCGGTCGGTCGGTCGGTCGGTCGGTCGGTCGGTCGGTCGGTCGGTCGGTCGGTCGGTCGGTCGGTCGGTCGGTCGGTCGGTCGGTCGGTCGGTCGGTCGGTCGGTCGGTCGGTCGGTCGGTCGGTCGGTCGGTCGGTCGGTCGGTCGGTCGGTCGGTCGGTCGGTCGGTCGGTCGGTCGGTCGGTCGGTCGGTCGGTCGGTCGGTCGGTCGGTCGGTCGGTCGGTCGGTCGGTCGGTCGGTCGGTCGGTCGGTCGGTCGGTCGGTCGGTCGGTCGGTCGGTCGGTCGGTCGGTCGGTCGGTCGGTCGGTCGGTCGGTCGGTCGGTCGGTCGGTCGGTCGGTCGGTCGGTCGGTCGGTCGGTCGGTCGGTCGGTCGGTCGGTCGGTCGGTCGGTCGGTCGGTCGGTCGGTCGGTCGGTCGGTCGGTCGGTCGGTCGGTCGGTCGGTCGGTCGGTCGGTCGGTCGGTCGGTCGGTCGGTCGGTCGGTCGGTCGGTCGGTCGGTCGGTCGGTCGGTCGGTCGGTCGGTCGGTCGGTCGGTCGGTCGGTCGGTCGGTCGGTCGGTCGGTCGGTCGGTCGGTCGGTCGGTCGGTCGGTCGGTCGGTCCATCGAGGAGCCAAGCAGTCGTTGTGGTCGTCGTGACAAGTTTACTCCACCTTGGGAGATTCCCCTAAACATTTGCCGAACACTGCACCCACTTCGAGTTACTGGTCAATTCTCTCTTGCCCTACCTTGTGCCAGCGGTCTCGGTTAGCTCAGTTGGTAGAGCGACTGCTCCGGTGAAGCGATTGTCCCGGGTCCGAACCCCGGACCAGGACGAATTTTTCTTTCATACGAAGCTTCTGTGGATGTTGTATAGCTTTCCTTTGTAGCCGTATGGCTGCGCCAATCTGTAATTTGCTCCCTTATTACAAATTTACCCCACCTTGAGAGACTCCCCTAAACATTAGAAGCAATAAATGTTTTTTCCAAGTCCAAACAGTTGGCCCGCTAAGGTGACGCGCTCGAAACACGATGCGAAAGATAGTCTTGCCGTAGAGTGCTGAGACGTCGAGCCGTCTTACTTTCTTCACCGATACGCGCGCTGAAACGCCAATCGACCGGCGCCCGATAATTAACGGCTCATCGTGCCTCCCTAATTGCTCGCATTCCTTCTCCGCTTGCCTTTAATCACGCGTAAAGCAATTAGCGCGTAAGACTGCGCCGAGACGTGGAAAAAAGTACACGTGCCGTTGCGCCGTCTGCCATCTGGCGCCCGGTCAGCGGAAACGCTGCTAGCATAAAAGCATCCAAAACTTTATCCAGGTAATCAGAACGGCGGCTAACCAGGTTACTCCAAGGCAGGCAAGGGAAACCATGCGTAATGAAGCATCTGCTGTGTGTGCAGCAACGCAAGCATATGCTATTCGTGTCTATCTACTCCCTGCCTTTATCCCCGCGCTTTACTTAGCATCCCTCGCACTCGCGCACTTCATGCACGCGACCATTCGACAATGACCATTGGAGTCCTGAAATAAGGACACCGCCCGCAGCAGAAGACTCCGTTTTTATTAAGGCGAAAGCCTTTAATGTCTCATCGTTGTCGACAGAAGGCTGTCAGCAGAGCTGTCATGCTTTTTCTAATCAGAGCAGAAAAAAATCTTTGTGCACGATGGGATTGGAACCACCATCCTTCCGTTCCGCAGCCGAGCGTGCTTCCTGCCAGCGCATACGCAGTTCTCCTTGTCTAGGACGCTGGAGAGTGTTTGCAGAAAGGCGTCGAATCAGACGGATGCCTCCCAAACGCCCTCCAGTGTCTCCAGCATTTAAGATTCACAAACATTTGTGTACTTAATTAACATCTTAACCATACATCAGTGACACAAGCAGCCGTTGGCTATGGGTCCAAAAAGTGTTTGTATTTCCTGTAAAAGAAATTCGAAATAAATTTAAATTGAATTGAATTCAACACCGCGCTACAGGCTTTCGCCTCGCCGCACTTTATAGGTCAACAAAGTGCCCCCCTCAACTTTTTCTGAGTTACCAGTAAACGTTTCTTCTTCTTCTACTACTACTACTACTACTACTACTACTACTACTACTACTACTACTACTACTACTACTACTACTCCTACTACTACTACTACCTATATCTACGAGCATTGGAGGGATACTGAGGACGAATGCGCCCTGGCCTACGACTATATCCATAAGTTACCTCTACCTGATGACGAAGAGTATAGTTTCACTAAAAACAGCTTTTGTAAGCTATAAAAATACATTAAAAAAAACTGGAGTGGACACTTAAAGGGCAGCTGCACCACTTTTTTGAGAATTTCGCGATATTCAAGGATTAAAATCTATGTAGGCTGTAGGTAAAGCATGCCAAGTGTTTTTGCACTAGCATTTAAAATAGTGACGTAATCGACGATTGAAAATTGTGCTTCTCCTCAAAGCACTGGAGAAGTGCAGGAAAACTCAGCGTGACGTCATGGAAGGTATGATTTCAAATTACCGTTGTCGTCAGCCACACCCTGCCATGACGCGTTAGACGCTACCAAACAACTCTCGGCAGGGTTCGCCTTCGATGGCGTTGGTTTCTTTCCTTCAAAGCAGGCGTTTGTGCATTGGAAATGTACCGATACCTTCGATGACGTCATCATGCGCCCCCCACTTGGCGTTGTGCGCTGCGGAGAAGCTTGAAGGGGTTCCGGATTTTAATCGGCGATTACTTCACTATTTCAAGTGGTAGCCCAAAAAGACTTCGCATGCTTTACCTCCAAGTTTCACACATTCGACCCTCTTAAGCTCGTTGATTTCTAAAACCTATGCAGTTTCCCTTTAAGCTCCGCCAGAAGGGTTTGAAGCGATAGCGTCAATGTGTCAATGCCCATATATATATGAGGAATTAGCAATTCTTGACTTTAGGTCCCTGGGAGTCCTCATACCCCTCCTGGCGCAGTGGCGCAGCGGTTAAGCGATGCGCCACTGCCTTGTGATGACAGGTGCTGCCACCGGTGGTGCTTGTGCGACCCAGGCTGCTCTTCCCGAGCGACCTCTCGCGGCCAGTAACTAATTTAACTGCCACCTGACGCGGTGGTCAGTTTGCTCAGAATCCGGCGGGAGGGGGATTGTTGTTGTGATGCCACAAGGTCACGTGACCAAAGTGGCCCACCTAGGTTGCCGGAGCGGGCTGTTGCTCCGGCTACATGGCTTCAAACAGTCGCCAACGCCGACGCCAGACATTTTTTTTTCCCGACGTTGGGTACTAACGCTCTCGCGTTGAAATGCAATGCAGGAATCTCCGCAGCGATCGCATTCGCAAGCAAAATTCGACGGCGTCAGCACTTTCGGAAGTAGATCTCTGAGGCTAGAGCAAACCGCCACTTACTTCCCTCCATTGATCACGGGGGATAATTAGGAACCACTAGTTTTGATCGCGTGGTGGCGATATATCCAAGCAACTAAATTTTACGTCGAAGAAAAACTGGATCGCATCACTTTAACCGGCCGTCGAGGTCCATTTTCGACTACACTCGGATTTCGTAAGAAGGCGGTGCCGCTAGGGAAGAAAGGCGCCGGAGAAAAGCGAGCTATACGTTGATGGAGGGGAAAAAGGGTCGAAATGGGGAAGACCGGGAAGGTTAAAAACGACGAGTCGCGTAACTGCTCGAAATGAATGCGCGCAGTTATAACGTCGTATTTCTCCGTCTTCCGACGACCCGTCGGGACGCGTCCTCCTGCAACTTCCACCGGCACCCTTCCCCGCTTCCTCCACTCCCATTCTCCCATTTTTGCCGCGCGCGCTATAGCTCTTTTCGGGATCGTCATTTATATAAACTTCGCGGATCGCCGGTCGCGTCGTAATCTATGACGCCGCCTACAAGGATATACTCGTGCTTCCAGTCCCTTTCCTGTCTTCCCTTCGTGGTCCCATTTTTCTTCCCTGTTTTTGTTCCGTTTCCCTTCTTTCTTCTGCTTCTTCTCTTTTATTTTTTGTTTTTTATCCATACTTCATGCTTTTTCCTTTTAAACTTTTTCCTTCCCCACTTTCCGGCTTTCATGCTCACCGGTTTCCCGTTCATTGTTAACGTCCCTTCTATCTGTTCCCGCGCCCTATCTTCCCCTCTTTACTTCATTAAAGCTCGCCATCATTCTTAAACTTAAAAAAGAGAGAGAGAGCGAAAAAATAGGGCACAAAAAAAACATTGCATGAGACTACTTTATACTAAAGAATACATAAAAGTTCAAGCCTCAACGGAAACGAGAGCGACCGAGGAAACTTAAACAATATGAAGAAAGTTGGGGATAGATAGGGATTCAGGAAGCCTACACGTGCATGCACTCGGCGACGCATATATGGGATATATAGGCGGTCGCCAACAGCCGCAGCGACGAGCAGGTTCATTTAGCTTACTCGCATGATGTAGAGCCCACAAAGAAACGTCCCGCTCCTGGGAAAAAGAGGGAAAAATCCATAAAGGAAAGTTGTGAGGAAACGAGCAGAGAGAGGAGAGAAAAGGGAGAACGAAAAAAAAAAACGGCAGCAATAACAGTGATAGTAATGGCGGTAACGCATAACAGAAAGGGAAGTCTGTCCCTGCGGAGATCTTCTTCACGGAGGCACCGACGCATTATGGGGGGAGAACGGGGGGAAGGGGGGGGGGGGGGGGGCGTACGACGTCGTACACGCATGAACGGCCGCGTTATAAGGGCCGCTCGCGCTTGCTCGTGGTGCACGGGCCACGTAAACAGTCATCCTTGCTCGTCGAGAAAGGTCGACCAGCTTCTTCTCCACCGCCTCCCCACCCTCCGTGCTCCTTGTGCGAGTAATGACACGTGCCATATTGTTGCTTTAGGGACGGCTCCATATAAACTCGGAGAAACGCGATCGCAGTGAATGATGTAGGTAGGAATGGAACACTATGTAGTCGTAGAAGCGGAATGCAATCGTGAAAGAGAAAGAAGAAAATTGTAAATGAACCCGCAAAACGCTTAGTGTGGTTCTGGTTGCTGCAATGCCTTCTCAAAGACCGCACTTTGCGATTGGTGACGGATTACCGCTGCCTCTTCCCTGCACATTTTTTTCTCGTTGTTCTTTTTGTAGGGGACGCTCATGTACTATTTCGAAGTATTGTCTTTTTTTTTCGCTGCTCCTTCCTATTCGTCATCTTGTTATTTTTCCAAGAATCCCATCTGGATAACACGCAGAACATATTCTCCTATCAACGTGGCAGCGTACGCACTGTGCATGCACTTTCAAACACATGCTTGCTTTTTATTGTTATCGGGGTAAGCTTCATTCTGATCTCCCCATTCCGACGCTCAGTGGGACGAAAAGGTAGTCTGCGAAAAATGTAACACAGTAGCTTTGGAATGCATGGCGTCATTTAGAAAATGGAGCTCGTTGTTTCTTTGGCAATCCTCGAAAGAAGTTCCAAATACTGGGCACAATCATTGCGGCTCCCTGAGCTGCATCTTAAAGGGAAACTGCAGAACTGTTGTTAAAACGGAGTTAACATACTGACTCTACAGCGTGAAAGAGGTGGCAGCACTCCCATGCACTATGCCCCTTCCTCAGCTTTGATAACCGTGGTGGCGGCCATTATGGTAACGCCTATTGATAGCATGCCGTACCTCTGCCGAAAGAACAAACACGAATAATGACGATACTGCTAGTGGTGCCCCAAAGCGCCTCCGCCAGACCAAAAAATGCGTAGGCAATGTGTGAAATGTGTAGGCAGTATTTCAGGCAACTTAACAGTGCAAATTGTGCATGTAGGCGGTAGCAAGGCTGCTGATACGTCTCGAAGCTTGCGCTGCGCACTGACACCATGGTCAGCTGGTAGCACGGAGCATTGGTAGAGCGGTGCATACGGAGAACGTGGAGATCGCTCGACATGTTGTAGAGGCCCTCTCGGTAGACGGTGGTCATACGCGCTCTATGAGGCCGACTTTTCGTTTCGTTTCAGGGAGTTCAAGCCTACAGTTAGAAAAAAAGCAGAAATAATAAAGGAAAGAGCTTTTTAATAACATTGGAGCTCCGAAATCAATTCGAGCCCAGCCGCCACAAACGGCGTTTCTGTCAGGGCAACATTGTAGTTTTTGAACGGAGAGATACAAATATTCTTTACTTCCGTAAACAGCCTTCATTATCAACCAGTCTGCTTTGCACATTGTGGCAGAACGTTACGAACTGCGCGCTGCGAAGTCATCTACGCAGTTGCGACATCTGCAAGACATACAGCTTCTCAGCTGCAGCAATCTCTCGCGAGTCTTTCCAGAACTTTCTCCAACCATCCCCTAAAAAAAAAAAAAAGGACACGTAAACATCATAAGGTCAGCCTTCCTGCTATGGTAAATCGCTTTCTCCGTGGCGACGCGTGCGACCTATATCATTTAGCTGAGATTAAATGCAACGCTGCATGCACACAGCGGCACGTGGCGAATATTTCGGGCTGCCTTTTGCGCCCGCTTTTCCACCTTCTTCCCCTTTTTTCCCTCGCCTTCAACCGCCTCGAGCGATGCGGTGGGCTTCATAATAATCTCGTCTGCGGAGATAAACCGCGCTCGGCAAGGTTAAGGGCTTTTTGCGCTATGCGGTGAAGCTGACCTGAAACGGTTCTTATACGCCCTCGCGTGAACTATCAACCCCCCCCCCCCCCCCCCCCCCCCTTTTTTTTTCTCAGGATACTTGCACAGGATGTTGCTGAGCTCTGTCGGGGTTGGAGCGCTCTCAAAAAAAAAATCAAGAAAGTCGGTTGGTTGGTTGGTTTATGGGGTTTAACGTCCCAAAGCGACTGAGGCTATGAGAGACGCCGTAGTGGAGGGCTCCGGAAATTTCGACCACCTGGGGTTCTTTAACGTGCACTGACATCGCACAGTACACGGGCCTCGAATTTCTCCTCCAAAGAAATTCAGCCGCCGCGGCCGGGATCGAACCCGCGTCTTTCGGGCCAGCAGCCGAGCACCATAGCCACTGAGCCACCGCGGCGGCAAATCAAGAAAGTCTTCCCACTCGTCGTCATCGTGAACGCTATACGGCAGAGTGCATGAAAGTTGGTGAGCGCCCCGCCCTTACATGAATGGTTTATACACAGTATATAGACTTTTTAGGCTCTACTGTCTATAGATATTACTTTTTGTCTATTCATACTCTATAGAGTGTCTATAGACAAAAGTCTATTGAAAGTGGATGACCATACATCTTTAGGTCGCCTATAGACTGCCATAGGATCTCTATTGTCTATAGACTATTCTCTAGGATTTGTCTGTACACAGCCTATAGACTTACTTTAGGCTCTATTGTCTATGAATATTACTTTTTGTCTATTCATACTCTATAGAGTGTCTACAGGCAAAAGTCTATTAAAAGTGGATGGCCATAAATTTATAGATCGGCTATAGACTGTCGTAGGATTTTTATTGCCTATATACTATTCTCTAGGATTTTTCTATACAGAGTCTATAGACTTCTTTTAGGCTCTATTGTCTATGGATATTACTTTTTGTCTATTCATACTCTATAGAGTGTCTATAGACAAAAGTCTATTAAAAGTGGATGGCCATAAATCTATAGATAACTTATAGACTCTCATAGGATCTGTATTGCCTAGAGACTATTCTCTAGGATTTGTCTGTACACAGTCTATAGACTTTGCAGACAGAAGTCTATGGACAGTCTACGGACTGTGTAAAGAAATTTTTGTAAGGGCGAGCTATAAATGGTTTGAAAGTCCTGCACCTAGCAGTTCACACCGTCCAGGAAGAGTATGTTTCGGCTCTTCTGCGTAAACATATGAAATGTCTATGCATTTCGTGGGTATATGTAGCGGCTTCGACGACAAAGAAAGAAGAGTCGAAGTCCAAAGTCTCTGGACCACTGAAAGCTGAATACAAACACTGGCCTATGTTTAACTCCTGGTAGGCATTGCTCGTCATTCTCCGGCCAATCAAATCTGACTTTTTTGTCGAATCGTTGCTCTTATTTATTTATATTTATATTTTGTTTTATTTATAAGCAGTGTAAACGAACATTGAGAGTGTTCACCAACGCACACTAGCTCGTCAGTAGCAGCGGACGTAGTACGTTCTGCGTTACTGCTAGTGCCACGTGGGAACGTGGTCGAATGGTGAGGGTGGAATTTGTGCTAGAACCCTCCTATCCTACCTAAGGAATCAAGGCTGCCACATTATATATATATATATATATATATATATATATATATATATATATATATATATATATATGAGAGAGAAGCCAAGAGCCACAGAAACCAAGGAGTACAGGTGATTTTTTTTAAATTAATTTATCTTTTCTGTGGTGTTGATCAAGTAAGAATATTAGTGAATATGTTGTCGCTTAAAGCTAATTGATTAGAAAAGCAGAAGAAAAAACAACCACATGCCGCCGGTGGGATCCGAACCCACGACCTCCGAATTACGCGAGCTACGGCGACGGCTGTCAAACCTTCTGCTTTCGGGGGTATTTATGTTTACAAATAACCTAGCCTTGAGAGTGTTCATCAGCCACTTGCCACGTGCTCGGTGGGTTCGGATCCCACCGGCGGCATGTGGTTGTTTTTTCTTCTGCTTTTCAAGTCAATTAGCTTTAAGCGACAACATATTCACTAATATTCTTATTTCATCAACACCACAAAAAAAAATTAATTTAAAAAAATCCCCTGTGCTCCTTGGTTTCTGTGGCTGTTGGCTTCTCCCTCATATTTGTAACGAGCCCCTCATTCCTCTTCCCTTGTTTGCTTAATTGCTTAGCGAGGGTCTCGGTTCTGGCAGCCTTGACGCCATAGGAAGCATAAGAGGGTTCTCACACAGCTTTCACCCTCGCCGTTCGATGGCGTTCTACGTCACACCAGCGGTAACTCAGGACGTTCCACGTCCGCCGCTTACGAACGTGGGTGGCGCTGATGAACACTCTCAAGGTTAGGTTATTTGTAAACATAAATACCCCCGAAAGCAGAAGGTTTGACAGCCGTCGCCGTAGCTCAGAGGTAGAGCACCGGACGCGTAATTCGGAGGTCGTGGGTTCGGATTCCACCGGCGGCATGTGGTTGTTTTTCCTTCTGCTTTTCTAATCAATTAGCTTTAAGCGACAACATATTCACTAATATTCTTACTTGATCAACACCACAAAAGAAAATAAATTAGTTTTAAAAAATCCCCTGTGCTCCTTGGTTTCTGTGGCTGTTGGCTTCTCTCTCATATTTATAACGAGCCCCTCATTCCTCTTCCCTTATATATATATATATATATATATATATATATATATATATATATATATATATATATATATATATATATATATATATATATATATATATAGTGTGATGCCGAGACAGCAAAGACGAAGTCGTGATGAAAGAAGCAGGCGGAGGAAGACGAGGAAGTGGGATGAAAGAAAGGTTAGGCAATCGAGCGGACGCTCAGCTCAGCGTCTCTGTGTCAGTCTTTACAATGGCGCAGTCGACCAACGTCGAGCCCGGCCCGGACCTCCACGACCCGTCGCTCCTTCTTCGAAGGGCCGGGCTCAGTGGCTATCAGCAGCGTCATCGGATGCTCAAGTCCGAGCAGTAATAGCCTAGGCAGCATGCCGCCTGGAGTGCGGTCGCCTGGGTTGCCGCCTCAACGGATGACGGCCACTCCAGGACAACCGTGTCCCCTGCTGCCGGGACGTCAGTTTCATGAGCCAATTTTCCCAGACAACAAAATCCGGCGCCAGCCTGTTTCCAGCGTGGACTTCCGCGAAGAGGACCGCATCGACGAGGGGGCCCTCAGCGGAAAGCGGACCCCTCCAGTGCCACCTGCTCGGCAGCCAGCAACTGCCGGGTCCCGCTCCGGACGCAGGCTACCAGTAGGCCGTTCGCGGCTGCCGCCTTCTCCGGGTTCCAGGGTTGGCAGCGGGCCATCAGTATCGCGCCTCCGAATGTTCCAAATCGAGCGAGGATTGGACGCTCCCACGTCCCCTCCCGTTAGAGAGAGGCTGCAGCAGGACAGGCAGCTTAATGAGGATCGAGAAGATAGTACGCCACCGGCGTCGCCCTTGATGCGTCGACGCAGCTTCGAAGACACTGCCTTGCATGACGACCTCGCAGGGTCACGGCCGAGAGTCTGCAACTGTCCGGGTATTGTAGTCTGCCGCGGCCCTCCACGCCGATCCACCAGCGGACGAATTCGCGGCGCCTATGTCAGGGATGCCGACGATGATATCGACGACCTGTTCATGATCAGAAAGGCCAAGAGGAAAAGAAGGAAGAGAAGAAGGAGGAGAAGAAAGAAGAGGAAGAAGAAGAAAAGAAAGTGGAGGAGAAAAAAAGCCAGCCAAGCCTGCTCCTCCCTCTATTTCAACGCCAATGGCCGGGCCTCTAAAACTCACGCAGATCTCTCTCTCTAAACTCTAAACGCAGTCGTGGCCGAGTGTGATGTCGAGACAGCAAAGATGAAGTAGAGAGGAAAGGAGCGGGCGGCAGAAGACGAGGAAGTGGGATGAAAGAGAGGCTAGGCATTCGAGCGGACGCTCAGCTCAGCGCGTCTCAGTGTTAGTCATTACAATATATATACAGGGTCTGTTCTGAAAGTATCTGTTCTCGCTTCGGCGAGCGCGGCTTCGGCCGCTTACCTGTTTTTTGAGCAGCGTCTGTTCCGGCGGACGCAGTTGTTGCTGCGACGCGCGTCTTTTCTTTCCTTTTTCTCTTACCTCTGATCTTTTAACTCTCCTCTATCTGCACGTGGCAGCGGTGGTGGCTTGGCTAGAGCCAGTAGCAGGCCCGTGCAATTTCCTTTTCATACTTCTCTCAGTCACAACAACAACAACTGAAAGTAGTAGGACTGGTTTTTTCCTGGACGAACGGGCGGACGAGAGGCGGTCTGCGCGTGCAGGATCGTTGAAGGGGGATATTTGGAATGCTAGGGAAAATCGCCAGTCGGCTCTCGGCCGTTGAAGAGAGGAGGTCGCTTGTACTGTGAACCCCTATCGAAGCGCCTCGTCACGCAGAATCATGGAGCGTTTACTAGATCAGCGATGCGCGATAAAATTTTGTGTAAAACTTGGTAAAACGGGCAAAGAGACTCACGACATGATTAAGAAGGCATACGGTGATGCTGCCATGGGTAGATCAAGATGTTTTTGAGTGGTGCAAGCTGTTCCGAGAAGGCAGGGAAAGAGTGGAAGATGACGACCTCTTCGGACGCCCTTCGACCAGCAAGACCAACAAAAATGTGTCGCGAGTGAAAAATTTGCTGAACAGTGATCGTATGAGGAGTATCAGAATGATTGCTGATGGCTTGAGGATTCCACAAACCCAATTTTTTGAGATTGTGACAGAAAACTTAGCCATGAGGAAAGTATGCGCGAAGTTGGTGCCGCGAGTGCTGTCAGAAGAGCAAAAGGCCAACCGGAAAGTGATCTGCCAGGATCTTCTCCATCATGTCAATGAGGACCCCGATTTTTTTGGACAATGTAGTGACTTGTGAAGAGACGTGGGTGTCTGAATACGACCCTGAGAGCAAGTGGCAGAGCTCAGAATGGCACACCGCTTCTTTCCCGCGCCCCAAGAAAGCGCGAATGAGCAAATCCAAGCAAAAGTCGATGCTAATTTTCTTTTTTGATCGACATGGAGTCATCCACAAAGAGTTCGTACCACTCGGACAAGCAATTAATGCAGTTTTTTGCGTGAAAGTCCTCAAAAGACTGCAAAAACGCATTGTTCGAGTCTGCCCAGCCATCGCAAACAATTGGCAGCTACGCCATGACAACGCGCCGAGCCACACAGCGTTCCGCGTAGTTGAGTATCTTGCCCAGCACAGGGTGGCAACGCTGCCTCAGCTCTCCTACAGCCCCGACTTGGCCCCATCACACTTTTTCTATTCCCAAGAATAAAATCGACGCTCAAGGGGAAGCATCACGGATCGGTAGAGGCGGTTCAACAGGCCGTGACGAGGGAGCTAAACAGCATTCCGGTCCAGGAGTTCCTGGAGGCGTACGATTACTGGAAAACTCACTGGAAGCAGTGTGTAGATGTGGAAGGGTGCTAATTTGAAAAATTCTAATCATTTGTACTATTCACATGAATGAATGTTTTTTTTTTTTTAAATGAGTCCTACTACGTTCAGAACAGACCCTGTATATATATATATTATTTCCAACGAAGAGTTGGGGGGGGGGGGGGGGGGTCATGAGGCGAAAAACCTGCCATTGATGACAGCTTGAGTAAGAGTGCCTGATGCCTGTCCAAGGCGGCAGAAGGCACATAAACACGGGAAAACATTTAACACATATGCATACATGTGCGTACATGGCAACGTGCTTTCACCAAAGTGCAGTTTAGTACACTCACGTACGGTCTATTGCATTGCTGTGGTCTTCCATTCGGTTCATTTTAGAATCACATTGAGAATACATTTTATCAAGAAAGCATACTGGACAAAGTCTGAAGAACAATGATAATTCATTTAATGACATAATTAGGACAAACACTAGCACCGCTTCCAAAAAATATTCGCAGATCTTTTTCGTTTTAAAGTGTTTTCTGGTCAAATATAAATGGTTATACTGTGCATGACCCGTGTTATGTGCGATGTGTAATTAATGTAAAATTGAGTCTCTTTCTCTTATAAACTATATAAGAATGGTTATAAATTATAAAGGTCATAAATTAAGGAAGTTTATAAATTATAATAAAGGACCACAGAACCAGCGTGTGTTCTGGACCGTGATGTCGGAGCCCCTTTGTATGTACCCTTCCTTTTGCTGAGTGTAAGGGCCAGTCCTCTTCTGGTTAACCTTCCTGTCTCTTCATATCTATCTCTGTTCACCAGTAAGCCAGGTGGTAACCTGTCCAAAGTTTTACTTTTAAAAAGTAATGAAGCGTTCGAATCGGATGAGCACGGATACTGGGTTCGAATCCCAGCATCCGATGAGAACGCTTCATTATTTCCCCTGTTCATTCCTCTCCGTTTTCTTACTCAATCCTTTCCGAAGACCGCCGACCTTTTTCAGTCATTTTTCCTTCTGATAAAAAAAAAAAATGCCTCCCATATTCAAACCTCTTCCTTTGGAGCATGATTTAATCGCATCGCAATTCTTGGCCAGCCCCTTGCAGTGGATGTCAGCCATGCTACTTTCACAGCCAACAGCAACAACAGATACACGACGATGCTTAAAACACAGCCAGGTGGGGACTAACTGCCTACTTAGCGCTGACTCGCTGGCCTTCGTCGGTGACATTTAACGCTGACGTCCAAGGGCGTCCGCAGAATTTTTTGCAGGGGGGGGGCCCCGTTGGTGCCCCGGGGGGGGGGGGGGGGGGGTATGTTCGTAGCAAAAAGGCGCTATTTGCGGAGTAAATTTATTTATTTATATATAAATAAAAATTAAACAAAATGCAGACATGAAAGAAAAATTACAAACGGCAAATTAAAGCGCGGCTAGGAGAGGTACATTGGAGTTTATCAACGAAGAAACAACTAAAATTAATAAAAAATGCAAAAAGATGCTATATCACTTCGTGGAGAAGAGTGCTCAGTCTTCCTGCATACGGGTTCTCGACTCACCCGGATTGATGACCAGCACACAGCACAATATGTTCGCAAACACGCAACTACAGTCACTCAGTCAGTCTTCCTTGAACAGCAACTGTAGGCGCCTCGGATTTTTCTGGGCGAATTGCGTAATTACACGTGTGATAAATTCACTTCTGTGCTTCATTACACGCTCTCGGTGCACACTCATCATACACATTGATTGGAAAAACTGTTGAACGCGTACGTTGAAAACAAAAGATGACTATATATACAACGAAAACTTATTTACAAGATAAATGCACGCTCGCAGCTTCATACACCTCGCTCCATCTTGCTTGCGCATCCGCACAGTCGAGCAACCCCACACACGCTGCTCGCCGCTCGTCGTTTTCTCGTCCGCTGTCTTGGTTGTTCTCAGCTTCGCTGACAACCGGCCACTAAAAACACCCAAGCACAAACACAGAGGCGCGCACACGTGCGAGGGCTTACTTGCCGCAGTATCCCCGAATGCGCACTTTGGGGGTGAAAGGAACGCCGCGCAACTTCCGAGGGGAAGGGACACTCGCCACTCCGGTCGGAAAATTTGTTTTTGTGTTTTTATGGGGTTCAGAGCCCCAAAACGACTCAGGCTATGAGGGATGGAGTAGTACAGAGTTCCGGGTAATGTCGACCACCTGGGTCTCTTTACCATGCACTGACACGCACAGTACATGGGCGCTGTTGTGATTTGAGGCCCAGCCAGAGGTGACAGGCGAGCCAGGCAGGCGCCATCGGGCTGCGTTGACCAAAGGCGCTGGTTTTCACAGAAGACGCAAAGAACGCTGGTGTGGGGGCGCCTCGGGAGACTGCGTCGCCGTGAACAAAAGCAGCTAATCCCCTTTGCCGGAGATTCTGAAAGCGGCGCTTCTACCGAACTGCGCTACACGTGGATCGGAGGAGACAGCGAGCGGCGGCGGCGCCAACTCATCGCCCGCTTGCCCCTGAGCAGCCCGACAAAGCGGGGGTGGACACGGCTGATTTGTCCTTCCCTCCTTAAGAATTCATCGGTGACCGGCGTAACGACATAGGCGAAAACAAGATGCCCCGTGCACTGTCTGCCTCCGTGTCGCTATCTCTCTAGAGATCAAAGAAACAGACACCCATCTCAAGGCGGCTCGAAACACATGCTCGCCGGTGCCGCTGTATGTCTGGAACAGGTCGCCCTTCAGTAGAGCTAACGATGGCGTGGTTTGAAAACGGCGGAACGACGCACGCCCGGACGCGGCATTTCGCAGATGTGACCATGCGGGGCTGCTTTTACCCTTTTGACTGAGCGCACCACCGCCCCTGGTGTGCGGCCATCACTCACGGTTCGAGTGAGTGATTTTCCAGGGGGGTGCAACCGCCCCCCCTTGCCCCCCCCCCCCCCCTCCGGACGCCCATGCTGACGTCATCGAGACGGGCAACGCAAACCAAGCTATATCCTTATCTTGCAGCGCCGCTTGGCCCCTCGACTTGGCTTCACCCAGGGCGCCCGTAAATATCCCTGTACAACACCATTTTTTTGTGGGGACCCGAGACGAATTCTAAAGGTGTGCAGAGTCCAAGACGGCTTCAGACGCTAAAGATGTTTACCTTGAGGGACAGCGCAGCTAACGACACAGCGTAAGCATGGGCTGAACCAGAGTTAAATGTTAAGTGTTGACACGCTGATTAAATTTGCAAGGCAAGTATACCTTCAAGGGTTGCATCGGAGCATTTTTTTTTCACTGGAGAATGGTGTGCACTGGCTGCGGTGCACATGACTTGAGTATGAGATGAATCCAGTTATTCAAACCGAAAACAATTCGGGTTGAATCCAGTCAATTAAAACGAATCCAACTGAATCAATCAACCGATCAATCGTATGGCATTCGCATGATTTGAACTGATGAACACCTCCTGTAGGTAAAAACGAATCCACCCTGCAGTGCTCATAATTACCATTATCAATCAATCAATCAATCAATCAATCAATCAATCAATCAATCAATCAATCAATCAATATTTAAAATAAACAACGCATATATCGTACGCTGAGAACGCTGAAGCAATGACATGTATCGCACATTAGCCGCGGATTTTGGCCAGCCTAGCAGACGACACACTGCAACTCCTTTTGCAGCGAAAGCGTTTATAGCTTTGGTTTTTCCAAGTAGCCCTGAATTTTACCGTGTAATCTACACCGTCAGCCGCGAGACCCTAATTACTTAGCGAATTAATTTAATTTAACCTCATTTCAATTAAATCATCAGCCTGACAACGCCCACTGCAGGGCAAAGGCCTCTTCCATGTCTCTACCCTGCCCTTTGCCAGCTGCGGCCCCCGTATCCCCGCAAACTTCTTAATCTCACACGCCCACCTAACTTTCTGCCGCCCCCCGCCACACTTGCCTTCTCTTGGAATCCACTCCGTTACGCCCCTCCGCGGTGGCAAAGTGGTTACGGCGCTCGGCTGCTAGCCCGAAAGACGCGGGTTCGATCCCGGCCGCAGCGGCTGAATTTCGATGAAGGCGAAATTCTAGAGACCCGTGTACTGTGCGATGTCAGTGCACGTTAAAGAACCCCAGGTGGTCGAAATTTCCGGAGCCCTTCACTACGGCGTCCCTCATTGTCTGAGTTGCTTTGGGACGTTAAACCCCAATAAACCAACCAACCAACCAACCACTCCGTTACCCATAAGGACCAGCGGTTGCCTGCCTTCGCGTTACATGCCCTGTCCAAGCCCGTTTCTTCCTTTTGATTTCGACTGGCATGTCGTCAACCCGCGTTTGCTCCCTCACCAAATTGAACTGAATGATTGGTGGCAAAGTGGAGAGAGAGAGAAATACCCTCTACATGTTTAAGGGTGAGGATCAAGAAGGCAAGGGTGGTAGAAAAGTGAGAGAGAGCGTTGGTGGCGACGGGTGGACAAATCAGATTTCGCTCATTCCCAGGAGCACGGCCAGGCTTTCGCTCGCGGCTGACGATGTAGAGCTAGATGGCGAAACCATTGCTATAACAGCTTTCGCTGATTAATATGCTAAGCCGGTAAGCTTAGCTCTACAATTTTTTTTCATCCTTATTCGCGATCGCCAAATCACCTCTGCTTTCTCATTAGAGTTCGCACAACACGCGGGCTTTTACGGTAGTTGGCACCTCGTCTTATCGACCGAATAAAAGCTCTCAGCGCAAGTGCTTCCAGGACGTTCCCCATGATCGTCTGCGGTAACAGGAGACCGTGTACACTTCCTGCGCTGTTTCGTCCATAAAATTTTTGAAGGTCGGGTCAATTCGTTTTTTTTCCCTCTTTCCAACTTCGAAAGAGGAAAACTAAAATGGGTTGCGCAAAATGACCTCGCTCTTTAATCTCCCTTTTCAGCTGTTCTCCACTTCAGCTGCGCACTAGACTCCAGCATTCAGAACCCGGCAGCCAACATGCGGGTTTTCGTTTTTATATCTGTTGTTTTTATTTCTCAATTGCGGTGCATATTGTTGCAATCCCTGTTATCCATATTACCGCGGGGACGATTAATGATACAAAGGGTTCTTTATGAAGGCGCGGAAAGAGGATGTTCAAGATCGAGGTTCGAGATAAAAAAAAAAAAAACCCGTCTCATACCGGCAGGATCACAAAAAAGAAAACAGGATTAACGAGAGATAACAAAGAACACAAGATAACGGAGGCGCAGCAGCGGCGTGCTCGGAGATATGGAACAGATAATTTATGGCGCGAAATACCTGTCACCGAGGGATGGCGGGAATGAGCGAGAGCTGTAGTGGGGGGAATAAAAGCGGAAAATAAATAAATGATTTAAAAAAAGAAAGAAGGGCAGACGAATCGATTGTCGTGTAGGGAGCACGGCAACCGGGAAAAGAAAGAAACAAAAATGGTTGGGGGGGGGGGGGGGGATCATAGGAGGGCTAAAAAGAGGAAATTACACTCGGCTTACAGTGCGTAGCTGTAGTAGAGCACCGAGAGCTCGAAAAGGGAGTCACATAAGCTGGAATTGGGAGTACGGAGTTAATAGAGGAAAGGGGTGGAGGGGTTCACGCTTGCTCCGTTTCGGTGATGACTAGCGGTGGTGTTCCTGCGAAACAACTGAGAAAAAAAAAAAGAACTGTTTATATATATCGAGGCAAAATGGTCGTCGAGTGCGCTGATAAATAGAGGGTGCGGGGGGAGACATTTGGAGGAGCGAATGAGCTTGCGCGGACGTGACACGAAAGCATTTCGGGGACATTTGCGGTGGAAACCCAGCTATAGACTATAGGCGCTGCACGTTTAGTATACTCTGTCTACCTTTCCTACCTCGCTACACTACCCTAGCAAGCACACGTACTTTGGACAAACGGGTCTAACTAAAAGGAACGTTTAGGCGAGGCGACAAACGAAACGGACGCCTTTGGCTTTTTTTTTTGCTACCTCCTCGGGTGTTATAGCGCTTAACGATCCCGGCACTGGCACGCGTCGTGGTTGATGTGGCCTTTTCCTGCCAAGAACTTGGTCGCAGGTTCGATACATGCGGCTGCTGCCGCCGCAGTTGATAGAGGCGAAATGCATGGACGACCGCACGCCAAGTTACCCTGCGCGGACGTTCGGAGGAAATGGCCTGCGCGTTTTCATACCAATTCAGAATTGGTTGAGAGGGTTGTGATGTCACACGTTGAGCTGGAGTGCGAAGTTGATTAAAGCTCGAGGTAAGTTGTGACTATGAGGTCGTAGTGTAATTGAAATGTCATGATGACATGCATATAAGGATGTAAAGTAAATACGCTGAAAATAAAGTTGGGGAAATTAGTTGGGAATCGAACCCACGACCCTGTGGTTGTGAGCCAGACACGTGACCCCTAGTTCAGTGAGGCGAATTCGTTAGCCTTGGTTAAAGGGAGAACTCGCGTCTTTTGTTGCATCACGTGGTCTAGTATGCCTATTGTCAGTTATAGCGTGTAATTAAAAGAGCTGCTAATAAGGAAAGAAAGTAGCAAATAATCATGTCCATCTAAACTTTAAACAACCCCAGTTGCTTTAACTTAAACCACTCAACAAGAGCTCTGTGTGGCAAGGATCTTGGTCGAAATCGATCTTTCACTTCTACAGGTTCTTCCTTACGTTCGTTACCTTGCTTATTAGAAGAGTTCATTGCTTACAAACCCAGCAACAGCCAAGAAAAATGTTGCGTGTTCCGTCAGTCCTTGAATATACACGGTGCCACCTGCGTGCATCGTTTTCGCACAGTTCGTTTTATTCATGCTAATTACAGGCGCCAAAGCCCAATATGTAGCAAAGGAATACTGGGAGCCAACCAACGCTCGTGAATGTAACGGCCACGATAACGCATTGGTGTGAATTACGAGTAGCATTTTAATTCGCATACGGGATCAAAGTTCCTCTCTGAAACGTGTGTAGGTCATGGCGATTTGATCATTCGGCTACCTCTCGAAACATGCTGCTTATGGTGACTCTTGCGTTCAGTGTTTTAGTGAAGCTTTGACTTCGTTCATAGAGAAGCGCTAATTAATCCGAACTTCACGAAGTCCTCGCTGCTGCATTAAGGTGGACTAAGCGCGTAGGCCTGTAGTAGCTTTAATTTGTTCCTTTTATTAACCTATTATTAAGGTTAACTGCGCTAATTTCCACCCTCTCTTTAATGCTATAGAATTCCTCTGTGTTGCAAGCTATACCCTCATTGATCAGGAATCCCACACCTAATTCTCCTTCGTCCAATAAATCACAGCATACGTGCCGGTCTTTTCACACGGTACTTACTTCATCAGTCTTCCCATGACACCCGATTTAATACCTGCCTGTTCCTTGAATAGCACTTCTAGGCTAGCCTCACATAAGGCACTATAGCGTTAAATATTGATATAGGCCGGCGCTGTGGCTCAGTGGTTGTAGTGCTCGGCTGCTGACCCGAAATACGCGGGTTCGACCCCGGCCGCGGCGGCCGAATTTTGATGGAGGCAACATTCTAGACACCCGTGTACCGTGCGATGTCAGTGCACGTTAAAGAAACCCAGGTGGTCTAAATTTGCGGAGCCCTTCGCTACGGCGTCCCTCGTAGCCTGAGTCGTTTTGTGACGTTAAACCCCCGTAAACCAAACCAATTCTTAGAATTTTGAAAAGGCGGTTACCCTCGGCGCTGTGACTGAAAGGTTGGTTGACTCCTCCTGCCGTCAGCGGTGAGTTCAAATAAAGGGTGGGAACCGGGACGTTTAATCCGATTCAAATTAGGGAAATCGGCCTCATGGGACAATAATGCGAAGTTTCTAAGAATGCTCGGAACGCGCAGACGAGTTCCCGCTGTAAAAAGACGAGTTCAGATTCTCCCGAGAGGTTACTCGGGAAGAACAACCTGGGTAGCACAGGACTCACCGATGGCAGCACCTTCCATTGCAGGGCGGTGGCGCAACTCTTAACCGCTGCACCACTACACCAGGAGTGGTACCAGATCTTCCCAGGATCTATGAACGTTAAGCAGAGAATGACCAATTCCACATGCGTCGTATCCTTAAAGCGGAGCTTAACTGACCCTCCAGTTAACTGGGCGGCACCGGTATTCCAGCCGCGGTCGTCTTGCACGTGATGCAGATGCTCTACTTCTTTGGGTATTTCGACGAGTTACGTGCACAAGAGGAGTCGCTTCGCCTGCAAGCCCAAATTTTGGGGCCACAGCTCCGAGGGTAACTGCGTTTTGCAAATTTCTAAGAAGTGATATGGATATTACTTATAATATTACTGCTAGTATCCTTACTTACTAAGAGCCGTGTAGCCCAGCATATACGGTGTGCTACACGCCTCGTAGTAAATAAGAATACTTGCAGTAATAGTTAAAAAGTTGACTATTCAATATTAGTTAACCGGCCTACTGGTTAGCACGCCTTCGCTGTATTCTGAAGTGCTACGCCGCTGACAATACTATGCCGAGGAAAAAAACGCTCTTCTAACTCAGAAAACCTGTATTTGTTTCAGAACAACTCCACCGAACTTGAACTAATAGAATTCACTACCCAAGTTAAGCGTTCTCTTGGTCATGGTTTCCTTGTTGGTGCACTCTCTATTGATTTAACGACAGCGTTCGACGTAATTAACTGCAACATTATCCTTCAAAAATAGGAATCTCTCTGCGCTTATGGCCCTGCACTTAGTTATCTTACCGATAGGTTGCAAGTTGTTGAATTAGGTGGCATATTTTCTGACCCAATATTAATAATTAAGACCGTGGTGACCCTCAGAGATCCATTTTAGGCCCTCTGCTGATTCTTATTTTTGCTAATTACTTGTCAAAATGCCTTAATCACTCTAATTCAATTATTTATGCAAATGGCATAAATAATTGCCTGTGATAGCGATGTATCTACGCTGCCTGCAAATTTAAACACCGACCTCCTGAATATTCGCGATTAGTGCCAAAAGAAACATCTACAAATTAACCCAAAAAGACCTTGTTTATGCTTTTTCGTTACAGCAACAAGGAACTAATTCCTGCCCCTCAGTTTTACTTAGGCACGCACATTATATACCCGTCAGATTACACATTTCTTGGGATCGTTTTAGATAATCAATTAAAATGTCATCATCATACCAAAC
This sequence comes from Amblyomma mixtum, assembly GCF_055824585.1. Taxonomy (NCBI): domain Eukaryota; kingdom Metazoa; phylum Arthropoda; class Arachnida; order Ixodida; family Ixodidae; genus Amblyomma; species Amblyomma mixtum. Next base: position 177,223,352 of record NC_143021.1, on the reverse strand, counting down.
TCATTATGCCTAAAACAGCTTTTGGTATTCATGTGATATTAAAGCCCGGCATTATACTTTGGCCTATATACCTACCCTTCGGATGTTGTATTTTTCCTTCATATATAGCCACCACACGTATTGCTTGTCATCTTGGGGCAGCACATTCAACACACATCTTACATGCATTCGCCACCTTCAAAATCAAGCCCTTCGTATAATTATCTTCAGCAGCTACTGGGTACCTGTCCTTATATTGCATTGCACTCATAACATTCTGCCACTGTCATTGCAGCTTCATCTTAGGTTGGCATCGATTATCTTTAGACCACGTAATAATCAATTGTTCTTAGTAGTTATGAGTCCTTGAAGCTGTTTAATAATAATAACACTGCATTTGCTGAATAACATAACCTGCTATTACCAAAGTCCAAGACTGTAACTACGGAAAATAAACTGCATACCTCTCAGGCATCTCAGTTTGAAAGTCTTGCCATCAGATATCAAATTACACCATAATGTGCACGCACTTCACCACTCCTTAAAGACTTCTTTTTCTATGTTTCACTCCACAGACTGGTGTTTTTTTTTTCTGGCCTTCCTTTTTTCTTTCGTCCTGACGTTGTTTGTGTTCTTTAAATTTATAATCTGTTCTCTTTCTTCTAGTAAGCACTGTACTATAAGTTTCTGGTTTTGCACTCCTGATTGCTCCTCTGTTATTTAACTCCCTTGTTAGTTAACACTGCACTTATGCAGTTCCTCATGGGAGGTCCCCCGGACAGTGTTTACTTCGGGACCTCTTCCTATAATACCAATTTAATGTATGTATATGTATCGCACGATGGAAATGAAATATGATGATGATGATGATAGGCGGAATACTCGGGAGATGCTTTAAGCAGCATGCAGAAGTTGTCGGCTCGGTCTTCACAGATGACGTGTCATATTTATTTTTCCTCTCATTGTTTTTGTTGTATACTACCGCGGTGGCTCCGCGGTCATGGTGTTCGGCTGCTGGGCACGAAGTCGTGGGCACGAATCCCTGCCGCGGCGACCGAATTTCGCCGAAGGCAAAAGAACCAAAGGCAGCCGAAATTAGTCCGCAACTATCCCTTACAGCGACTCTCACAGCCCACGTGCAACTGCGGTACTATAAACCTTATATATGCACTTTTATTTTTTTTTTCTTTTGGACTAAAACCCAAAGAAAGGGAGAGAGAGATAAAGAAAGAATTTCCGCGTGATAAAGAAAAAAAGGAATTCAGGCTGTGGCTTCTCAGTATAGGCCGCAGTGCGAAGACCAGTGCTTAATATTCGAGCACAGGTGGAGAGAGAAATAAAGAAGTAGAGAGAGAGCGGCTGGCGGCCTGTTTTACACATCGTTTCATACGAAAGCGAGAAGTCATTTTTAAGGGTCGTTGTTTGCTAATTTATGTCAAAGACCTGAAACAAACAATCCCCGCTGCTCCGTCAGTGTGCTCATTGTTGTTGTGTAGCCTTGGAACTGAGCGGTCAGGGCCACCGCACAGCCCTCGCATTACGTGCATGTGTCCAGGCCACGTAGGGCCATGGCACTGGCACCCCGGTTCTCACAGCGAAGTTGCGTGTCCGGGTCCTGCGACGCAAGGAGGGCCTCCCATTCCTCCCATGTTCCGATGGCGGGCTGTCCCTGCGGGGTAGGATCGGCAGAGCAGCCGAAGATGAATCGTACTAAAAACGACTGCGAAATTTCCGAAATAACAGAGGAGAAGTATTTCGACCACCACTGAGAAGAAGAATAAACAATGGTTTCTTCACGCAGTCCTTACATTCTAGCCCGGGGGGTCCAGACCCCTTGCCAATATTGTTGGGACGGTCTGACAACCCCCTGACGTTAAGCACTGGCGAAGACAGGTGCCATATTCACAGTGATATACAGCAAAATGCTTTTCATAATCGAAAACAAAATGGCTTTACAGCACAGGATCACGTGATCACTTTGTGACCAATCATAAGTGTAGGCCATAAGTTCACGTGAACAGCTGGCCAATGATAACTACGGGTGGTTACGTCATACAGGACCCTGCGGGCCCAACCGTTGGAGGTTCCCATGGGGGTTGCGGATGCCAGCGTCGCCGGTTACCGATGAGGATGATGATTATGATGACGCTGTGTCATAACCCTTTGTATCGGGTGGTCACAACACTTGTGCCCTAACGGCACTGTGCATCCAGACACCCCATATCGGCGGCTGTATGAATCATTTGATAGAAAATTGTTGATTTCATATATATCGGCAAGGAAATTCACTCTTATAACTTAACATTTACAGCTGTCTTCCGTTAAGTGAGCAAGTTTTCTGCTCTGGATTCTACACATAACTTAGGCCTCTAGTCGTGTTTTGCATGCGCACCATAGGCAGTATATGTTGAGCGCCGTATTTACGTCGCTAACCCTTCCAGTCTCGTAGATTCTGCTATTTAGCAGTCTCTTTACTAACGCCGGGATTCTAGAACATTTTGTGTGCCCGCTGGCGTTTACCTCTATCGGTTTAGCTGAGAACTACGAAGTTAGCTGAAATACGACAAATATGCACTGTAATCTGGAATAAAAGGCTTTCCATCAAGTCATGAAATAAACACGCTGCTCAAGAGTGGAGCGTCATGTAAATTCTTACTGCATGCAGGACATCTGACAAAAAAACAGAATTTCGCCCTGCACAAATGCTGAATTTGTTCAGAAAAGCCTCGCTCGAGCTTCGAGTGTATACATCGCCTGCGGATTGAGTGCATTTGCAAACAAACTGTTAGTTCAGCCGTGCCTGCCTACTAGTGCATGCTAGCGCTAGTGCATAGGTGGTGCTTTCTAGCTAGTCCGTTGCATTTTAAAAAATCCACTTTTGCACTCCGAAAGAAAAGAAAAAGACGCATACACATGACACGTGCCACAAAAACCGCGCCCGTTCAGCCGGAAATGCACACCACGCCCCTACCACACGACGAAACGCTTTGCTTTCGGCGCACATTTCCTCCCGATAAGTCCTCCTTTTGTATGCGCGTCGGCAAGAAATCCGTCAACTCGCGCGCGCGTGCGCTGCCCGCGCCGCCACTTCATTTATTCGTTTTATTTCTGACCTTTAAATTTTTTATGCGCCAAATGTTCCCCTGTTTTCTTCCTGCACGCACCGAGCAACATGAGGAAGCCGGCGAAGGCCCGACTCGGCAATGCAGCGAGCGCGGGGACCAAATCCTGCCCTGCTGCTCGCATGCGGCAAGCAGGCCACGGTGAGAGAGGAATAGGAAGGGGGAAAGAGTGGAAAACAAGCACAAAAAAAAAGTATCGAGCCGGCGCTGCGCCTGGCAACGTCACCGACGCTTTACGGTGACGTCGCCGGGGGCGCTCCGGGCGACGTCACGGCTAATGGCGCTCGCTCTTTTAGGAAAGTGTACTCATGGCGTCCGGTGTAGCGTGTTTAGCGGCGGCTTTTATTTAGGTGGTACGGATTCATTTTTCGGTGTAATTCGACGCGGCGTCCCGTGCTTTCGACATGCCGCTGTTCGGCAAAAAGGATTCGCAACGAAAGAGGGAAAAAGAAAGTGCCAATGTCGAGGAAAAATATGAGTTTAAGGATCTGCTCGGAACGTGAGTGGCTCGCCTTTTTCTCTCATCTCGATTTCTTCCCGTCGTCGCCTCGCTCGGTGGCGGTTTCTCCTCTGTGCTTTTCCGTCTCAGTATCTGCTCATTTTCTCGTCCACAGTGCTCGCGATTCATGCGTTGTGCGTGCCTGGCGCAGTCGCTTGAAGAACGGAGCCGAAATATATAGCGGACCTAACTTTCGCTTTCGCCGCAAGAGCGACGTTTTTCCCTGATGCGGTCTCCTCTCGGGCTGCCCAGCGGCGCGCTCCGGTGTGAAAACCCGCTCTATTGCACCGCAGACCAAAATGTGTAGCCTTGCGGTGCCGAATTATGAACCATAAATCGCGTTCACGGCCTTTGCCACCGCAGGTTGGATCGTAGCTGCTTTGCGCCGAAGTCGAGTTGGCCGTATGGACCCCCTTTCTCCGCTTGATCCTCCGAGAGCGCACGGGTGCTATGCGGGTACGGCTTACCGAGATGCCGTCGTATGCGCACTCGATATCCGCGATTTGCTTTCAAAAAGCGGTGTGACCTGCGTGTTCAGTCATTGTGTTGTAGTGTCTTTTAAAACGGGGGGAAAAACAAATAATGTGTGTCGATCGGGCTAGGTTTATTCGCATATAGACACTGCATCGCGGGTGGAAGCGCATTAGTGGGGGTTATATGCTAAGTTCAAAAGTCGGCCCGGGGAACGATACATTGCTAGTCTGAAAAAATAAAAAAGCAAAAACGAGCGCGCGCGCGACTCTGCTAATCGGGTTTGCCGCGAAAGAGAGAGAGAGAGGGTAGGGGAGAAATGAATTAATAAAGGGTAAAGATAAAAAAAAGCGCGCGTAATGTTTTAATGCACCAATGGGAAAACCCGTAGTCCTTATTATACAACACGCGCCGCTATAGCTGCCTGAACCGTTATTATCAAATGTCATTCGCATCCGCCGGCGGTGGGGCTGACGCATCCGTCCCGTTCCTTAGAGCGTAAGCTACGTGAACTGCGCGCGAATGGTGATAAGAGAATAGGAAGAAATACAAAAAAAAGAACCTTTGTTCAGAATCTCGACGAGTAGCGTAATGTATGATTAAGTACGTCCGTCAGTTATAAGATATGACATTTGTACGTCGGATGTTGGTCCGGAACTGTGGGTGGTTTTCCCGGTGTCAACGGGCTTTCCACAGAGCGAGTTGCGCCTCCTTTCCCAGAAGAAAATCTGCGCGACTCCACGGAATTTCCTTTCGACGTGCGCTCGACAGGAGGAGCGCTCACAGCGTGCTACATAGCTCGTGCCTTGATTTTATCTCGCCTTGTGGCTTTTGACATTAGCGCGGCGTTCGTCTCGGCGGCGGCAACCTGTTTTGTTGCCTTTGGCAGGCAGCGCATGCGACACACACACACACACTGCGTCTAATAAAGTCGTGTGTTATCCTTCGCGGTGGCGCTTTTATTTGTAGACGCGTCGCGTTCCGTGTGTTTGGAGCGACGCAATCAGAACGTGGTTGCAGAAAATAGCGAGGCGAGAACACGAGGTCTTGACACGTACTACCAGTGGGGCGAAAAATCTTGGCAGCGTGTGGTTGTTGTGGCGCCGGGCGCCGACCCAAAACAACCCCTGCTAGAGCTCGCATACCGAGCTTTGTGTGTCATGTGGCGTCGGCCTTGGACCGGAAAGGTGGCAGAAACAGCGGTCAAAAAACGCCGCGAGGTGCCGCACCCTGGTCCTAGCTGCGTGTGTGAGCTGACGAAATTTTAACGTACCAGTGGCGCGTAGCTTCATCAGGGTTCGGGTGTTGCGCCCGCATGTTAGCCAATCCTGGAACACGCAGGCAAATGCGCAGACTTCATTAATGTTGCTTGTGAACATTACTTTCGAAAAGTGTGCATGGATGACATCTTCACTTGATGCAGATCTAGCACTGTTTTGAGGGGAGTTATTGTCAATGCAGTTAAATGCTGGAGTGGTTTTGTCTGCAATGTACACATGTCGAAAGAATAGTTTCATGTACTGACTGTTGCAACACTAAAAGCGCACTGTGTGAAAGCTGGTTATTATGGCTCGGCAATGCGGTGCACGATTATAATTCTGGTCACATCAGGAAAGAAGTACTTCATCCAAACTTGGTATTGAAAAAGCAAGATGGTCGCATGCCATCTCTGCACCAGATTCCAGCGCAGATAAGTTAGTGTTTTAACGGGGGGATGAACTTTACGGTGCGCCTTTAGCGTTATATCTGTGTAAATTGATGTTTCAGAGTGCGATGCTAATTTCGTGCAGTTCGCAAGTCTTTTTTGCTCATGCAGCTTGGTGGAAATGAGAAATGTTACTCCTGGTTAATAAAGAACTGTTTGCATTAGGTCACACACATATGCCCTGTTTTGAAGAAAAAAGATGTTTCAATTGCCTGCCAGCTAAGGCAGATATTGTGAGCTGGATCAGTAATGGCTTTTGATGGGTCTAGCAGAGCTGACATGTCTGAATTGTAATCAACTTGATAACTGATAACTTGTGTTTTGATCACTTCTTTCATAATTCCTTTCATAACTTCTTTGAGCTTTGATAACTTCTGTTCATATGTTTGTTGCACTTCAGAAGTTTGACTATTATCTTGCATAATGACAACACACTTTTTTTCCCCAAAGACTTTATGAAAATTTTATATTAGCAAATATATATCTTTCGACAAATTACTTGTGCGTCCATTACGTTGCACAACACATAGTACAAAGCAGGTAGAAACTTTCGTAATTGACACTGGCAGCTTGATAAGGTGAATAGCACAAAAGAGCTGTGATTTATAACTTTGAGGCTTGTTATAGCTAAAACCAGCAGTTAGTGAAAAACATTGCAGTGCCACACCTTGTCTTCTTGGTTGACAAGTTCCTTAAAAGGGATCAAGACACATGCACGTCAATCCCGTTATTCTTTGAAATGCTGTGGCAAAGGCCCTGCATTCCTGTCTATTTGTCATCCACCCAAGAATCTGATGATAGCTGAACCATGAATTTCAGCCACTGCATCACCTTGGAAGCTTCCAGATGCTGCACACAATTATAATTAATTCTGGTCTCATCAGGAAAGTACTTTATCCATACTTCGTATTGAAAAAGCAAGATGGCGCACGCTATCTCTGAGCCAAATTCAGGAAAGTCTTGAGCTTGGCGCATGATGGCCTTAGTTGCCTGTGTGCCATAAAACTCAACAAACAAGCTTCCGGATTAGTTTCGCCAACTCCCAACACTCCAAGGATTGATGCTGAAGCAGCGCAGTAAACGGGACAGAAGGGGAATGGGAGACAACACATCTCCCGTCTCCCTTTTTTCCTGTTGTTTGCACTGCTTAAGCATGAACCCTTACCAACTCGCCCATTTTTTTGTTCTTGTACTCCAAGAAAAAAAAAACTAAAACTATTGAATGTCATGTGCCATTGACACTAGCTCTGTTGCTTTTATGCTGTGGTTGGTTTTGGAAGTTAAGCCATTTTTGTGCCGCTACCTCAATGAACTGTGCTTGCTGAGTTGAATAACTTAGCTATGTGCTGCGGGTCTTGGCAAAGGCTTCAGGTTCAAACAAAGTTGTCGGGCGCAACACAGAAAGAGCAACATTGTTTCAGTATAGTTTGCTGTAAGCATAGAACCAGATACATTTACCACATACCGAGGACCTTCTCCATCATTGCATATCATAGAAGACCTGTTGAGTTATACTTTATGAATCGTGCTTAAGCATTTACTGAGTTTAAAGCATTGTCTTGTGTTAGCAACATGAAATGCAGTTGTTTGTGTTGCTTGTTTCAGCAAACTTGTTATATTGTTAGGTTATATAATGTGTGGCAACAAAGAGGCATGCAGGAACAGGTGCCCACTGTCTTAGCAGGAAACAAGGCTGCAAGTAGGCACCCATAGCAGCCTATACCATGCATCAGATTGTTTTTTGGAATGCGCTTGTTATACAGGCAGCCTCAGTTGGCAAAACAAAACAAAAAAAGATTATGATATGTTTCCTCGGCATATAGAGATTCAAGCCAGCAAGTTCCATCCACGCATATTGCGTGGAAATGTCATTTTATGTGATTGTTCAATATTAGTCAGTGAGCAGCTTGAACATTTCCATCTGTGCAGGTATTGACATTGATCGAGATATAATCTGAGCAGAACAAAAATTGTAGTGCTTCTCTGCCTGTGAGAAAATGTTGATGTGAAGCCTGCCTTACCGCTTGTTACTGCACGGTAGAGCTGCAAGAGGCGAACATTACCTCACGTTACGTTTCTGAGCCAACGCGATCACTGACAATGCAGAGGCTTGACTCAAACTAAATTGGTGATGAAAGAATTACTTGTAATTGGTTAGTTGCATTATGATATGGTTTTGTGAGTTTTGTTTCATGATTACTAAGCTTTTGGGGAACCTTTTAAGGCAAAGATATCTGCACACAAAAATGTTTTGTCTGTGCCTTTTTAAAGCTCATAAGAGCCAGAATTATGATAGGGTGCTTGCTTTAAAGTGTGTTGCCATGTTATGCGTGGATGGATAGTACTTCGGAGCAGTCATTATTAAGTATACATCTTCACCACTAAGTCGTAAATATATGTACTGGCTGCTGTCTATGTGAGACAGCTTTTCTTCTTCCTTGCATTTAAATATTCTTTGGCTTCATCTTTACTGCTATTCTGATTACGAATTAAAATACCATCATCTTGTGTGTTTTGGCATGTGTGTCTTAGAAAAGGATGGAGTTAATCATGAGCACACTGGACTTGTCTTTCTCTCAGGGAACATAGTCTTGATTCACTTCGAACTACAGGCTAGTGAAAGTCTAACATCCCATTTCACAACCTCGAGAGTGATTATCATCATACAAGTGTTGCAGTAATGAAAACTAACCAAAGATTACCGCTTCTCGTACAAATTTGTATGTCAGTATGCATTAATTGTCAACACGAAGTATGCATCCTGTCATGGAAAATTGGTTTTCAAGGAAAGGAAATGGCGCAGTAATTGTCTCACTGGAAGGGACGAAGAGAGAAAGAGGTGTCGTAGTGGAGGCCTCCGGAATGATTTCGACCACCTGGGGACCTTTAATGTGCACTGACATCGCACAGAAAACGGGATTTTGCATTTTGCCGTCATTTAAATGCGGCCACCGTGTCTGGGTTTGAACCCGGGAACTCCGCCTCAGTAGCCGAGTACCCTAACCACTTAGCCACTGCAGCGGGTAATCCTGTCATTCCAAACAAAGTATTTTTAGTGTTAGCTAATCACCAGTACTTGTGCATGTTGGAATCACCATCCTTGATCCTTGAGGACTGGTTGATATTGTTGGTTAGGTTACATTTTCACCGCTAATCAGCAGCTTGGTTTTAAAGGGACACTGAAGACAAATAGAAGTTATCCTGTAGCGACAGATTACAGCTTTCTAACAACAGAGAGACCACTCTCACCGAAAACAGAGCTTTCATAAGCTAGAAAAGGCCCAAAAATGAAATGCAGGTATCGTTATCACTGACTGATTTCACAAGTATATTGCGTGCATTGACACCGAATTTCAGGCGCAGATCACAGAGGCTATGCTATGACATCTATTCACTTCTCAATGACAGCAACCATTCCTTCTTGGCGAGAATATTTTATAATTCAATTTTCTGAGTTGTAAACGCATCTTTTGCGGTTGGACAAATGTTTGCATGCCGAAAAAAGCCACATAATTTTCACTGAGAACAATAATTCGATGCAGTTGTGTTCAGCGTTCCTTCAAGATGAACACTATTCTTTGATTTGTTATTGCTGTTTATTTCTGTAACAAGGTATATAACAATTTACTCCTGTATACATTGCTCTCAGGGCCTAATTAAGAGTTCTTGTATAAATAAATGAATGATTAGGTCAACAAAGAAAACAGCAAACAAACAAGCGAACTCATATGCTTGGCTGTCCTTGCTATTACGACCCACTGCTGTGGCTCAGTGACTGTGGCTTTTGGCTGCTGAGGCCAAGGTGGCAGAATTGAATCCCAGTCATGGCAGTTGCATTTTGAAATGCGCACACTGAAATGCAAACTCTCTTGTGTGTTGCACAACATAAGTGCACATTAAAGAACCCTAAGTGGTGGGAACAAGGGCGTCCGCAGAATTTTTTGCAGGGGGGGGCGCCCCATTGGTTGTTGGCGCCGGAGGGGGGGGGGGCATGTTCGTAGCAAAAAGGCACTATTTGCGGTATGAATTTATTTATTTATATATAAATAAAAAATAAGTGAAATACATACATGAAATAAAAATTACAAACAGCAAATTAAAGTGTGGCTAGGAGAGATACATTGCAGTTTATCAACGAAGAAACAATTAAAATTAATAAAAAATCCAAAAATATACTGTCACTTCGTGGAGAAGAGTGCTCAGTATTGCTGCATACGGGTTCTCGACTCACCCGGATTGATGACCAGCACACAGCACAATATGGTCACAAACACGCAACTACAGTCACTCAGTCAGTCTTCCTTGAACAGCAACTGTAGACTCCCCGGATTTTTCTGGGCGAATTGCGTGATTACACGGGTGATAAATTCATTTCTGTGCTTCATTACACGCTCTCGGTGCACACTCGTCACACACATTGATTGGAAAAACGGTTGAACGCGCACGTTGAAAACAAAAGATGTCTATACATACAACGAAAACTTATTTACAAGATAAATGCACGCTCGCAGCTTCATACACCTCGCTCCATCTTGCTCGCGCATCCGCACAGTCGAGCAACCGCACGCACACTGCTCGCCGCTCGTAGTTTTCTCGTCCACTGTCTTGGTTGTTCTCAGCTTCGTTGACAAACGGCCACTAAAAACACCGAAGCACAAATACAGAGGCGCGCACACGTGCAAGGGCTTACTTCCGTGCGACTTCCAAGGGGAAGGGACACTCGCCACTCCGGTAGGAAAATTTGTTTTGTGTGTTTTTATGGGGTTCAGAGCCCCAAAACGACTCAGGTTATGAGGAACGGAGTAGTACAGAGCTCCGGATAATGTCGACCACCTGGGTCTCTTTACCGGGCACTGACCTCGCACAGTACACGGGCGCTGTTGTCATTTGAGGCCCAGCCAGAGGTGACAGGCGAGCCAGGCAGGCGCCATCGGGCTGCGTTGACCAAAGGCGCTGGTTTTCGGAGAAGACGCAAGGGACGCTGGTGTGGGGGCGCCTCTGGAGACTGCGTCGCCGTGAACAAAAGATGCTAATCTCCTTTGCCGAAGATTCTGATAGCGGCGCTTCTACCGCACTGCGCTCTCCCGTGGATCGGAGGCACAGCGAGCGGCGGCGGCGCCAACTGATCGCCCGCTTGCCCATGAGCAGCCCGACAAAGCGGGGGTGGACACGGCTGATTTGTCTTTCCCTCCTGAAGAATTCATCGGTGGCCGGCATAACGAAGGCGAAAACAAGATGCACTGTGCACTGTCTGCCTCCGTGTCGCTATCTGTCTAGAGATCAAAGAAACAGGCACCCATTTCAAGACGGCTTGAAACACATGCTCGCCGGTGCCGCTGTATGTCTGCAACAGGTCGGCCTTCAACAGAGCTAACGATGGCGTGGTTTGAAAACGGCATAAAGACGCGTGCCCGGACGCGGCATTTCGCAGATGTGACCTAAAGCGTGGAAGCGGGGCTGCTTTTACCCTTTTGGCTGAGCCCACCACGGCCCCTGGCGTGCGGCCATCACTCACGGTTCGAGGAAGTGATTTTCCAGGGGGGTGCAGCCGCCCCCCCTTGCCCCCCCCTCCGGACGCCCATGGGTGGGAATCCGCCTTTTTCACACGGCTGCTCTGCTCACGCGTGCCCTTCCTCCCCCAACTCTATGTGTTGAAAACTGCTAGCTCCTAGTGCACATGCGGTGGGCAAAACCATCCACCTTCGCTTCTGAACCGGTTTTGCTTGGGAGAAGCACTTCCCTGTCACCTTGCTTCTTTGGATTATAGACGCTTTGCTACATGTCTCAGCCTTTATGCTCCCAATTAGAGCCCCCTTGGTACACGACATCTGCATGATTTTCAACCAGTTTTCGGCTAATCCCCAAGGGGTGCAACATCTTGTGAAAAGACAGATTAATCTGGAGCCATCCCCTATGGCATCCCTCATAGGCCAAATGCAGCTTTGGGATGTGAAACATGACATACCTCCATTCTGGTATTGTGTGTCGCTCACAGATACAAAATCTAATTTTTTTAATGCAGTTGTATGGGCAATGAAAGCAAGACATTGGTTCCAATACACTGTAGCGCAGCAAAAGACGAGGACACAAGAGACGAGAGACGAACACCACGAGCACTAACTTCCAACAAATTTTATTCTCCTGAAGCATCACATTTTTATACGCCAGAAAACGGTAATCACATGTGCGAACAGTATCAATTCCTTAGAAAAACGAGCTCTTTATCTGAGAGGAGAATGGAAGGTGTGCTTACACACGAGCATCCTGATCTATTTATCTTTTCGGCTTCAATGATTTCGTGCGTTACCCTTTCTCTGCTTTTTCCTATTACCAGACTTTGTATCAAAGAAAGGCTTAGAGGTTTTCGACTAGCATGCGAGAATGTGGTCAACCAGTGATCCGCCTTGCCCGTTTCTGACGTTGCGAGCGTGTTCCATTAGGCGCTCGTTCAGACATCTCCCTGTCTGGCTGATATAGTGTTTCCCGCATGACAAGGGGATCTTATACATCCCCCATAGTGTTTCCCGCATGACAAGGGGATCTTATACACTATATCGGCCAGACGGGGAGATGTCTGAACGAGCGCCTAATGGAACACGCAACGTCAGAAACGGGCAAGGCGGATCGCTGGTTGACCACATTCTCGCATGCAAGTCGAAAACCTCTAAGCCTTTCTTTGATACAAAGTCTGGTAATAGGAAAAAGCAGAGAAAGGGTAACGCACGAAATCATTGAAGCCGAAAAGATAAATAGATCAGGATGCTCGTGTGTAAGCACACCTTCCATTCTCCTCTCAGATAAAGAGCTCGTTTTTCTAAGGAATTGATACTGTTCGCACATGTGATTACTGTTTTCTGCCGTATAAATGTGATGCTTCAGGAGAATAAAATTTGTTGGAAGTTAGCGCTCGTGGTGTTCGTCTCTTGTGTCCTCGTCTTTTGCTGGGCTACAGTGTATTGGAACTATGTACCAACAAGCCCAAAAAGCCATGCTACTGAAAGACATTGGTATGCAGATGGTGCTTGCAATAACACTAATATTTCCAGTAAACATCAAATGTGTTTTGAATTGACACTGTAGGGAAACGAATGGAATTGTATGATGTAGAAAGAAGCTTTTCTTTGCACTTTATGTGACCATGCCAAGCTGCTGCCACATCCTTTGGCTCTGTTTTTTTTGGTTCCCGTGTTCTTATGTAATTGGTCTTGCCGGATCCATTGCAAACCTTTACAGTTGCAAGTGCATTAATTGTCCTCTAATGCAATTAACTGTTCATTGTGAATGCAAGAAAACCTTACATATGGTTTCAGGCCCATTTTTGTTGTGGAAACATTTTTTTTTTCCTCTTAGTTTTTTTTCGTTAATTATTTGACATGGTTTTTGCTTGTGTTGGTGTTCAGTATTATAAGCATCAGGGTTGGGGCTAGTTATTTAGTTCATGATCATTATATGGCTAGTTGAATGCTGTAGTGATGGTATAGTGTGCCAGAGGCACTGGATTTGAATCCCGGTGGCAATTTCCAGATGCAGGGTCTTGCACAATCCCAGAAGTGTAGCCTGAGTACCAGCAAGGCTACGGTTCAGATGAGGCCTCAGACTCATGAATAAACAGATTTTTCTGACATGGTGGCTACAGTGCTAATGGATTAAAAAGGCAGCTCTAGTAATGGCATAGCAACTTTACCGAATGCACCATGTATATTGATTGCTTGAGTCTGTGGCTTGAATTGATGATGGCGTAGCTCCTTAACTGGGTCAATTGACACTTATTTGGTAACTTGTGGAAAGGAAAAGTTGTAAGGAATAGTTTTTTAAGGAAAGAGTTCAATAGAAAATATTAAGCCAGAAAAACGAAACCTCTGCATGAGTGGTTTGTTGCACTGGAAAGCATTTTGAGGTGTGGTGTCAAACTGGATGGGTTGCAGTGCAGAAAGTTTGCACCTAGTCTGGCTGCAGTGAGCCACAATGAGTGAAACAGTGACGTTAAATATGGCTATGCTAGTTTGCTTGATGTATCGCTAGATGGCAGTAACCTATGCACTACTGCCTAACACTAGCTGGTCCTGAACTGTGCGGGCCTGGCACCAAAGTTAGCAGCATCACGTTACTATACAGGCCTCTGGCTTCTTGTTTAACCACACTGCTAATAGCAGTAGTGAACTTGAATAATGTGACGAATCACGTATGTTGGCACATACTTAAGTGCAGTGTATGGGGACACTTAAGTTCCACCTTTAAGGGGACACTGAGGAGAAATCGAAATTGGCTTGTATCGACAGAATACCAGCTCCTGATTACAAAAACGCCACTCATACTGACAACAAAGCTCTTGTGACTTAGAAAAGAGCAAGAACCAAAATACAGGTATCGCCGCCACAGGCCAAACTCGCAAGTACAAGCGTGATGACGTCATAGGACAAAACAGTGTTGCTAGAACCAATGGTTCTAGCAACGCTAGGACACGAGAAGCACAAATCACTGAGGCCCAGCCAATGCATGCGCAAATCTCCTTGACGTCGCCAGATGGCGCCATGTGCCCGGCAGCTACGCGTGCGCCTGAAGCATCGGGCCCAATCAGCGCCTGCTCACTGGCGTTAGGCGGGCTCCCGGTATTCCGCTAGCGGTAACAAGGTACACGGTATGCTAAAGGTGTCTATTTGCGAGAACTTCGTTGACGACTTCGAGAACGAGATCCATCGTAACGCTGGCAAAACGCCGGTGCAAACGTAAGCGAAGCGACTGTAGCGACGGCCGCAATAGCCGATAGATGCCTTCAACGTGCGGCCGGCGGTAGCTTTCTTTTCGGCTGCTGCTAGGCCGCACTGCTGGCCGCCAGAAATCACGGAGTCTGCGTCACGTCATGTTCACGTCATATTTCACGTCACTTAGTCCTCTGTCGTCATAGAAGAATCCCAAGTTTGAATCAGAGCGGCGGGAAAAACTTTTTCAACTTCGAATCCAAATTTCTTAGAAATAAATGCATTTTTCGCTGCCGGCCAAGTGGCAACAAAGCCATGACATGCTGAACTATCGGATTTTGCTATAAAAATAATATTAATAGTGCTCTCCTCACTGTCCTTTTAAGGGTGTGATGTGATATTGTAATGTGAAGGGGTGTGACGTGACACGGACACTCTTTCCATATTATGTGAAAGACCACGCAACCCTCATATAAAGCCCTGCCTTAACCAAGCCGTACGAACATGCCTGCGTGGCCATTATTGAAATTATAGGTCAAGCCCAAACAAGGAAGTGTCTTGCGCAAAAACAAACAGCAACCCGCCGACAAGCCCACAGCATCCGTCACGGGGACATTATATTCTGATAAAAAGTGCTGCAGGGTCACCTCGGTATCCTCCTCACTTTCAGTTGTGTGTACACTCGCACGCACACACACACACACACACTCACGCACACACGCACATTCTGTACATAACCGTATAGAATAAATACCATGAAAGAAAAAAAGTGCCTGTGTGACGTGGGGCAGCAAGTCTGACTCGTGACCAAGTGTTAGGGGTTCGATTCCTGTCTATTTACCAATTTTTTTTTTAACCGGAGTTTGTTTACTTCATACATTTGCATGTCCTTATGACGTTTTAGTCACATTGTGACCTTGTAATCATAATTTATAGAATGTTTTAATCACTTCTCAATTCCATCCCTCCACGTGTGTCGTCAAACCTTTTTAAAGACCAATCCGAATTTTTCGCTCACGCCACCAGACATCGGATTTTCTGCACAGCGGGAATAACAGCACACTGGACGTCCCTCTCTCATGAAGTGCTGGTCTTTTTTCACGTGTGCAAACGATTCCTTTTGCCTTTGACAGCATACATACATTTCTGAACTGTTCATGGTTCGTAATTAAGTTGTTGGAAGTTCAGTGCACGTTCTTGTCTCTGTGTAGGTTGTTCTGTATTTTGTGCTGTTGTTATTTTCTTTCAGGTAGCAGTAAAGTTGCAGCAACTAAGCATTGCCTGACTGAATAGGGAACTGTGGTATAGCAGCGCTAAAATTTGTGGCTATGTCAGCTTGTCAGCATATATGTGGATGAATAAGCATGTGTGTAACCTTTCCTTTTCCTTTTTTTTTACATCGCCTTCACGGGGCCAGGGTGTCACTAGGACGCCCTCGCATGAGGCCACACAGTCCAATTTATTGCTGTACAAAGTTTGTTTTTGTTGTACTGAATGGTGCTGGACTACCTTATTAATTACCTGTTTTCACTGCTGAGTTATGCTAGCATTTTTGCATTTTCAATGGCGCTGGACTACCTTATTAATTGCCCATTTTCATACTGAGGTATGCTAGCATTTTTGCGCTTTCAATGGCGCTGGACTACCTTATTAATTACCAATTTTCATGCTGAGGTACGCTAGCATTTTTGTGTTTTCCAAGGCCGCTGCTTGCTACGTAGGGGTGCACTTTGTAGTGTGTGCAGTATCTGCCTTGCTCTGATGGCAGTCTTCTTTTCTCTGTTTGTGTTGCTGCAGGGGGGCATTCTCCCAGGTTGTGCTTGCGGAGAGTAAGGACACCCCAGGAGTCATGCACGCCATCAAGTGTATCGATAAAAAGGCCCTCAAGGGAAAAGAAGACTCACTCGAAAACGAAATAAAGGTTCTCAGGAAGTCAGTGCCAGGGCTGCATGGCCCTTTACATTGCCATACATGGCGATATAAACGTTAACGTTTACATTACCGGACAAAGGCGTCGCTGATAATAGTGCCTTAAAGGGCAACTGCATAGATTTTAGAAATCGACGAGCTTATAAAGGTCGAATGTCTGAAACATGCAGGTAAAGCATGCGAAGCCTTTTTGGGCTAGCATTTGAAATGCCAACGTAATTGCCAATTAAAACTACAATGGCCTTCAAGCTTCTCTGCAGTGCAAAACGCCAAGTGGAGGACGCGTGATGACATCATCGAAGGTATCGGTACATTTCCAATGCACAAACA
Organism: Amblyomma mixtum; assembly: GCF_055824585.1. Classification (NCBI taxonomy): domain Eukaryota; kingdom Metazoa; phylum Arthropoda; class Arachnida; order Ixodida; family Ixodidae; genus Amblyomma; species Amblyomma mixtum. Next base: position 177,206,618 of record NC_143021.1, on the reverse strand, counting down.
CCTGTTTCGAAAGAAAAAAAACCAACGCCATTGAAGGCAAAGTCCGTCGAACGTTGTTTGGCAGCATCCAACGAGGCACGGCAGGGTGTGACGATAATTTGAAATCATACCTTCTGTGATGTCACACTGAACTTCCCCGCACTCCTCGGGTGCTTTGTGGAGAAGCGCAAAATTCAATCGTCGATTACGTCACTATTTTAAATGCTAGTGCAAAAACAAGTGGTTTGCTTTACCTACAGCCCATAGAGATTTGAATCCTTGAATATCGTGAAATTCTGAAAAAGTGGTGCAGTTGCCCTTTAACAGTGAATGCATTGGAAAAATACCTAGAGCTGTAGAAAATTTTCATGCTCTGAAGTAGTGCAAGGGAAGGTAACAGACCCACAAGTCACGAAACATTTGGATGTGGTACCTCCAAATGCGCATTCCTTGCAATAAATTTCAGTCATGAGTTTGTGGCCGTTTTGCATTTCTGTTCGTTTGCTATCTTTCCTTGCACCACTTTTCTTTGTGGATGTTCCACAGCTTGCTGAGTTGTTCATATCTATTAATGCTGTATGCCATTTGTAAGCAGATTGTCTTGTGTGGTTCCACTTGTCAGCCTAGCTAGCTTTGCCTTCTTCACAGTCCCTTGAATTCAGTAGAATACATTGAATAGTCTGCAGATGTTTGCAGGTTTTTGTATCTGATAGAAAAGGATAATTGTAAGATATACTCGAAATTATTGTGTAATTACTCATTGTAGAATTACTGAGGTAACTGAATTGTAGGAGTGCAGTTTTGGTACTTTCTTTACATTCTTTAGGTTTTCATCCAGCATATTTTAACTGCTTTGAAGTATGTCATAGTATTTTTTTACAAAAGGTTTTATTCCTTTTTAACGTCCATCCTCATTCCGTTGCATTTTTCTCATACAAAGGAAGCTTATGTTCGAAAGCAATGCAGTCCCAATGTGTAAATGATGGAACAAAGTCTTGATCAAAGCTGGCAGTGCACATCTATACTGATGCTGCATTATGATTTTAATTAGTGCCTGATTAGGATAGAAAACAATGCCTGTGTACGTTAGGTACCAAGGACATTCACTATGGTAGTTATCACAGTATTTAACCGTTTGGCACGAAATTTCTTGTTTGCATCTAAATGAAATAGAAACAGAGAAATGAGGTTCCTTATGAATTACTTATTATGCTAACCTACAGGTGATGTAGTCCATTCTGTGCTGTGTGCAAAGAGGTGGATCGTTTTCAAATTTCATTGCCACAGTGACTGACTGCATTTTGATGGACGTGAAACACAAAAATGCCCTAGTGCCACGTTAAAAATCAGGACACGTTAAAAAACCTGAACTGGTTTAAATTATTCCAGAGCCCTCTATTGCAGTACCTTTTTCTGTCTTCCTACTTTCACTCCCTCCTTCGTTCTTTCCTCCACGGGGTAGTTCAGGTGTCCTCCAAGAGGGAGACATATACTATGCCCTTCCTTTCCCGATAACCGGATATTTTATCTTGTAAACTTTGAGTGGCGATGTATAGCTGCTAATTTTTCATTAAACGGTTGTTCATAAATTTCCGCTTGCTAGTGGCAATGCCATATTTTGCGGTTTGTTTTTCTTTTCTCGGCACTGGCCAAGGCATGCATTTGGAAAGTGACAGCTATTGGGTGTAATTGTGTTTCATTCATAATAGTGATTGTGCTGCATTAATAGTGTGCGGTTAGCTACAAACATAGTAAACTGCTGAGTTAACAGCAGCTATGTTTAAAAGCATGTACATCAACTGCAAAATATCCTTGTGTCTAAAACACTTAATTGTGTTGTGCAGTGAGGCATTGGAAACGGTGTAGAGAGAAACAGTTTGAATTCTGTATTATGTATACAGCCAAATCCACTTATAACAATACTGAAGTGCCATGGAAATACCATTGTTATAACCAATAATTGTTATAACTGTGTTGTGCCGAAAATACCATAGAACACATCCAAAAGCTGATGGTGCCGCGACTGACCATTGTTATATCCGATATATTGTTATAACCGGTATTGTTATAAGTGGGTGTGACTGTATTGCTTTCAGTTTGCTCATTTCTTTGTAGGGTCACTTCTCTGGTGTATATATTATGAATGCAGTAGTAGCTTGCGTTGAGTGCTGACATCTGCATCTCATATTGCACATCGCTTTGGCGCAGAAAATGTGGCTGTGAATGTGTCTGGGTTTAAATGGGCTGCGTTGTAATGCTCATTTTTGTTCTTACAGGTTGAAGCATCCAAACATAGTCCAGCTTCTGGAAACGTACGAGGACAAAAACAAGGTCTACCTCGTTATGGAACTGTGAGTTTGTGCTGACAGTGGCTGACACTGGTTGCTGTTGGTTCTTGTTTCCTGAGCGTTGCAAAAGTGGTGCGAAAAATGAATGAAGAACTTAGTTTGTTTCTTTCTGCTTTCTGTATTCACTGGCGAGTACACTGACAACTTTGAAAGCCCTTTGCGCCATGTAGTCAGGTGAAAATTTGTTCTTTTGATTGTATCATATTCATTGCTTTCATAACTTCTATGTGAGTTTGATAAGCAGAGCTTAGTTGCTCAGTGCAATGTTAGATCGAGTCTTACGGCCTTTGGTTAACCCTTTCGCTGTCGGGTGTTTCTGCCCGTGATGCACCCCCAGTGTCGAACGCTTCCGGGATGATGGTACCGGTGTTTCAACATCAGAATCTGACGATCCGGAACTCGCCTCTTCCTCGGATGAGACGCTGTCCGTGTCCGAATCCGAGCTCGGCTCGTATTTAGAATTGCAAGAGCCACCGCTCCAATGCGCAGAGGAAGGTCCCGCGCGGTCAGCCATATCCGAAAGTAACCGCGCGCAGCGGTGGTGTGCCTTCAGTGAAAAATAAAACCTTCAGAAGAAAAATAAAAACCTGCAAAACAGCGGCAGATGGCAGAACAACCCTTGGACCCATAACCACTCGCGCACGCTTCATGATCCGGCGAACGCGGAGCGACCGCGCCACTCAGCAAAGAGAGGGGTGGGATGGCAGTCACTCCGTACTCTTCAATACACGAACCAAAACAGTAAGGGGCGAAAATACGAACTTGTAGAAAGATTCAACAGATGGCGCGACTAGTCCAAGAGCATCAGCTTTGCGCTCAAGCGCGAAATTTTGAACGCACGATAGCGAACGTACCGGTACGTCAGTGACACTGTGGGGGGGGGGGGAGTGCGAAAACGTACCGGTACGTCCGTGACAGCGAAAGGGTTAAATACGGGTACATCCAGTATGAAAGGGAACAAAGTTTCTTGTCTCACATGACTCCACATAACAGAGCTTGTCAAACATAACTGTTATGCATGACCAACTGTTATGCATGTCCAAAGTTATGCATGACAAGCACACTTTTTGCTGTTCGCTAACTGGTTTCCCCCTTGGCGTATAACATCTAAAAGGGATTTTTGTCCTTAGTGAAGAAATAACCAAGTAAGACGTCTTTTAACATGATAGTGTTAAAGGCCCCATTATGCAGAAAACCTGGCGTTGGCGTTGTGAGCGAAAAATGGGTGGTGTAGGATGGCCCAGGCAGCCACCCCTGTAGAAGCAACCTAGGTGGGCTGCATAGGTCACATGACCTTGCGGCGACATCACAACCTGCCTATTTGATTGTGAACAAATTGACCACCCTGGCAGATTGCAGTTAAATTAACGGTTGAACGCGAGAGGTTGCTCGGGAAGAGCGACTTGGGTCGCACAAAAGCCACTGGTGGCAGCACCTGCCATTGTGGGGCAGGGGCGCATCCCTTAACTGCTGCGCTGTAGTGCAAGGAGTGGTATCACGACTCTCAGGGACGTATGAGTGTGAAGCCGAGAATTACCTATTCCACATATATGGGCATTAACTCATTAACGCTATCCCGCCATATACTTAAAGGTGCACTGAAGAGGAATCTGAACTCGTCTTTGTGCCGCGGGAACTCAATCCACACGTTCCGAGCATTCTTAGATACTGCGACTTATTGCCCTGTGTGGCCAATTTCCCTAACTAAATCGAATTAACGTCCGGCTCCCACCTTTTTTTTTTAATTCTCTCTCGTAGGGTGGGTGGAGTCGACCAACGCGGGGAGTGCCTTTCAGCCAGCTCCGTGGAGGCTTTGCTTTCGCTTCATTTTGTTTTTTAGGTTTCTGTGAATAAATAGTTTCATTTGCAGATAATATAACCGCAAAATAAGCCCGCAGAAATAAAAATATGCGCGGACTATTTGCTTCTACGGACTACTACGTATTACTCCGCCGATGGCAGAGCGGCAAGCCGCCACGAGACTGGGTGAAAGGCACTCCCCGCATTGGTCGACTCCGCCCACCGTAGAGGGAGAATTAAAAAAAAAAGGCGGGAGCCGGGCGTTAATTCGATTTAATTAGGGAAATCGGCCACACAGGGCAATACATCGAAGTTTCTAAGAATGCTCGGAACGTGTAGATTGAGTTCCCACGGCAAAAAGACGAGTTCAGATTTCTCTTCAGTGCACCTTTAAGGCGCAGCTAAAGTGTACCCTCCAATTTTTGTGCAAACTGGTTATGTTCCCTGTCATGTTGGAAGGACCTGTACACTTTCACATGGTGTCACCGGTAGTGCTTCGGCTCTTAACCAAGGTTTTAGCTTGAGTGGTACAGTACTGGCTGAAGTGTTAGCTTTGTTATTGATGGTATTGATGCCATTTCTTACTGTCTTTGTAAGACTTTGTTCTGGGCTGCCGTGCCATAAGGCTCTGTAAGCAGACAAGAGCCATGGCTTTGCTGTGCCTGCAGCAGATGCCATCTGCTGCATTCCTAGCCGCTGTGGCAGGCTTTGCGTTTCTAGTGGCTAAGAGCAGCTGTGTCACGTGTGCTATTTTTTTTTTCTTTTCTTTCAACAGTGTGACGGGGGGCGAACTTTTTGACCGGATAGTGGAGAAGGGGAGCTACACTGAGAAGGACGCCAGTGACTTGATACGGCAGATTCTTGAAGCTGTAGACTACATGCATTCACAAGGGGTTGTCCATAGAGACCTTAAGGTGAGCATGCTTGTGCACTCTCTCACTTTTCCCGCGTGTATTGCTGTGTGTCGCTGCCTATAGTCGAATACAACTCAAGAATGAAGCAGCCTCTTCCCGACAAAGGACCCCCTTCCAGCCAGTGGCATCGGCCGATTCTCATGAACCTGCTAGTGTGGCAATGCAAGGAGGGGACTATTTTTTTGCACCTGCAACTCCCTGCGTTGTCACGCTAGCAGGCTCATAAGAATCATCATCATCATCACCAGCCTGACTACACCCACTGCAGGGCAAAGGCCTCTCCCGTGTCTCTCCAATTAACCCTGTCCTTTGTCAGTTGCCGCCACTGTATCCCCGCAAACTTCTTAATCTCATCCGCCCACCTAACTTTCTGCCGTCCCCTGCTATGTTTGCTTTCTCTTGGAATCCACTCCGTTACCCTTAAGGACCAGCGGTTATCTTGCCTTCGCATTACATGCCCTGCCCAAGCCCATTTCTTCCGCTTGATTTCAACTAAGATGTCATTAACCCGCGTTTGTTCCCTCACCGACTCCGCCCTCTTTCGGTCTCTCAACGTTAGACCTATAATTTTTGTTTCCATCGCTCGCTGCGTTGTTCTTAACTTAAGCTGAACCCTCTTTGTTAGCCTCCACATTAGCCTCATAAGAATAGGCCAATACGATTGGCTGGAAGAAGGGGGGTCCTTTGACGGGGAAATACTGCTTCATTCTTGAGCTGTATCCAGCTATAGCAGTGTTGCTAATGCAGTAGTTCACATTGTTACTGGATTACAGGTACACCTTTATTGCAGTGCTTTAGCACAAAGTTAACTATGTTTGCTTGTTGTGGATGAATAAGTTTTGATGACCAGTGAGGCTCTGCTGCTTTTTGTTTTGCATAAGGGTAATACAGCAGTCCTGTTGGGCTGTTTCAAATCAGATTGATCATCGAGTGGTTTGTCACTCTTTTCAGTTTGCTTAAAATTTTCTTTTCTTATTGCATTTTGAGTGGGCTTTGAATAGATCCTTAATCTTATGTAAAAAAAAAGATTGTAAAGCAAAAAGGAAAGCTCTCTGGGCTGAAGAAGCAAAAGCAAAAGCTGTGTATGAGGAAGACGCTCGTGGACATTTTGCTGCCGAGCTTTCAAAGCCTGAAAGTTTTTAAACGTGCTTTACACTTGTCATTATTTGAGCAAATGGGTCCCCGTTACCTCAGTATTGTCTTGCCTATTTAAGTTATTGAAGAGCCACATAACATGCACATGTTACGTTGGTGCTCAATGGGACAAAAATTAATATTTAAGGAGAAGCAAAATAGTGAAGCTTAATCAATAAAACAAACCAAAAGCAGATTGAAGGGAAACCCAGGCTCTTTTGCATGGAAGAGGAAGGGAAAAGTTATTATTTTTATGAATTTAACTTTCACAGAAGCATCTTCATTCTTGAGCTTGTCTCAAGCAAAAAGCAGCAACCTAATAAGTCCTTTACACAGTCACACACTTTTCATCTGTGCTTGTTTGTGGTTGCTTCACTGAATGATGGAAAAAGGATCTGGAATATTGCTAGTGTATAAAAACAACACATTCAGACTTCGTGATATTTATTCTTTCTTGTTATCCACGTTTAAAGAGCATTCAGTGTATCCGTGCTATATGAGCATGGTAAAGCGGAATTGTGAGACTGCATTTGAGTCTGTATTAAAACTGCAATTAGGTGTGATATGTAGTAGGATTATGTAGTAGTGATCATCCAGGAAACTGCACCGCCGCGGTGGCTCAGTGGCTATGGCACTTGACTGCTGACCCGAAAGACGCGGGTTCGATCCCGGCCGCGGCGGTCGAATTTCGATGGAGGCGAAATTCTAGAGGCCCATGTTCTGTGCGATGTCAGTGCACGTTAAAGAACCCCAGGTGGTCGAAATTTCTGGAGCCCTGCACTACTGCGACTCTCATAGCCTGAGTTGTTTTGGGACGTTAAACCCCATAAATCAACTGTAAATCAATCATCCAGGAAACTAGTGTTGCTTGCTTCAGAACACACGGAACAACAAGTGAAGTTAAGGGGACTCGCCTTGAGACTGACCCACTTTGAGTAACGTAGGTTCACTAGTGTGGTGGGAGTTGTTTCTAGAGCAGAACAAAAATTAAACGGAAAGCTCAAAACGTGGAAGAAGATGCATGCACCTGCAAGCAGCACCATCGATTGAGAATTTGTGTAGTACTGTTCCAACCACTCTCCCTTTCACTGTGCCTCAAATAAATGTTAGTACGGTATACTTAAGCAAGTGCTGATGAGGATTGCTGGTCACTGGCCAAAGTCAATAGAGATGGAAAGACGTTTCGGGAGCGCTACGGCTCCCTTGTTCACTATGAAGCAATCGGCTCACGGATCCGTCCTTCTGTAGCACTCAGTAGCGTTTTTAGTGATTTAGCATAGATAGGATGTAGAGTCCCGTCAATTAGCGAAGCGCTTGCACGTATTTTCCGCAAGCATGGTGTCAACATCGCGCACGTCCCCGCTGGCAAGGTACGGACAGAACTGGTGAATGTGAAGGACAGGCTCCCTCGTGAAAGGTTTCCAGGCGTAGTGCATGAAATTGACGGCGCCGATTGCTCATCAATATATATTGGTGAGACAAATGACTTTAGGAGACGCCTGAGAGAGCACCAGAACGACGTCCGAAACCAGAAAGTAACATCTAACGCCATCGCCGAGCATGTGCAACAATCCGGCCACGAGATTAACTGGGATCAAGTAAAGATATTGACAACAGGAAAGAACACATCAGCACGGCAGAATCTTGAGTCGCTTATCATACAGACATCGTCTAACACACTAAACAGGAATGTCGGGACTCTACATCCTATCTATGCTAAATCACTAAAAACGCTACTGAGTGCTTCAAAAAGACGGATCCGTGCGCCGATTGCTTCATAGTGAACAAGGGAGCCGTAGCGCTCCTGAAACGTCTTTCCATCTTTATTGACTTTGGCCAGTGACCTGCAATCCTCATCACCATGATTCCTGACCAGACGGTATACCGTCAAACCCTTGACTACATTAAGCAAGTGCTTTTGGGGCACCTCTTCTGTGAAAATGTGTTTTCAAGATTTTCAGTATCGGGCTACCTGGTGTGAGCAGTGCGCTTAGCGATTTCGTCTGCTTGCTGGGTGCACCGCATGCATAAATTAAAGTCAGCGCTGGCGACATTTCAATTCGTTCTGGCTTGGTGAGCCCAGAGGGAACACTACACTGCCATTCACTTCAAAACAGTGGCATTAAGGATGTCATGAGTTTGAATCAGCTGGCAGGAAGATTTTTAAAATCCAATTATTTTGCCAATAAATGCATTTTTGACTGCTGGACAAACATAGTCAGTGGCAGCCAGAGAGTAAATTTATACTGAAAACAGGTTACCTGGATGGTGTGTACCTCATTGTCCCTTTGAGTGCCTTATACTTTACTGATTGACATTGTTACCATTTGTGGGTTGTAGTAACTTCTGCCTAGTTGAAGTACACGGCCAAAGCGAGACTTTATCACGGGACTGCTAACCATCACGGCCGCTTACCACAAGAAGCTTGCTGTTTATGTCAGAAACCTTATGAAAGGAAACTTGAGAGCACATATTTAATTGCCCAAACAGCATACAGTCTTAAGCACCCTCAATACCATGCATCAAAATCCCGTACAAACTATGGGTTCCAGAAACTAACTCACATAATTCCTCATACATTAAACACCTATCCATACTTAACAGAATTGTCACTACAAAATATGTCCGAGGTCAGATTTAGGAAAACTGTTCATGAATATTTTTGTTCTAGCTAGTTGTGGTGTGTTTTTACCTAATCAGTTTTTGTCTTTGTTATGTTTTCCTCTTAGTTTTGTTGTGCTTAGCTCTATGCATGACTGATCTCTGTTTCGTTGTCAGTATATCCGCTGCTTTTGTAGTTTTCTGTTACTTATGGAAATTTTGTACCATTGCCAAGTGCCACTTTGTTTGTTTGTTTTTTTACATGGGGAGGGCAGGCCTCTGTCAGGCGCTACTATAGGCGCCTTTAGCTTGCTCTCCCTTGTTTGCAGTCTCTGTACTGGCCAAACAAAACCAATAAATGAAATGAAATGAAATGAAATGAAGTGCATGTTGCTGAAAGGACTGCTAAAATTGCTTGTATGACTGGGGAATCGACAGTATATTTTCCTTGCCTCACTGTGTTCTGCAAGGGGATCATCTTCCGACTCCATTTGTTTGAACATTTGGATAGATTTCAGCATGTCAGCTTAATGATGACTTGAGCGATGCTTGCTGCTGCCGAGTCTTATTGAGCTGTCATTGACGGGTGTGCGTTGTTTGTGTTACTTTGCAGCCCGAAAACCTGCTGTACTATTGTCCTGATGAAGACTCCAAGATAATGATCAGCGATTTCGGGCTTTCCAAGATGGAAGACTCTGGAATCATGGCGACGGCATGCGGCACGCCCGGATACGTCGGTGTGCCAACCCCTTCTCTTCATCTTCGTTCTTCTTTCAAAGTTCTGTCTTCGTAATAACTATTCATGACCTTCACAATCGCTTAGATCATGGAGTTAACTGACCTGTCATTAGACACTTTTAGTTGCTGCGTACGTAGCGACATTGCGTACGCAACGCTCACTACGTTCCGTACACTGTAAAGGACACCCCCATCACACTTATAGTTGGCCGTATCGCCGCAGAGCAGTCGCGTAGCGCGTTGTGTTGTGTCGCCATCTAGTGACAAAAACTGAAATCGCAGTAGCGCTCGGTTGAACATTTTTCAGTTTCTGACAATATGAATAGTATATTACTGTTTTTAATTGAGGAAGAAATGTATGATGTTTAATGAAGTGCAAAAGTAGGCACATGACTAAAAAAAATTATTCGACAGGTCCGGTTGCTATGACGATAAACGTACACAACATTAGTTAGGCTTAAAAGGTCCAAAATCGCCTCATTATCTGAAAAACAAGGGTCATTTGTCCCTAATATTTTGGCGTGTGGGTGAGAGTAGACAAAATAAAAGCTAACAGCACAGTTTAGAGCGAGCCATCGCGTTGATGAAAGCAGCGGCGAAGTGAAATCGGTCCGAAGCGGGCGAGATGGTCGCCGCCATGTTCTCTACGCAACACGTAGCGTCCCGCGTTGCGTACGCTACGCTATGCTTTGCAGCGGGCGGGCGTCCGCAACGCGCGGCTAGTTACATTGCGTTCTGTGCATGCCCATTCGTTACCCGCGGTGTCATTGCGTGCGCAAGCTCACTGCGTACGTCCAACTAAAAGTGTCTATTACTCGTAAACCTCATAACCACTACAGCTCTGAAGGAAACCTGAACCATTCCTCAAGCATGGGGAGTAAACACAATAAGCGTGCAGTTTATATCGCTGTAACCGTTCCGATATTAGACACAGTGATCTGTGAGCGTGATGGCAATCCCATATCCATCAATTTCAGACAAAAAAGTTTTAAAATTGGAGAATCGTAAGGTGCTTTTGCGGATATATTGAAAGTAATGGTCCATTCTTCTGACATGCAGCAAAATCTTTTTTTTTTTAAGTGGTTTCATCGGTCGCATTGAACAGTTAAGACTACCATAGAAAACCGATAGGGAACACTTTTGACGGTAGCAGAAACATTAATGGTAAAAAAAAAATTCAAGACTGCTATGGGGTGATCTGCGGACATATTGTTACAATGAAATCTTACATTATATGAAAAAAATATTGCATTCTTAAAAGGTTTCCTGCCCAAAAATTCTTTTGTCCAAAATTGTTGGGTATGCATGCCAGCAAAAACAATCCTGAAATGAATGTCGCCCCAGTCAGAAGGATGCAGTGAATTGTTAAATAATGTGTTTGTGATCTTGACTTGTGGGAGTGTGTTACTGTCAGAGCATGAGCTGTGAATGGTATTTGGAAAGGGTGAAAGAGACCACTGCTGTCTCCATTCTTCCCACCTCCTTAAACTGGAAGTCTTCATTTTCCTACATCCCCATCCCTCGTTCCAAACCTATGCCTGGTGGCACGCTCAGCGAAAAGGAAAAAATGAAAGTGGGAAATCTTTAGTTTGACCGGCACAGTACCTTCATTTCTTTTTCGGGCCGCCACGGTGGCTCAGTGGTTATGGTGCTCGGCTGCTGACCCAAAAGACGCGGGTTCGATCCCGATCGTGGCAGCTATGGCAGTTATGTGCTTACGAGTGTGGTCAGTGTCACCTACTGTTGTGACCTATTGCTTCGCATTTGTTGTGCCATGCAGCAGTTGAAGTATCACTGAAAGCAGTTGCCTGAGAATTTCAACTCTACTTTCTTTGCCGTGAATTCCTTTTGGTCTCTGCAAAAGACTTTTCCGGGCGTATCGATCAATTTCACTTGGTTCCATGATTCTGTGAGCTTGTACAAAAGACTGTTGCATCGTTGCTTTTCTGTTACAGCTCCAGAGGTTCTAGCTCAGAAACCTTACGGAAAAGCTGTCGATGTCTGGTCTATAGGAGTGATCGCCTATATTTTGTGAGTAACCCGTCTGGTCTACTGGCTAAACCAAATTCTGAACACCGCATGACATAACTGTGCGCTGCTGACTCCACAATTGCTCTTAGTATCTAATGTGATGCAATGGCACCCGTTAGAGTGTACTGCGAGCTGAATCCAAATGCGGACACTGCCTTGCGTTGTTCTTTGAATGTGTAGTGTGGTTTCATTGTGTGACCGGTCAGTCGATGTAAGCTTTTCAGGGATGTTTAAACAGGGACATAAATTGTGCTTAATGACATAAATTGTGCTTGTCACTTTCTGTAGCTGCAGATAAAATGAAAATGATATAAAAAGATTGTGTTTTGTACTTGGCCACTGTTGGTTTTTTTTATCCTGTTTTGACATTACTGTATTTCCACGAATAGAATGCGAGGTAGGAGCGTGAGCTTTTAGACATAAAAAAAAAATTATTATAAAATTTATCAAACATGAGCCCTTGGACATAAAAAAAAGGTGCTATTAAATTTATTGAGCATGAGACTTTAGATATAAAAAAAAAAGAAGTGTTAAGTTTATGTACCACGCACTCAACGTGTTCAGGGCAGCTATAACCAAGGGCTGTGGTTGAACACGGCACTGTTATCCGTGCTGTCAGTGTTGTTCGAGAGTCGATGTTTCAGAAACTCACAGGGCACAGCCAGGTGTCGTCATTGTTTAGTGTGAAATGCTGGCATTGCTTCACGTTTCACGCTAAGCAATGGCAGCAGTGGCAGCGTTAATATACACTAGCCAAACATTTGAGGAACTTGAGTTGTTGCCTTCAACTGACATTTTTCTCTTACTATGCAGGCTTTGTGGCTACCCACCGTTCTACGACGAAAGTGATGCTAACTTGTTTGCTCAGATATTGAAAGGAGAGTTTGAGTTTGATCCACCCTACTGGGACGAAATCTCGGACTCAGGTAGGCGCCCACGCCCTCGTTCCTAATGCCTCGATTTTCATAAAAACAACAACAGAACAAATGTAGGGAGAGACCGACGTCTATTTCTGAATGGCATTTGCACCTCGGGTGATTCGGTCACATTTTCTTGCCCTTGTGGTGAAACTCAGTCCCTGAATAAACACCTGAAGCTAGGGAAAACACCAACTGGCTTTTTTAGCTAATGTGTTAATGCAGCAAGAAATGAGAGAGAGAGTGGGGGGGGGGGGGGTGGCATTGGGGGGGTGGACATCATGCTTCTGCTTACAGGGTCTCTGTCTAAGCCACTTGCCACTCTGTTAATGTAGCGATGCAAAACGGCTTTTGAGGTCTTCATGCAAAATATTTTTTGATGGCCAGTCCATTATCTATTGAAACTAGCTTAAAATTTGTCATTTAAAATGGAAGTGTTAGAACTCGGCCTGTAATCGACTCCGTGAACCAGTTTGCCACTGTTGTACACAGCAAGCATGCCAGTTTGGATGACACCAAAAGCCCATGGACGCAGTTTAGAGCAAGGGGTCCACAATCTTTTTTGCCCTGACGAACCCCAACAGCTTTCAAAAGGTGCTGAAGAGTCCTGTTTGTCTTGGCTCTCATCCCTGCCTGGCTGCATGCAGATGTTCAGCCCTTCAAAAACTGCCCAAATTGAATTACCACTGATTGGCTGTACAGTAAAGTAGTTGGCTCTTAGTCCCAATTTTAAATGAATACTGTATTTATGCATGTAATTTGTGCACTCCTAATTTATTACCTGGGTTTAAACAAAGAAAAAACTTTTACTCGCATATTTTTTGCTCCCCGCTGCGCTAGACCACAAGCATTCACACTGGTATGTGCAAGGCAGGCTTGGAAAGATCGGCGCAACTACATCCTTAAAGGTGCACTGAAGAGGAATCTGAACTCGTCTTTTTGCCGCGGGAACTCAATCTACACGTTCTGGGCATTCTTATAAACTTCGATTTATTGCCCTGTGTGGCTGATTCTCCTAATTAAATCGAATTAACGTCCGGCTCCCGCCTTTTTTTTTAAATTCTCCCTTGTACGGTGGGCGGAGTCGACCAACGTGTGGAGTGCCTTGCAGCCAGCTCCGTGGAGGCTTTGCTTTCGCTTCATTTTGTTTTTTAGGTTTCCGTGAATAAATAGTTTCATTCGCAGATAATATAGCCGCAAAATAAGCCCAAAGAAATAAAAATACGCGCGGACTATTTGCTTCTACGGACTACTACGTATTACTCCGCCGATGGGAGAGTGGCAAGCCACCACGGGACTGGGTGAAAGGCACTCCACGCGTTGGTCGACTCCGCCCACCGTACGAGGGAGAATTAAAAAAAAAAGGCGGGAGCCGGACGTTAATTCAATTTAATTAGGAAAATCAGCCACACAGGGCAATACATCGAAGTTTCTAAGAATGCTCGGAACGTGTAGATCGAGTTCCCGCGGCAAAAAGACGAGTTCAGATTCTTCTTCAGTGCACCTTTATGGGTAGCGCAGTGGATTCCAAGAGACGGCAAACGTAGGAGAGGGTGGCAGAAAGCTAGGTGGGTGGAGGAAATTAAGAAGTTTGCGGGGATACGGTGGCCACAGCTGGCAAAGGACAGGGTTAACTGCAGAGACATGGGAGAGGCCTTTGCCCTGCAGTTGGAGTAGTCAGGCTGATGGTGATGATGATGAGGAGAACATCACCGTGTGCGGCTGCGAAAGGTGTAAGTGGCGAGGGAATGAACTGCACACCGTTTATCCTTATCACTCGCTCTGTCAGTTGCTTTCTTGTACGAACATTTGTGCCAGTAACCTCCGACATGCACCAGAATCCGAAACTACCAAACTGTTTGCTGTTCAGTTTGCCGCTGGTCAGCCGGGCTGCATATGTGAGCGCCTTTTGGTTGTTTTTTATCTCCATTTGCCTTTGACTGCTGGCTTTGTGATTATATCGTTGCACGTTTATAGCTTTGAGCTGCGCATGCAACGTCATGCCATTCCGCGGGGAACTACAAAATGTGGGGTGGGGCAGAAGGGCGTTGTGAAATCGTGGCTGGATGCTTGAACCAGCAAATTAAAAACACTTTTGGCCTCTTCAAAGTTTATGGAGCAACCACCTTGACCCACGCTTTTAAAAAACCTTTCTTTATAATTTTGTCAGTTGCTTGCCACCAGTTGTTTGTCGTCAGCACTGATGACTTTCTTTTCTTACAGCGAAGGACTTCATCAGGCACCTAATCTGTGTGGATGTGGAGCGAAGATATACCTGCAAGCAGGCACTTGCTCATCCTTGGTGAGTGGGAATCTCGGGGGTGTTGTTCATTCCACTGCACATTAAAGTAACTTCATAGTTTCTAGTGCTTATTCTAACACACGGGACAAACAGAACACATACACATGGGAAAGATGTTAGTCTGTACAATGCATATGCTTAGTACACGCGAGACGTGGGCTTGTGTCTTTCAACGAGCATTAAAATTATGAATTCAAGTGACCAATACCGACTAGCTCAAATTTCTGCCTTAATAAGTCGCTTTAAAATACTTGTACACAACATTGATATATGGGGTCTCTGCTAGTGGTAGCAAGAAATGTAATTAAGCAGTGTCTGGGAGTGGGGTAGAAGGGTCTGGTTGGTATTCTGCTGCTCAGGAAAGGCACTAAATGAAAGAGAGGCTGTTTGTTGAGACTGGACAGAAGGCATCTGAGTTTTCATAAATATTGGTGAGTATCTCTGACTACTCGATCTCATCAATATCCAGTGTCCTACACCAAAGGAACTCTAAGACAGCATGTTGTATTTTAGCTGGCAAACCACAATAAGTTATTCAGAGTACCTGCATTTTGGATTGGTCTGGATATTTAAACTTTAGGAAATACAAGGATGAAGCAGAATAAAACAAAAAGTCATATGTCTGGTTCATATGTCTTTGTTGTTTTTGCCTGTTTTTATGAAGTAACCTTAATTTTTAATTTGGAATGAAGACTTTATATAATGAGTTGAAATTGATTGATTTGAGTGCTGTCGTTCAGGACGTTAAAATGAGAAGGAAAATGAATAGCTGTTTCCTTTTTGTGTTTGCAAACACTGAGAAACTCTCATTACTTCAACCAGTTAAAAAAAAATTGCCACTCAATATTGTCACTAACTGGGGGGGTATGTAGAGCGAAGTGCTTTGTCTTCTACCCATGCCCAAAGGGGCTTTGTTGCTGTAACTGGTGTCATGGCTTACTACTACTGATGCATATGTAAACAATGAAAAAGAAAGGAATCAACCTAAGTACATAAATACCGGAAATAGGAAACACAAAGCTATTGTTGGTTCGCTTGTCTTTTATTCACCCTGTTCTAGTACAGTAAAAGCTCGTTAATTCGACACTGACGGGACCGCCAAAAATTGTCGAATTATCCGAATGTCGAAATATCGAATGAACAATAAAAAACAATGTTTGCCACAACAGGACGTACCTTTATTTGGCAAAGAAATGTATTATCGTCGTCTGCTTTTTCGAGTGAACTTGAGCTACTACGATAGCTCTAACAGCTGCCAGGTGCTCCGCGGCACACGCACAGTCAGGAATTTCGTCACAGAAGTCCTCCCGCACGGACAAGGCTTCTGCGGCTTCTTTCACTGTGCACTTCTGCATTTGGGACAACTGCTCACAGCCGTCACCTTCCGATGAATTGTCATTGTCAGCGCCTGTTACTTCTTCAATTATTTCATCCTCGGTCAGGTGCCAGGACACAAAAGTGAGGCGCGCAGGCACTGCGCGCTACCCACTCGAAAGCAGCGCAGTAAACACGCTGGCAAAGCGCACAACTGTCAAAAAAGGCACCGCCTTACGGTTAAATAACCGTGATCGTAGCAGCAAGAACACACGGAAACGACGACACACGCCAAAACGAGACTTGCTGTCGACAGGGTTCAGCGGAAGCCACCAACGCGACTGCTGCGACACAACAAAGCACAAAGAAAAGACGCCAGCCGCTTCGGCCGCTGCTAACCTCGCTTCCCTCGCCCTCTCTCACGCTGCTGATGACGATGACAATGTGGATGACCTATCAGCTGTACAGTAGCGCCACTCGTGGCAGTGTTTTTTTCTTTTTGCTCTCGGTGCACCGGCTTGGCGGGCTGCGGAGTGAAGTCGAATTAACCGACGCACGGCAAAATTTGTTCAAAAATAACGAGAATTTCGCCCCATAGAATTTCGCCCCATACAATTATGTATAATTGTAGGGACCTTACATGCGCGTCGAATTATCCGATTTTCCGAATTAACGGAGGTCGAATTAACGAGCTTTTACTGTACCTGCATTTTGGATTGGACTAGATATTTAAACTTCAGCAAATAAAAGGAAGAAGCAGAATAAAACAAAAAGTCACATGCTTTCTTCATATGTCTTTGTTGTTTTTGCCTGTTTTTATGAAGTAACCTTAATTTTTTATTTGGAATGAAAGACTTTATAATGCATGGAAATTGATGGGCTTGAGTGCTGTCATTCAGGCTGTTAAAATGAGAAGGAAAATGAATAGCTGTTTTTTTGTGTGTGTTTGGGAACATTGATAAACTCTTTTTACTTTAACCAGTTATGAAAATAAAATTGCCACTCAATATTGTCACTGATTAGGGGCTTTGTAGAGTGAAGTAATTTGTCTTCTAACCATACCCAAAGGGGCTTTGTTGCTGTAACTAGTGTGACGGCTTACTACTACTAATGCATATGTAAACATTTAAAAATAAAGAAATCAACCTATGTAACTAGTGTGATGGCTTACTACGACTTATGCATATGTAAACAATTAAAAACAAAGAAATCAACCTATGTAACAAGTTTATGTAAATACTGGACATAGGAAACAAAAACCTATTATTGGTTCGCTTGTCATTCATTCACTGTAGTGGCCGTGTCATGTCTTTGCTCACTAACTGGCAAGAATAAAAGCGCAACAAGACGACACAAAGAAGGAGGAAAAACCTGTCCTGTCGTTTTTCCTCCTTCTTTGTGTCGTCTTGTTGCGCTTTTATCCTTGCCAGCTATGAACCAACATGCCCCGGAGAGTGTTTTACTGAAGTTTGCTCACCAAGTTTTGTGTGAATTTTCTTTGTCTCCTCTGTTCTTGGTACGCATATGCATGCAGTGCATACATTTTTCATGGCTTTAACAAGAAAGAGAGCAGTTTCCAATCTAGGGTGGCACTGATTGCTGTGTCTGTTCCAGGATATCGGGCAACACGGCCAGTGACAAGAACATCCATGGCTCTGTCAGTGAGCAGCTGAAGAAGAACTTTGCAAAGACCAGATGGAGGGTGAGGGTGAAGCAGCAACGCTTCCCTTTTATTTTTTTTTTTAGCTGAATCCACAAGCGATTTGCCCATTGGTGTTTCATGAACATTATCGTGAGGTAATCTTTTGTAAAACAGCGCGAGCAGCGTCGGATAAGAACAAGAAGGACACGGGACAAGCACTGACTCTCAACGAAGGTTTTATTTGTGCGTGTTTTTTCCTTTACAAGCACCAGGTGTTGCTAATAAAACCTTAGTTGAGAGTCAGGGCTCGTCTCGTGTCTTTCTTGTTCTTGTCCGACGTTGTTTGCGCTGTTTTACAAAAGATGCATCTGTACCAAGTTGCCCAACTGAATGTTCTACTTTGTTGTGAGATAAAAAACTGGCCTTGGCCTTTTAGCAATGTTGAAAAGGCTTCCACAAGTTGAAATATGTTCCGCAATGTCTTTGTCTGCTGCAAGGGCTGTTGGTACTTCGTTTGGTATGTGCTACGTAAAATACATACATATATATATATATATATATATCGGTTTTGAGAAAATGAAAGGTGCGGTCTCACTTCTGGGTGGGGTCAGCCGCACCTTGAGGGAAGAGGGGAAGGGGGAGTGAAAGAAGAAAGAGAGAAAGGGGCGACTTAGTGGACAGCTCCGGAATAATTTCGACCACCTGGGGATCTTTAACGTGCATTGACAGTGCGCAGCACAGAGGCACCTCATGCGTTTCGCCTCATCAAAACTCAGCCGCCACAGCCAGATTCGAACCCGAGTACTCAGTCTCAGAATCGCTGTGTGTAGTATGTCGTAAATTAAAGAAAGAGGCAGAGGAGAAGGTTGTTAGGAAAGCAAAGGGACAATAAATGCCTCACTTTACATGGGCACCTGTGAACTGCACCATGAAGGAATCATTGAAGGGACAACTAACTTGCTTTGACCATGGTCATTAGAGGGAGAAGACATGTCCGAAAATTTTTTGAGTCCGCATACAATACGAGGTGGAAATTTGACATGCTAAAGTCTGAAAAAAACAAACAAACAAAAAGCCTTGTATTATACACACATTTTTACGACACCTGTTGTGAAGATAACACAATGGACAGGGAAATGAAATCGATGGGACACATACTAGTTCCGTAACCTACTCTGCTCTCTTTCTGTCTCTTGCTAGAATGTGTTCCATCGGTTCCTTTTTGCTGTCTGTTGCGTTTCTTTTTTTCGTGCTAGTAGCTGCTATGTTGCAACCAGTTATGGAAGAAAGGCTTCCAAGAATAACTTTCTAGGTGCGGGGGCAATCTTGCAGTCGCAATTGGCCTGTAGCAAAATTAGTGTATGTTATGATAACCCAAATTTTTGCTGTCGGCAAGGTTTAGTGCTTTGTCTCTAGGCATAGCTAAGCACTAACAGTGGTGACTAGACCTGCTGAAACTTGTGAAGGGGGTCGTATGGGCTGCACTGATGTCAGCGCAGCTGCATGTGTGAACCATAACTATCTGCTAATGTTTTCAGAAAGGAGTACCCACAAAAACACTATTTTATAATTAAGATTAATATAATTTATTCTACCTGTCAGTGTTCAATATCCACAGTCTTCATTTTGGTATACCTTCAGTGGAGTGATTTGAACTACTTAGACAGTTTTAAGGCTTTGTCTCAGCCAGTGCTTGACTGTGGCTTACAAAATTAGGGTGGGCGATTAAAAGGAATGAAAAATAATAGCGCCCAGTCAGATAAAACTTATGTCTGCAGTGATGCTCCGTCCACATTCAGCCTCCGCGCACAGAATTCCCACGCGACAAAAAAATAGTCCGCTGCTTAAACATTTCTTGTTATGTAAACAAGAAGCTTATCACAAGAAAAAAATTATGAGCTCTAGGATTTTGACACGTGGATTGTTTGATATAGTCAAGCATTAAAAAGCTGATTTCGTTTACAGTTGCGATTGCCCAGCGGAGTAATACAGGACGCCGCGCACCGCAGCCCAGTGTTAGCAACTGCTGTTTTTATAAGTTGTATCCTACTATAGAAACTTTATCTTTCTTCTTCAAAAGCGAGCAACCTTGGCGAATTCACCCAAGCAGCTGTCACTTGCAAAGTTTGTAAAAGTTCTTCGTCCTCGTAGAGAGGTTGTGATTGTCTGGTTGATTGCGTGCGGTAACTGGCACCGTGTTGTTGCCACTCGCAGCAAGCGTACAACGCCACGGCGGTGATCCGGCAGATGCGGAAGCTGGCGATGAGCAGTACGGGATCTTCCCAGGATGGTGGCGCCCCTGCTGACGCCTCCACAAGTGGACGGCCGCTAGCGTCATCATCTGCGGCCGCCGCCTTGCCTGCCAACTCGGAATGAGCCTCTTCTCTGTGGCGCTTTTCTTCTCATTCCAGATTTGCTGTCTCCCCCCCGTTCACTCTCTCGGCTCTTCCCATGCGTGGCGCCTCATTGCTTTTCTTTTGCGGCGTTTGACTGTGTTTTCTTCGCATCTCACTTGTGCGTGCGATTGAGCGACTGCTGCTTGGAGTGACTGTTGACTGAACGTAGTTACTGCATCAGCTTGTGTGAAGCTGGCCTGCTGCATTTGCTTTCCATGTGTACGGTTTTTTTTGTTTTCAAAGTTTGACTCCTTCGTTGTGTTCATTGACATCTGAAGTGACCATCAGGCATAAGTCGTATCATTCTGTCTTGTTGCTGCAGTTCAGTGCTTCGCCACTAGGTGGCACCACAGTGGCAAACGTGGCTCAGTGGCAGTTGAAGTGGTAGAAGTGTTTTTGTGTGTTGGAGTCGCCGAACTTATTGTGGGAACACACTGAGAGTTCTTCTAGAGAGTTCTTCTCTACCATGCAATCTAGCACTGGGGCATCACTGGTCAGAGCACTTGAAGCCAACGATTAAAGCTGTAAGTCTAGGGTTTGATGTGGTCACGCTGCATGGCATGTGATGCGATTCTAGCTTCTTTCGGTGCTTTCATCGCATTTGATCATCAGTGCTTGGAAAAGTAGCAAAGTGTGTCACCTTCCAGAGTGTTTTGGGACTTAGTGTGCGAGTGTTGAGTGTTCACACTTGGAAACTGGAAAGAGCATTTGTAGACACCCTGTATGTGTGACCCCTGCGGGTGCAGTTGCATTGCATTGCTTACCTGCATGAGGCAGGCTGTTCTAGCATCTCTGGCAATGCGAGAAAATTTCGGCCTTCACTGACCACTCCTGTGCATGAAGGAGACTGGTGTGTAGTGCTGTGGGTGTGAGCATGCTGTGAAGCATTAGGCATTGCTCATGAGATGAAGGACGTGTTTCCTCCTTGGCGCGATATAGCGATGCATAGCATTGTCCGACACAAGCGTGGATTCCTCATTGCATTGAATTAGTGCTACTGCAGTAGCAGTATACAGTGTTTAGCGACTGAGTACAGCGATTCATGCCAACCTGTAATGACAGTGTGAGCATCGTGAAGGAAAACTTGTTTTCTGGGAGGGCTTGTTTCAAGGATTCTTCTTTTCATTGTCAGCTGTAGCTGTGTCATTAATGTCTTCATGTTTGTTTTGGTAAGGTTAAAGCTGACCGGGAGTTTTTTTTTTTTTTTTTTTTCCTGCAATGCTGATCATAAAATCATAATCTCCATCCACCATAGCATATCTAATCACATATGGCATTGCTCTGCATTTGTTTATTTATTCTGATGCTTGTAGTTTGTTGATGACAACAACGCTTGCATTCAGTACCGTGTAAGACTTGTTTGACATTGTATAAAGCTGCTGCAGTCTCTCTATTATTATTTTCGTTGTTCTCTCACCCTGTAAAAAAACAAAAAGGCAGAATTAGTTTGGCCACATACACAACAGGTGAGTGTGAGCCTGTTGTTTGCATTTAAACTCTGGCGGGCCATTACTGCCTTTCGTGGAAGCATTTGGAATCGATCTGCTGGGACCCACTGTCATTGGTGAGGCTGGAAACTGTTTCATTTAGCTGGGTTCATTTTTAGCACCATCGTTTTTCCATGCTAAACAAAATGGTTGCCTTCTTGGGGAGGAAGGGGGGGGTGCTGTATCCAAGCCGTATGGTAAAGACGTATTATGCGAGAAGAACCTCGTGTCACATGAAAAGATTAATGCGTTGCTTTCAGTGTGAGTACCAGCTACTAGACTATTTAAATTCAATCATTACATTACATATTTTGCACTGACTTTCTTTTTTTTTTATTTTAGCAACTCGTGATACACAGCAGTGCATTACTTTTTATTTTCTGTAGGGAATTCGGCACAAGTATAATTGAAAAGCATTCAAGTGAAATTTTCACTCTAGTGTTTTGAACCGGATGATATTCAAAAGGTGCTGGATCTCTGGCAAACCCACAGGCATCCACCTAGTTAAACGCTTTTACTGGCTCTTGAAGTAAGTAGTGACATTAAACAGTCGGGGCAACGATAAGGAGTTGTTTGCTACATTTTACTTCGAGTGGTCTTATTTTCACTTCTGAAAGAAAATTAACTTAGCTGAGAACACAGCTGGAGCTTCCAATGCCATTCTTGTATACGGCTGTAGAGACCTTTCAGAAAGAACGGTGGGCATTAGGTGCATAGATGGTACTTCTAGAACCAAAGGAAACTTCAATGGTACTCCTAGCTTGGCTCATTTTTCTAGTTCTTTATTTTTTTCATCTTGTTCTTGGCAGTCGGAGCATCATTAAGTGCTTCTTGCTTAGAGCTAATTTGCCTCTGTTGCCAATTAACTTGCATCTTCTGCACAGCAATGCTGTAGCAGCGAAGACACTTGGGATTGTGGGGCTGTATGTGACGGAATAAGCAGGTCCTTACTGAAGGGCCCAAGTGGCTTTTAAACTTCTCTTAATAAATCAGCTTGCACTATGAAAGAAAGTAAATTTATTTTTACTACCCTTTAAATTGGGTAGATAGGGAAACTGACTTGTAATCAGTTGTGCGGCTTGTATGTTTTCTTAGCTTGAAGCAAACCAGTTGACGCAAACTGGATTTTCCCCAAGTTGCAATACTTTGACTTTGCTTGCGACCCTGTTCGTGCATATTATGCAGCCAGGGAGAATATCCGTGGACGTAGTCCTTACTTGCACAAGCAAATGCTTGGCATGGCGCTTGGAGTTGAGTTTCATTGTCATATTTGATTGCGCTGCATATGCTTGAACGACTGCGTCACTGTCCAGTCATGGAACAAGTTGAGCATTCTTTTGCTGACAGTAAGTGGGCTTAGTTTAGGCTACACCAGCTCACACTTCGAAAGGCTCCGTGATCAGTCATTTTAAATGCGCATCTAGGGGCCTCAACCTCATAGCATATGTATGTGCACACATTCCATCCCTTCTGAATATCACACAGCCTCGTTTAAATGAACAAGACTCAATTATATAAAAGAAGTTGGCCATTTTTGACCATCTAAATATCTTTGCTGCATATTGGCCTTCCTTGAGAACCAAAAGGTCTCCTTTAATGACAGACATGCTGTTCGTGTTCAGCTCCTCTCTACACAAATTGTTCGGTAGGACGGACTTCACCAGTAATGGGGCACAGAATTGTGCATCGCATCACACGACATTCAGGAATTTTAGAAAAGAGAATGCCACGGGTGAACAAGGAAGGAAATCACTGCATTATGTGAGATCCCCATGCACATTTCAAAGCAGCATTATTCGGCAGAGGGGTTTGTGGGCAGAGGCCTCAAATCGTTTGACTGACTGCAGTTCTATGTCTATAATGGCAGTTCTACAAACATCAGAACTGCTTAATTGATGTCGCTTGCAGGCATGATGGCATCGGCATGCCGTCATGCCTTTTTACATTTTCCACCTGTTCACGTTATTCACAGGGAAAGCAGGCCACATGTTTACATTTTCCACAGGGAAGAGTATGCATATCTTATTCCTCTTACGTTATGCATTTGCTGTTCCCTTTCGTGTGCTTGCAGAGCCACTGGCATGTAAGAATGCTCCCCTGCGAGAGTGCGTGCTTATCATCAATTTCATTGCCTCATTGCTGTGACAGTACTTCCTGTTTTTTTTCTTGTGTGGTGGAGAGGAGGCCGCCATTGTTTTTTTTCCTTGCGACAGATAGGGAGGTTAGTATGGCAACCATGTGATAGTGCCAAAAGAAGACGAAAGATAGAGACCTGGAGTCGAGAAGAAAAAAAAAAGCATATGCTGTCACGCACATGCTCGGCTGCATTTTTGCGATGTACGAGCGGAGCTGATAGACACGTGGATGCCAGCTTTTGCAGGTTTCTAACGGCCGCTGAGGAGGAAGTTCTCGTCCCAAGCTCGCGGTTTTTTCATAACGCCTGTTGTTAGCGCGACTTTTTTTCAAAGCCTTTCCTGCTGCGCTTCGCTTGCCTCTCTGCACACTCTGCAAAGCATGTTCCTATGGTTTGAGCTTGCGTGCTGTGTCAGTGACGACCTGTCTCTTTGTTTTTTGTGCGTTGTTCAATGAATTCTCTCCAGACTAGTGTTGCTTTCAAGGAACTTGTTTGCTTGTCTAGTAGAACAGTCGGGACTGCTTCGTAGAGCCCAGCTTGCTAATTACGCGCATGTTTAGTGAAAGTTGTGGCGCTATCTTTGCATCTCGGAAAAAACAAAAAGGAAAGAAATTCAGCCACAAAGCTTTACATGCTCAAAGAGCACTTTCATTTTTTTTTTTTTTCCGAGCCATTTTTTGAAGGCTTTAATCAAGCTTTTTTAGGTGCTGCCTGTTCCCAAAAGCATTTCATCCCTTTGTGCTTGCACTAGAGCCCTCAACAAGAGTTTTGGTTCCTGTGGCAAATAGTCAAATTTTGGTGTAGCCATGCGATTACGAGTATTGAGTAGCCCGCAAGCCTTTGTTTGGCCCCACACTAGCACATGGGGCAACGGAAGGGTGTCGATGGTCGTGTCAATATCCTCGGGGAGCGCTGGCGTAAAGCCTCAGCAGAAACGCAAGCGGCATGCCGAGACCCTTTCATTATGCAGCCCACTGTCGTTGTCAATACCCAACAACACGCACGATTGCGTGAATGAAGATCCTACTCCGATAAATGCGCCAAGGATGCCATCACTGTCACGTGCATGAAAAAAAAAAAGAAAGGAAGCCAGTCTCGCCATGTAGTGACGGTGTGAGTGTGAAGTACTGATAATTGAGTAGCTAGCACCGTCTGGTGCTATGCAAACAAATTAAGCTGCATTACGCGTTTCACTGTTGATGTGCTCCCATTATAGTCTTTGCAAACTCGTTCCTTTTGACTCAGCTAGCTACTGCATCAACATTATATTTAATCAGCCACCAGTTAAATTCCACTGCATGAAACCCATGACCTTGATGCTTCCTGGGTCAAACAGCTTTTATTTATAGTTGCTGCAAAGTGTGCTTCAGTGTTGTATAGTGCACACCTCATAACCTTGTAATTTTGTGTAATGCGCTCATCATAATGCTAGGAAAGCTCATTTTTACCCTTTTTACTACCTACCCTGGACTTAAACACTGTGTGAATGAAGCTAGCCCAATAGAGTTGCACAATTATGCCAGCTGGGCACCTTTGTGTAGTTAACTGGTGGCTGTCCGCATCGACTGCTGTACAAACTGGACAGTCTTTGCTTTCTCATGACAAAGGAGTATAACATTAACAGTATCATAGTATTGTGTCTTCAAGAATTTGTAGATCTTGTCAGCTTGTGGAGCCAAGTGTGTCCTGTATCAAACAGCACGAACACAGACAAGCGCAAGACGAACACAGCGCTGTGTTCGTCTGTTTCCTCATCCCTTGGGCTTGCCTTGTTCGTGCTTTAACAGGATGTTTAACCAACTATCCCACCAAAACATTCAAGCTCAAGGTGTGTGCTCTTTTGGTCATCTTGGAACACTTGCGTAGATGCGACAGCTTTCACTGCTGGTAGCGCGATGGGGAAGCCCATTTGTCAGTTGTGCTTTCCATGCATGAAATTTCATATTGTATTGCTTTAGCTTGATGCACTATCGGTCTATAGTCTCCACTGCAGCTACCTGTATTGCCTGTAACTAATCCTGCTTTTACTGTAGCCCAGTTTCACCTAGTCATGCCTTTGTTTGCTCGTGTTTAACACCTGTCAGTGAAAGAACACTCTTCTGTAGTACTTTTTACTGGAGGATTATAGAGGTGGTAATGCTCTCCATGCTTTTTGGAGGTGCTATGCTCAGATATGTAGTATTAAAGAGAGTCATCGTATTCTCAAAGCATCTTGCACCGTATGCTTTGTACCGTATTAGATCTTAGGTTTTTACTATCAAGAAGTTCTTGTGCCTGCAGACATTAGAAACCCTCCAGGAGGGCGACTGGCTTGCTGGTGCAAAGATCACAAGGGCGAACCAGCAGCAGCTTAACATAGTGACCAGTTGCTTAGTTACTTTACGTAACTAATTGCTTAGTTATTTTTTGTAACTAAACACCCTGTTGTGTGCGCTCTCTCGGCTGGCGAAAATCTTTCCCAGCCCAAATGGTTTATGGAACAATTTCCGGTTGGTTCCAGTTGGAACCATCTGGGTTCCAGTTGGTTCCAACTGGAACCAACTGGAAATTGTTTCATAAACCAGTTGAGCTGGGAAAGATTTTCATATTAATTAATGCTGTTCACAGTCTTTCCGCTGGTTGCAAAGATTGCCCAGTCTTCGTTGACATCAACACAAGGAGTCAGGAGAGTTGTTTTGCCAACAAGGAGCGCATTTTTTGCCGACAAAAACATTTCTGGCAGTGATGGCATCCTGCGGTAGCGTCACTTGACTTCCCTTTAAGGTAGAGCGTATACTACTGAGCGTACAAACTACTGCCACTATGCACAGTGTCTCCGTTCCTTAATTACGTTCTCAGCTAAAAATTTATTTGACGTGGCGACAAGAACAAAGAAATCTTTCAAATCTAACTACCTTCACTCTACATTTGCACCTTTGTGTAGCTGTGTGTTACCAGATAGCTTCCGTTGTCTTTTCTTTGTTGGCCATAAACTACGCTCTGAAATTGGGAGAGAAACTGTTGGCAACTGTTTCCTTCATTCTTGTGCAGACTTGTGTGCATGTGTGTGTTTGCGTTTAGAGTAAAACAAAAAGAAATTGAAGTGGCATGTACTGCTTTGCAGAGAACTGTACAGCAAGTGAAAAAAAAAAAGAACCCCCGCAGGTGACATGTATCACACTACCCGCATTGTACCATATATATATGCTGCGCGGTGATGTAAATACGACTTTTTTTTTCTGCTTTCCTTTTTTTTATTTTGTACATGTCAAATGCTGTCACATATAGTGCTTCGAAGTCAGTGTCGATAAACTCCCAGCTTCTCCGTTGATCATTCCTTGTATGCAGCAATGCATGACACCTGAGTAGGTGGAAATTTCAAGCATTTCGCTTTCATTAATTTTGTGCATGACAGTTTGCGCCTGTCCCATGGTAGTCGGCCCTTGTTTAGCTTCGCCTGTCGCTGAAACTCATAGCAAAGCAATAAGTGTGCGCAGTGTAATTGACATGGGCTTTGCATGTTACATATGCCTCGATGTTGTAGCTGCTCTCTTCAAAACAAAAAGAAAAAAACAAGATACGCATCCGTGCCGTGCACAATGAAGCATACTGTACATAGAGAGGTATTATTGCTTGTTCTGCTCAAATGGACGAAGTGCATGGTCAGCTTGGGCTTTTTCACCCAAAGTTTTTTTTTATTACAATGGGGTCGAAATGCAATATGTGCTAGGGGCTTTTTTTTTTTTTAATGCAGTCTTTATGGTGATAGGCTCTGGAGTCATCTAAGATGACCCTTATGCTATGTCATAAGAATGTGTGCTGGTTTGTGTCATCTTGTTTTTATTGTTCTTTTTTCTTATACTCGTGTCACATGGGCACTGAAAGACCTTTGAAACAACTCTGTGGAGCCAATGGTCAGCTGAGTCCTCTCCACATGCAGTTGCACTGGCAACTGAGTTGGTAGTTCAGTAGTAGAGGGCGCCACACTGTTGAGCATTTGAAGGCCTTCAAGCACATACCAGCAGTGTGCACTCCTGACTATTCAAAGAAGGGACTTGAAGGAGTAGAGTCACAACAAATTAGTTGGATATAACGCATTCAAAAGTGGCCTGGTTGTAAAAGCACTGTTCCCAAGAATCTTGTTGGTGCCCGGGTTTTGAAATAAAACAAAAAAATCTAACTACAAGCACTACAGCGTATACAAATGCAGTTGCAGCTTGTTGAAACAAAGCTATCGATTTCGAAGACAGTTAAAAGTGATTTGCTAAAATACATACCCTGCTCTTTCTCGAGAGATGGCACAGGATGACTGCTTTAGAACATACAAAATCGTGGTGAGAGTAATGTCACAAGTAATTAGTTTAAGATTATCAAACCTCTTGAGGGATCATAGCTTGGCCCTGTAACTCTGATGGTAATCACTCTGAGTTCATGAAGCTGGGAAGCCTAGTAGAAGTTTTATGAATTTCCAAGAGCTTTGTAGTCCTTCGCTCAAGGGACATCAGAAAGTGCCCTGTGACACGGGTGTCAGGTAAAACTGTCCAGATGTTGAACACACATCCAGTCACATGGTGCAGTGTGTATTAAAGCTATGTTACCAGGTGTCCTTGTAATGCTTTTTGTCTTTTTTGGGAGGGATGCGTTGCAAAGTGTTATGTTGGCCTCACTAGTCGTGGTCTCATGGTGCACAGGAAAAAGGGGGGGACTGTATAAAGCTGCGAGTAACCCTGTTAGAAATCCCATCTTCCCTGCCAGAGAAAACTGTGTATGAAAAGTGTGCTACTGTGCATTACAAACTCTTGTCAACCTTATTCCTATCCAACCTTTTTGAAGGCCTGCTAGTATTATCCCACCAGCACAGTTCTTTAAGAGGAAGTGGGGATCACAGTTTTATTGCTTGTCACTGTGCGTTCAGCGTGGGTGTGGGACACAGTGAACGAAAGCTCCGTTTATGACGTTGCACGCACTTTCTCAGAAGTGTTGTGCTAAGCATCATGCCCACAGGTGTGTGCCTAAGGAGTGCAGCCTTAGCAAATGTTTTTACAGGGCCATTGCTCTGCTGATGGAAAGCAACAGCAAAAGTTTTGCTCTGTATCTCTGTCCCTGCATTTTGAGCTCGAAGTGCATGTCATGACAAATGCCGTGCCCCAAGTGTGCGTAAACAAAATGACACGGTGACCTTGTGAATTAAAATTGCTGTTCGCTAGTTTAGAGGCCCACTGCTTGGCCTTGAACCTTGCTTTTCCCAGGAATTCAGTAACTGGTGTTCACTTAGTTGATAGAACTTCACTAACTGTCATCTCAAACCTTGCTTTTTTTCTCGAAATGTTTGTTGACATGTCATTGTCAGATGTTGGTCAAATGTTTAGGGGAATCCCCCAAGGTGGAGTAAATTTGTAATAAGGGAGTAATTACTCATTGGCATCCACCCAAGCGCAGCCATACGGCTACGAAGGAAAGCTATACAGCTTTCTCAGAAACTTCGCAGTTAAAGAAGTTTTGACCAACACTGTCCCCACTTCGAGTTATTGATCAATTCGCTCTCGCCGTACCATAAGCTTGCTGTCCTGGTTAGCTCAGTTGGTAGAGCGACTGCTCCGGTGAAGCGGTAGTCCCGGGTTCGAACCCCGGACCAGGACGAATTTTTCTTTAACTGTGCAGTTTCTGAGAAAGCTGTGTAGATTTCCTTTGTAGCCGTATGGCTGCGCTTGGGTGGATGCCAATGAGTAATTACTCCCTTTTTGTCATTGTCAGATATAGCAATGAAGTTTGTTTCCAAAATAAGACGTATACTTTAACTGGCATTATGAGCAGGTCAACTTCCTCTGTTGGTTTTGCTGTACAAACGTACTAAAGTATGAAGGCATAGGAATTGGCGCACTTGCGGGATGGATTGTACATCAACTTGTCACATGGGAGAAGTGCATTTCGGGCTGACATGTGATGCTGGGATGATGACAGACAGCAAACTGTGCCCTGGTTTGAGTTTCAACACGAGAGTGGCTTTAAAAAGCATGCTTGTACTGTACGAAATGTTCCATCTAGTCTGAGCTTTCTGCAAGGCAGGGTATTCTCCTCCAAGCGTTTTTCCACAACACAACGGTACTCTCCAGCATATCAGACAACACAAAGTCACTATGCCTCTTAGTATTTCGTACCTAAACTTCTCTTGCTGATACAGAGGTAGGCTAAAACAAAGTAAAAAAGCACAGCATATGAACAACTGCGTAAAAAGCTTGCTAGGCGGGGCAGAGCAGAGGAACATTCTCATAATTTTAAACATTTGTTACTATTGCCATTGTTTTTAATGGTACGATTTCTTAGGATGTGAAAAAACATGCTTGAAGAGTATTTAAGACTCATGATAACTTGTGCAAACATTTCGCATAAAAACGTAATACCGTGCTGCATAAATCTTAGCATAAAAAAAAAAAAAACGCAGAAGAGAAGACTGTTAAGACCTGCTGCTTTATCAGTCGCAGTCTTTTCTTCAGGTTCTGCAGTGTAACTTGAAACTTGGTCGTATGAGGTTCAACTCCATATTGAGCTAATTCCAGAGAATGGCACCTGCCTGTTAGCACAGCAATGCTTCAAGCATGTTTATTTATGTGCCATTGAAGAAAGCTGTGCTCACAAATGTATTTCTTGTCAACTTTGTATTTCCTTTAGTAACAGGTTTTTCAGAAGCCTCCGTATAATACTTTGTGTATTTGACTGCAACAGTATTTGTTGCTCCACTGTTATGGCAGAGGCTTTTGAAAAATATATATAATGCTTTGTATAATTGACTGCAGCAGTATTTGTTGCTCCACTCTTATGACAGAGGCTTTTGAAAAGGCCTGCCACTGTTTTCCAGAACTTATTGTCCTTGTTAAATTATTTAAAAAGGGTCCTTTTCATAATTTTTCCAAGTTTATCTGCATCTTTCAGGCCTACAGAACTAGGCAGAGCATCTTGCAGGCTGCACAGAGTGTTTTACATTCATACCCGACATATGCAAAGCTCAGGTGCACCAATTAATGATCATTACAGTTCAGCCTCAGCACAGCAGAGTTGAAGGGAACTGTGAGTAGCCCAAGCCTGGAATTTTGTTTAAATTAAGAAGGCACTTGACTATGCTGTCTTCGTCAAGGGAGACCGATTTTTTGCCTAATGAGAAAAACGGCACATTAATGTTTGGCTTTCAAAAGTCAAGGTTTAACTTTATGTTAACATGTGCATGCGTCTTGAATAAATCCTGTGTTTCTGTGCGGTGCTAAACTTCTGATTTATTGATGCTATTCACAGTTTTATACTGAGTTATATGCTGAAATGGGCAAGGATCAGTTCCTTTGAATGGGATCTCGTTAATTTTCAAAGAGGGTGCTATGTGTTGGCCATTGTAGATACTTTTGGTTGGGAATTCCTGTAGTGGTGGTGGTGTTGCCAAGTTCCTCTGTTCGCAGACATGATCTTGGATGAAAAAAAGTATACAGCAGTGCAGGACAAAATATAGGCGCAAGTCCTCTACTCTTCCCCGCCATGTTTTGACCTGGATGTGTGTTTCCCGAATCAAAAACCTGGGATTGGTGACGGGTGTGCAGGCTTGTCACGTATTACCTATAGTACCTATATATATACATATATAAATAAACGTGTATCTATATATGTATATATATGTATTGTGTATACCCCTTGAGCATACCTGCAGCCGGACGTAGCTTTTACAAGCCCTGTCTGTCCTGCGTGCAACATTTCTGGTTGCCCCTCTAGTAGTGAACAATGACTAGTCATTGCCTGTTCCAAACTGTAGCTATAACGTCACTGTTTCTTAATATAGATATATGCTTCCCCTTTCCATTTTCCTATTTCCCCCATCTTTCTTTATTCTGCTGTAGTCTGTTTAAATGAATAAATTTAAATTTGACATTTTTGACATGCTGTCTTGTGTGAACAGTTCATTGCTGAACCATGTACCATTTTAGTTATTTATTCTTGTCCTTCTATTTTTGCACCTTTACTTGGGGCCTTTCATTTTGAGGGTTTATTTTTTCTTGAATTCATCGTGTAAAAATTTTAATTTTTGAAGTCGAATTCGGATTTTTTTTCTTTTTCAGCTAAATACAATTTACTGTAAGAGTTTGTTTTTGTGCTCTGCATAAAGTACTCTATTTTTCGCTATTACTTCTTCAATAACATGGAAGTGGCAGGTTCCAGTAAAAAAAATGGAGATTTTTTCTTGTTATCTATTACAATTATTATGTTGCGTGCATCCTATACTCCCACACCAATGCAAGATCTACCTTCTTTTTACACTGTGGAAACAGTCGTTCAGCGTCACAGGTTCTGTTTTAAATGCACAAGGGTCTAAGAGCAGGACACTGTTATATAGTGTGGATAGCGCTGGATGCAGTGATTTCAATAAGACGTGTGGTTAGAAGCTGTGTTTTGAGCTCACTCTTCCAAAGGAGAGTTGATATTGTAACGGTTAGAAATATGTATCTACAAAAGGCGCTTGCAGATATATAAAGCGAGAGACAGCCAAGGAGCCTACAGTAAGGGCCAGCGCTCGAGCACACTTCGTCCTCCTCAGCATATGGGCGTAACATAATCCCCATCGGCAAAAGCACCGTCCTGGTGCTAAGGAGAAGACGTATCAGGGGCGTGGTATGGTTTAGGCCGAGCCACGACATCAGTCACAGGGCGGGTGGATGACGTCGCAGAAGAGAAGACTAATTTTGTACATGACGTCGGTCACCTGGCGGAGGACAGGATAAGGGCCGATGTAGCGGGGCAGCAGCTTTTCAGACAGTCCAACGCGGCGAGAGGGACACCACAGGAGGGCGAGGGGCCCCGGGAAGAAGTGGACGGCCCGATGTTGGTGGTCGTAAATGGACTTCTGCTTGACTTTGGATGCGGAGAAGCGAGCGTGAGCAACTTCGTGTGCCGTGCCTAATGGCATCCTGGTGGGCTTAGCAATAGCCTGCGGTAACAACGTGTCCAAAGGCAAGTGAGGATGGCGGCCGAGCAAAAGATAGATGGGAGAAAAGCCTGAAGTGTCATAGCGGGAAGAATTATAAGTGAATGTGATATAAGGCAAAACTTCGTCTAAATCATGATGGCCGAGGGAGGCATACATAACATATCTGTGGGTGTTGGATTCAGGCGTTGTGTAATGCCATTAGTCTGAGGATGGTAGGCTGTGGAGAGTTTGTGTTGGGTAGACAGGACCAAAGGATGTCATCCACGACTTTCGACTAAAAATAGCGGCCGTGGTCGGGGAGGAGTTGCCGTGGTGCACCATGGTTTTATGATTGTACTTCTGGCCACGTGGGCCCGAGCAAGCATGCAACCGAGAACGGTTGACAAGGCCGACAACCTCGCGACGGCGGCAGACCCGCGTAGTGGTGATGCCCCCCCTCCTAGCCTCAGTGCACGTATTAGGGCAGCGGACTTCCTTGACCGGAGGTAACCACGGCGGCAGCAACGAAGGCCGAAGATGCGAAGGGGGCTGGCGAAGGTGGTGGCGTCAGGCCGATCGAGTCTACCCTCGGGTCGCCGGATGACGGAGTGGTGCTACGCAGTCAAGCTGTTGTTGTTAATTGAAAGACAGCTGTGTCCTCGGCAGAGGTTTCGTGTTTTGGACATCCAGCGGGGAAGCACAAGGACGTTCGTTCCCCTTCTGGTAGACTGCGGGAGATCCATTTCCAGCAGTGTTTGATTACTCAGCATCTACCCCTTCCCATTGACCGAGCAGCGAGAGAGCGGGCCCGGGACAGCCTAGCACCACCCCTGCCGTGGGTGGTAACACCAGCGTCCACATCTGTCCATCCGATTGGACAGCGTTCTTCGAACTTGATTCCGCAGTCAGGGATCTGGGGATTCCGAACCCTATTTAACTCGGCTGTGAGTGTGGCCGAGAGAAGCCCGTTAACTCCCGTCGACTCCGGTTGGCGAAGAAGTTCCCTTCCACTGACAATCACTCTTAGTGGAATTGTATAAAGTTTTCTTTGCCTTCCTCCTAACCCAGTCTCCCATCCTCCTCGTCCCATCACCGGTCAGGCATGCTACCCGGGTCGCAACAATGGTGAAGGATGATGTCGTGCAGAAGAAAGTCCGCAGCATCTGACATTTCTTGTGGCATAGTCGGTGGCGACAGCAATCCACCAGATCGGGTCAGCGGGAAAGGGCCAAGGTCGAGACCGACACGATATAGGAGAGGGAGGTATGTCAATAATTAAGCTGGAGGTGACCAGCAGGCAGCACAGATGGCTTTTTCCGGCGTTAACACACGTCCCAGCTGCGACGTGTGTCAACATAGCGACGGACGGCACTAAATAATAATCCTAGCCAAAAGAAACGGCGGCGGACGCGGTCATATGTCCGAGACACACCGAGATGTCCGGCGGTTGGCAGGTCGTGAAGTTCGAACAAGACAGCTGAGTGCAGGCGCTGCGGCATGACAAGCAGCAGGTCAGGCCCCCTCAGGGTGGAGACTGCGCCGGTACAGAATGCCATCTTCAAGCACAATTGAAAAGCGCCGCCAGAAATCTGGGCGGACAGCGGCGAGTCCTTCAATGATCTTGCGTAACCAAGGATCACATACGTTTGCTGTTCGGTAGCGACATGCAGCAAGTCAGAAATGGCGGAGAAGGTGCCATGTCGTTTTCATTTGAGTCAGGCGGATCCACAGGGTTAAGAGATAAGCAGTCAGCGTCTTGATGCATGCAGACGTCCGGACTAGTGCACTGCGCTGAATGAGTACTCTTGTAGTCTCAAGGCCCAACGACCAAGACTGTGGGGTCCTTAAGAGAAGAAAGCCAGCAGAGGGCATGGTGGTCGGTTACGACGGAGAAAGGATGGCCGAAGAGGTATGGGCGGAACTTAGCAGCTGCCTAAACGAGGCCAAGGCATTCGCAAGCTCAGTGATGGAGTAGTTGCTCTCGGCGGCCGAAAGAAGACGGCTGGCGTATGCATGCAATGACGCGTTCGTGACCTTGCTGTCGCTGAGCTAACACAGCACCGATCCTGTCTCCACTGGCATCTGTGCGAACTTCAGTAGGGGCTGACGGATCAAAATAGCTATAGGTGGTTAGGTAAGCAAGGTGATGAGCGTTGAAAAGGCTTCCACTTTGGCGAGGCCCCAGGTAAAACGAACGTCGTTCTTCAGGAGGTCTGTGAGTGGACGGGCGATAGCTGCGAAATTTCGAACAAAGCGGCGGAAGTGTGAACAAAGGCCAATAATGCGGCGGACATCCTTTGGAGACTGGGGAATAGGGAAATCTTTTACGGCGCGGACCTTAGTCGGTCCGGGTGTATTCCCGACGCATCGACGAGATGGTCGAGGATTGTAAGCTGGCGGCGGCCGAATTGACACTTCGAGGAGTTGAGCTGGAGCCTGACGTCACGAAAAAGGGTGAGGATCGCTGAAAGCCTGTCAAGATGAGTTTCAAAATACAGCAAGACTACGACATCGTCGAGGTAACACGGACATGTTGACCATTTGAATCCTCGGAGAAGTGAGTCCATCATCCTCTGGAAAGTGGCCGGAGCATTACATAGACCGAATGGTTTATGACTGTCTATGTCAGAGTGCATCAATGAACGCCGGAATTAGCTTAAAGTGCTGTTAAGGCGAAAGCCTTTAATGCCTCATACTGTAGTTAGCAGACGCTGTCGGCAGCCGTGTCGACAGACGCGTCGGCAGATTTGTCCGCCTTTCGGCATCACTGCTTAATGAGAAACTGCGCCGAGGGTGGGAATCGAACCAGAGCCTTTGGCATTTGAAGCGGAGACGCTACCACTCCGCCACGAAGGCTCAAGGTTCGAGCATGAATAAGGGCGCATCTAGTGAATGCATGGGTTTCATAAATAAAATAAAATAAAAAAGTGAAGGAAAGGAAAAATAAAAATAAAATAAGAAATAAACAAAAATAACAACAAAATAAAAATGAGATATGAAAATAAAAATAAAAAGAATAACAATAAGAAAAAGAGCAGAAATGAAAAATTAAAAATTATGAAAAATAAAAAAATGAAAACAAACTGTGCGCCAGGAAACGCTTCCGCCTTGCAGCACTTTGGAGAGCCAAAAGTGCCCCCTGAATTTTGAATTTTGAGTTTCTTGAGGGTAGTGGTGTTTTTGCCATCGTTCTGGATGTGCGCAGGCCCAATACACGGAGGGTGCCAACCTCAGGTACCGGGTAACCATTCAATTCAATGGCAATGGGGGAGCGGGGACAGCGGCGGTTCTTAGGCCGGATGAGGAGCAGTTCGTACTTCTCTGGGGAGCAAGACAGTCCGATGGTCCGTGCGTAATTTACAACGCTGTCTATGTCAGAGGGCATCAATGAACGCCGGAATTAGCTTAAAGTGTTATTGAGGTGTCCACTAAACCACAGAGTTGGTAAGACGCCTTTCCTATCTTCGAAATGAACGCAGCCCCCTCTCTTACTGCCTGGGATCTGCGGCGCTCCGTGGCTACCGCTGACGCATGACTATATACCGCCGGGACCACCGCCGAGACCACGCTGAAGGCTCAAAACCTAGCGTAGTATTGCTTTCGCAATAAAAGAGAGAAAAGACGCGCGTCGCAACAACCGCGTCCGCCGAAGCGGACGCTGGCTGAAAAAACAGATAAGCGGCCGTAGCCCCGGCCCGTTTTTTCCCGTGTGCTGTGCGATGTCAGTGCCACGGCCGCTCAATGGAGGCGCACACCCAGTGCGCTCTCCATTGAGCGGCCGTGTCAGTGCACGTTAAAGATCCCCAGGTGGTCGAAATTATTTCGGAGACCTACACTACGGCACCTCTTTCTTCTCTCACTCCCACCTTCCTCCCTTCCCTTACAGCACGGTTCAGGTGTCCGCTGAGATATATGTGAGACAGATACCGCGCCATTTCCTTTCCTCAAAAACCAAAACCATTTTTTTTTTGCACTGAGCGCTGTGGAAACATCCAACAGCGGCTGCGTGTCCATGCCGCTTGGTGCAGATGGAGAGGGAGCCTGGCTCTCCTCACCCCCTGACCAGCAGTAAGTACAGCAGAAGTGTGACAACATTTCGTTCTCTTAATAGTTCGTAGTTGAGCGAGCAGCTAGGCGCAGTTAAGGAAGGAACTTTGACGAAATGCACAAGTTCACCATCTTTTTCATGCCGTCCGCCGCGGTGGCCCAGTGGTATAATATAGCGTTCAGAGCACAGCCCAAATTCGTGGGTTGTATCACTGCATTAGTGGCCACATTTCGATTCCGGAGAGAACATCCGCTTAATGGCGTAGAGTGGGCGTAGTGGGTTTGTTACCGTGTATGCAGGAGGTCATCCTCTACATTCATAGAACCCTGAGTGTCCTCATAGCCCTCGTGGTGGTGGTGAAAAACAACGGTGGGATTTAGCCCCCATCTATCCGCACAGGACGCCATGCTGCAACTCACACCTGTTCGACCCGCTTCTTCCGAATCTTTTGATCGCATTGAACATCAGGCCATCATGACTGCCCTATCCCCATTGAACGTGTGCGCGCGCGCACGTACGCCTACATTCAAGCATTCCTCACTGACCGCACGGCTGAGATACACTTCGGCCCTCTGTCTTCCCCCTCCTACACGCTTCAGAGTATCGGCACCCCTAAAGGGTCCGTCCTCTCTCCCTTTCTGTTTAACATTACCCTCATCCCCCTCGCCCGAAAATTAGCAACTATTCCCCACCTGAAGCACACTCTTTATTCCGACGATATCACCTGTGGACCACCCACGCCAGTGACGGCGACATAGAGAACACCTTACAGGAAGCAGCCACACACACCCAAAATTACGCACGGACCATCGGACTGCCTTGCTCACAAGAGAAGTGACGCTCAGTGCGGTGACACTCAGTCACCGCACCTCGAGTACTGCTACCGAGCTGGCTGCTCTGTGTGTTGCATTTACTTACATTCTACAACAACCGTCAACAGCGTGGGTTATCTTCAGTGACTCTCGCGTTGCACTACAGTCGATTAAGTCATCAGGAAGCCTTGAGGAGCAGATCGTCGATGACTTGAACATGTTACACACCGAGGCCTGCCAGCTACGTCACTGTGTTGTGCTTCAGTGGTTGCCTGCTCACTGCGGCCTCGCAGGCAATGATCGTGCTGACGGTGCAGCAAGATCGGCGCATGGCGACACTTCCTTGTACCTACCCATAACCTTTTCTCCTAGTGATGGCGCGAGACTTCTCACTACTAAATCCTGGCAGATGCAACGCTCTTTGTGGTGTGATCCGCGGCGTCAATACAGACCCCTCCTTCGCATCCATCCAACTTGCGAATTCCGCATGCCACGCAATTTAGATAGACATGACTGTAATTGCCTGCATCGAATTCGTCTGGACGTTGCCTTTACTAAATGCTATCTTTATAAAATTGTGTATCAGGTAGCCCTCTGTGTCCGACATGTGGTGTGCGCGAGGATATTCAACACTTGATCTGCCACTGCCAAATCTTTAATACCCATCTCAAGGCACTGTGAAGTGCTTTAGGACTTCGTGATCGAGGACGGTCCCGTGCACCTGGAGCATGTCCTTGGACCCTGGACTGATGCGACTTCGGCTGAGCGAGGGACAAAAGCAGCATTGCCATCGCCTGGTGCACGCTCCTGTCGACCAGCTGACCTCGGATTGCTGTTAGCCCTGCTCCCGTTGTGAAGCTTCACTGAACAAATCCCACCTTACATTTGGTGGAGGTGCGGGGTAATATCCTCTCGCCCTGGAACTCCGTAGCCGAACGCTACCCCCTACCGCGATGCCTTAGACCCACCAAGCAGCCCGGCCGCCGTCGTCTGTGCTGGTTCTCTCCGCCAGCGGGACCCCGCTATCTTCAGCGGCACGGACGACCATGATGTTGAAGATTGGCTCACTTCGTATGAGCGGGTGAGCGCATACAATAAGTGGGACGCGGAAACCATGCTGACCAATGTGATATTCTATCTGACGGGCGTGGCAAATCTGTGGTATCGGAACCACGAGGCGGACATTACATCATGGTCCGTTTTCAAAACGAACTTCTCAGAGGTGTTCGGCCGCCCGGCTGTCAGAAAACTCCGTGCCGAACAGCGCTTGCGTGCGCGGTCGCAGCAGGTAGGAGAGAACATCACCAGTTACATCGAGGATGTCGTAGACCTGTGCAAGAGGGTGAACGCACAGATGACCGAAGCCGACAAGATCAGGCATATCCTCAAGGGCATAGATGACGACGCCTTTCAGATGTTGGTGCGAGACCTGCGCACCGTCGCCGAAGTCATCACCCTATGTCAAAGCTTCGACGAACTACGCAAGCCGAGGGCTCTGACACGCGAACACACCACGAGCATCGACTCGCTTGCTGGCCTGAACGATGCAAGAGACCAGTCATCGCTCCTGCCGCAAATCAAGAGCTTCATCCGTGAAGAAGTTGCTCGGACGCTCTCGCTTATTTCAAGCCATCAAGAGCCATCAGCACACATAACTCCGAATCTGAGGCACGTCATTCAAGAACAGGTCAATGAAGCTCTCCCGCAAGCCCCTCAGCCCACACCTCTCGCGGCCCCGCTGACCTATGCGGAGGTTGTTGCGCGACCTCGGCCAGCTACCTATGCTCCGCCTCCTGGTTCTTTTCGAGAGCCTGCTGCTTTTATTCCACCGCCTGCTCGTCTGCAAACCTCCTGGGGCACGCCTGATAACATTCGACCGCCAGCTCAACTGGACAACTCCTGGCGCACGCCTGACAACCGCCCGATCTGCTACTTCTGCGGCTTGCAACGTAATGTGGCGCGGCTTTGCCGTCGACGCATGAACGCCTCACGACCACGTCCAGAAGTTTCCGGTTACTGGTCCCAGCGACAGTATTCGCCTCCTGCAGAGCCGCCCCTAAGCCGTTCGCTGTCTCCTGAGCGCACCGCCTTCTCTGGACGCCGTTCGCCTTCTCCACGTCGGCGCTCCATCTCTCCGATGCGACGGCGTCCCTCGACCACTCAAGAGGAAAACTAGGTGCCGCAGTTCCTGAGGCGAAAACTGCGCAGTCGTCGAAATTTGAAAGGCCTCGTTTGTCTGCTGCTAATTTAATCGAAGTTTTTGTTGAGGGCGTATCTGTCATGGCGCTTGTCGACACCTGTGCTGCGGTTTCTATCATGGATGCAGCGCTTTGCCGCTCTTTGAGAAAAGTGAAGACGCCCCTTTCTGGCCTGTCGTTACGAACTGCAAGTGTGCACCTCATCCAGCCGTTAGCAGCGTGTACTGCTCGAGTAGTCATAGAAGATATTTTATATTTGGTCGAGTTTATCGTTCTGCCGTCCTGTTCGCATTCGATCATCTTGGGCTGGGACTTCCTGTCGCTCCACAATGCGGTCATCGACTGTGCTCGTGCTCAAGTAGAGCTTTCTACACTGCCGAATCCCGTGCAAGAGACTGAAATTTGTGGTGCCCCTGTTTCTGCCAAAGCTTTTGTCGCCGACAGTACCGATATTCCTGCGTGCTCTTCCGTGATTGTGCCTCTCTCCTGTGACTGCGTTCGCGATGCCAGTGTCATCTTCATGCCGTCTCTTACTTTTTTACGCCGCCATTGTCTGCCTCTGCCTTATGCCCTGCTCACTTTATCCGCCGGCCTCACCGCACTGTGGGTCTTAACCCGTTTTCCAGCCCCTTCGCATTGCGCCGCGGGGAGTGCGTCGGAACCGTGCAGCTCTTTGGTTATGTTTTCTAAGGGACACGGGTTTAGTGGACATACTTTGATAGTCATCTAAGGGACACGAGTTTAGTGGACATACTTTGATAATCATGTGTGTTTGTGAGTGCGTGAGTGTTGAGTATGTTTGATGTCACCTTTTTTTCTATCTCTCTCTCTCTTTCTCCCTCTTCTTTCACCCTCATCCGGAGTAGCATGCCTGGCCGAAAACCAGGCATACCTCTCCATTATTCATTAAAGTCTCTCTCTCTCTCTCTCTCCAGAGAAGTCCGAACTCTTCCTCATCCGGCCTAAGAACCACCGCTGCCACCGCTCCTCCATTGCCATCGAACTGAATGGTGACCCGGTACCTGAGGTTGGCACCCTCCGTGTATTGGGCCTGCACATCCAGAACGATGGCAAAAACACCACCACGCTCAAGACACTCAAGCAGGTTGTAGGCGCGATATCGCATCTCATCCGCAGGGTTTCGGGACATCATAGAGGCATGAAGGAGTGCGACCTATGTCGCCTCATTCATGCCTTTGTCCTCAGGCGTGTTCTGTACACTACCCAATACTTACAACAATCCAAACATGACATAAACGCTTTGGATGCTTTGATTCGCCTAAGACCTACAACTATATCCGGGCCTTCTTAAACGGTCGCACAGCCTCCCTGCATATAGATGATATACAGACCCCCTCCTTCACGCTTGGTAACATTGGTACCCCGCAAGGGGCGGTGTTATCGCCCTTCCTCTTCAACCTCACCCTCATCCCTCTGGCCAAGGCTCTCAGCCGCATTCCGCACTTAGGACACACACTTTACGCGGATGGTATAACGGTTTGGACCATTTACGGCTCGGATGGCGACATAGAATCGACCCTTCAGGAAGCCGCCACTACTATAGCTACTCACGCGGCAAACATTGGGCTTGAATGCTCCCCCACAAAGTCAGCACTCCTCATAATCCGCCCGCGGCACGTCCCTACCTCCCCCATCACGATCTACCTGCATGACACTCCCATACCGCAAACACCTACCCTCCGCATTCTTGGCCTGCATTTACAGGACGCGGGGAAAAACAACCTTACCCTGAAATCACACAAACAGTCCACTTATTCCGTCATACATCTTCTTAGAAGGGTTTCACATTCACGAGCCGGTCTAGACGAAGCAGACAATCTCAAGGTGCTGCATGCCTTTGTGCTTAGCCGCATTCTTTACGCCACTCCTTACCTGAACCTCTCCTGTGCGGATAAAGACAAGATCAATGCTCTAATCCGCATGGCTACCAAAGTAGCGCTAAACCTACCAAACAGCACTAGCACAGACAGGCTCTTCAAATTAGGAATGCACAACACTATACAAGAACTTATATATGCACATCGCTACACACAGTACCTTCGTCTGGCTGGCACGGAAACCGGGCGATATATACTGGATTCTATGGGAATTCGCATACCGGCACACACGACAGACTTCATCTCTCTTCCTCGCGCCATACACACCGCGCTTATACTCAAACCCCTTCCTAAGAATGTCCACCCTGAATACCATCAATCCCGCCGAGTCGCGCGAGCCAAAGCTCTCCATAAAGAATATGGCACTTCAGAGGATGTGCGCTGGGTGGACGCCGCGTGTGGTCCAGACCGTTCAGTAGCTGTGGCTTACCATCCAGCAGCCCCCCCCATTTACCCATTTCATAGACCCTCCTTGTACCCCGGAAGAAGCAGAGGAAGCAGCTATAGCGATAGCCATTGCCCAAACCAATGCAGCTTATATACTTAGCGATTCCAAAACAGCCATTCTTAAATTCGCCCGCGACGCGTCCATCCCCCCGCGTGGCAGATATTGAGAATGTGCACCCTAAATCCCAATAGGCGTATTGAGCTCGTGTGGGTGCCGGCTCACTCTGGCAATCCCGGAAATGAGGCCGCCGATAACATAGCCCGAGTACTTATTTGCCGGGAAAATGGCGACCCCAACCGGGATTTTTCGAGGGAGCGGGCACACACGTTCTCAGAACTAACTCAACAAGCACGCCTTGCCCGTCGACTCTGTCCCCCTCCCCACCCCCGCCTATTCCACTCCCAACAAATCCTCTGGAGGCGACTCCAGACCCGAACTCTTCCTACCCCTCAGCGTCTCTCCTACTTCCGCCATGTTTCCCCAGAGTGCACTCTCTGCGGAGAACCGCACGCCACCCTGGACCACATCCTCTTCGGCTGCCCTGCCGATCCTCCCCCGCAGGGACAGCCCGCCATCGGTACATGGGAGGAATGGGAGGCCCTCCTTGCGTCGCAGGACCCGGACGTGCAACTTCGCTGTGTGAACCGAGGTGCCAGTGCCATGGCCCTACGTGGCCTGGACACATGCGCGTAATGTGAGGGCTGTGTGGTGGCCCTGAGACCTTGCACGGTCCAAACTCGCTTGCTTAATAAAGTTTTCCATCCATGACTCCCTGGGTCGTTGTTGTTGTTGTTGCGACTGAGAGAAGGATGACAAGGAAATTGCACGGGCCTGCCAACTGGCTCGTGCCGAGCCACCACCGCTGCCACGTGCAGATAGAGGAGAGTTTAAAGAAAGAGGAACGAAAAGAAAAGACGCGTGTCGCAACATCCGCGTCCGCCGGAGCGGACGCTGGCTGAAAAAACAGATAAGCGGCCGAAGCCGCGATTCCAGGGTCGCCTGAATCGCACTTATATAATACGTGGGGGGATGAGAGAGATATATGAGCTGCAGGCATTGACAATGTTGTGCCAGAAGAGCGGCGCTGAATCCATAGGCCGTCGGCGTTCATTATGTTCATTGGCGTTGACACCGTTTTACACTCCGATCATTTGAAGGAAAGTAAGTATGCATAACTGGTTCCCTGGGTCAGTGTACGCCTGAATCGGGCTGATAGGAAAATACGTGGGGTGATGAGAGAGAGATGTGGGCTGCATGCGTTAGCGCTGACAACAGTGAGCGAACTCTAGCGATCAACCATTAACTGCCACCTGCCAGGGTGGCAGGCTGGGTGGGGACTTTGATGTAAATATAAAGAAGATAAACAGGAATTTCTTACCATTTATGAGGGAGAACATCCCGTTCCTCTCGCTCGTAACGCCTCCCACGGCTGTGTCAACCTCGCGAAATACTTGCACAGACCTCGTATTTGAGAAGGAGGCAGTGGTGCAGCAAGTCGAGCATATATTCATCTATTTCACCAACCACAAAGCTTCCTTCATGACAATGAAGAACTGTTAGTGGAATGTATCTTGAAGGATGAATGTGTGTGAAAAATAACAAGTTATCTGTAATTGTACATACATGTCTTGCTCGAATTCTTTGCCTCAATCTATCGAAAAGCTGGAACAGCTGAAAAGCTGCGCTCAAATTTCGCATTAGGAAGTAGCCGAATCGTCGACAGTTTTTTAACTAAGACTACAGGAGAGGCCCACTGACTTGAGAACTGCTCAGTAATGTACTTGCCTAGCATCTCATCAACTTGCTGTTGGATGACGGTCCGTTCGCCACTGGAGACAATGTACGGGCGCCGATGAACAGGGGAAGAGTCACCTGTGTTTTTTCTATGTTTAACAACGGACGTCCGGCCAAAAGGCGGTCGTCAAAATCAAAGACTGCGCGGAAAGACTCCAAAACACGTCGAAGATCGAGCTTGGGCAGGTGACAGGTCGGGAGCTATCATTTTCGTGTACTCTTCGGTTGGCACGCTGCAGCATACGATAGGCGACCAGAAGAGGACGACACGGACGTGGTGAAAGATGAGATGTGGCATTCGTGTATTGGACTAAGGGTCGCTAATGCAATACCTTGAGGAAGCGGCTAGACATAAGCGCCAGAGTTCAAAACTGGAAGGTACTCATGGTTCTTGAAAATGCTGACGACTGTATGCGGAAGAACAAGATCTTTTGCCGAGAGAACGTCCTTGATGGGAGAAACTATGTCGTCACCGTCAGGGACAGGCGGGACAGAGGACAAGGAAATGTAGGGCGCGGCTTCAGGTGACAGATGGACAAAATCAGCAGTAGACAGGCGATGGACAATGGGGTCAGCAGATTTCGGTACAAGATGTAGGTCGAGCTGGACGACATTTGAGGCGCAGTCGATGATGGCGGAATGGTAGGAGAGGAAGTCAGCCCCCAGGATGAGGTCCTGAGGGCAATGGGCAAGCACAGTAAATATAACGGGAGTATAGCGCCCCGCGATAGACACACGGGCAGATGTTCCGCCATCGGCCACACGCTGAGGGTGAGGGGGCAGGCTTGAGCACTTTGCGCAAGCGACGCTGAAGTGTGTGAGACATCACTGACACCTGCGCTCCAGTGCCGATTAAGGCAGTGACAAGCACACCATCCCCTTGCACGTCGATCAAGTTTCGTCTGGAGCGGAAAGACAAAGGAGGATTTTCAGTCCGGGCCGTGAGAGCACATGCATCACCTCCAGACGCCGCAGCCATCAATTTTCCAAATGAGATCGAGCACACGGCGCAGG
The DNA here is from genome assembly GCF_055824585.1 of Amblyomma mixtum. Lineage (NCBI taxonomy): Eukaryota > Metazoa > Arthropoda > Arachnida > Ixodida > Ixodidae > Amblyomma > Amblyomma mixtum. The sequence goes on along the minus strand of NC_143021.1, from coordinate 177,161,749 downwards.
GGTCGACGGTCGGCGAGGTCGGGGCGATGGAGAGCGACGGCGCTGCGGTGACGACGAGTGGTTGGTAAGAGGGGTCTGGCAGAACCATTTAGGTGGTTCTGGGTGTCGGGGCTCGGCGACTGCGGTTCAGAAGGCGACGAAGAACGGCGCACAATAGACGGAGTCCGGATAGCGGTGATAGGTTGATGTTGGAGGACTTCGGCAGTGTCGAGAGATGTGGCCAACTCGATAGCAGTTAAAGCAGATGGGCCTGTCATCAGATGCTCTCCATTCACCTGGGTTGCGGCGGCGGCGAGGATAGTATGGAGGGCGAGGATTGAGGACCGGGAAAACGCGGCTGGCATCTTCGGAACTGATTCAGCACACTGGTTTCAGATCCACATTTGCGAATTCTTGCCGGACGACCGCTTCAATTAGGGAGACTGAGTGTGGTCAGGTGCCAGTGGTGGAAAAGCGGCAGGGGACATTGAGTCCAGTTCGCGATGTACAATCCGCGTCAGGCTTTCAGATGTTGGCGTGGGACGCGATGGGGCCTGGTCAACGCACGATGGCATTGCAGCTGTATTTGGCAGCCGCGTGAACTGGGGGGTGGTGCGGCGGCTCTTCGCTTGTTCGAAGTGGCGATATTCCTGAATGATCCCATTCACCATCGCACAGTTCTTATAAACCAGGAGATTGAAGGCGTCATCAGCGATGCATTTAAGGACGTGACCCACATTGTCACTCTCGGACATCGTACTGTCGACTTTCAAGCACAGCGCTAACACGTCCTGGATGTACGATACGTAAGAATCTCTCGACGTCTGTGCGCGGCAGGCGAGCTCCTCCTTGGCAAGCTGTCGGCCGATTGGCTTACCGAATAGGCCGCGGAGCTTCTGCTTGCAGGTCTCTCAATAGGTGAGCTCGTCCTCATGGGTCTCGAACCACACTCGCGCCGTGCCTTTCAGGTAGATTATCACGTTGGCCAGCTTAAGGGTAGGATCCCATCGGTCATGCGTGCTGACGCGCTCGTACATCACGAGCCAGTCCGCCACGTCAACACCGTCTGTTCCGAAGAAGGTCGCGTGGGCTCAATGATGACGTGGGGGCGGAAGGCGATGGTACATCACCACCTTCGAGTGACATGGAGTCCGCTGCGGAGTTGATGCTGCGGAGGTACGACGGACCTGAGCGGGTCATACGTGATGCGGAGAGTACACTAGTAGCATAGCGGAGTGGATTCCAAGAGAAAGAAAACTTAGCGGGGTAGGCACAGAATCAGGTGGGAGTATTAGATAAAGAAATTTGCTGCGGTACGCTTTTCCGCTGCTGACGCTGGACAGGGTTAGTTGGAGATCAACGGGAGAGGTTGTGTAGTCCGTAAGAATAACTCGAATGGTAATAGACAAACTAAAAATGCGGATGCGCATACTGAGAAAGGTTTGGTGCGACTGCACAGTTAAAAAAAAGTATTTAAACGACCAATACGATCCACGAGGCAGAGTTTTCGTTAGCTACTGTTAGCTATACTACTACTACGTCAGCTACTACTTTTAACCAAAATCGTTGCGCTGTTTGATCTATCTCAAAACCTTAGAGAATCCTGCGTGTGCGCGCGAGGGAGTGTTGGTGCGAATATATTTCGCTTCATGACGATCTTCTCTTTATCTTTCTCATGATCTCTTGGATAACCTAATCTCATATTTAGGCGCCAACGAGATCAGTGTCAATTGTACGTTGCCACGGGTACGGCGTAGGCTTTCAAAGGCGCCTGTGGCGTGAAGTCTTTCTTTATTTTTACTATCCTTTTCGAGTGTGGTTGGCGTAGGAGCAACGGTCCGCAGGGTTCATGTACGACCCTTCGGCGCAGTTGAAGGCCTGGGCGAAGAGGCGTGTATTCCTGGCGGCCAGGTTGCAGCGGTAGGAGGCCTCCGGGTCGTTCCTAGAGCACATGCCCGCGCAGGCGCTCACAAAGAACAGCATCTCCTCGCTGACCCTCTCCAGGCCGGGCAGCGCAATCGGGCGGCCCACCTTGATGTGGCGGTCGACGAACGCCACCACTACCTCGGCGGCGAGCGCCAGACGCGCCGGGCTGCTGTTGACGCTGCGTAGCGCCAGGCGGGGTTCGAGGCGCTCGAGGCACTCGAGCCACGATGGCGCTAGGGGCACGCCCCGAGTCAGGGCTGCGGCGAGTTCGAGGCCGAAGCCGCCGTAGTTGAGCGCCGGGGGCACGTGGGCGCCGAACCGTGGAGGCAAGAGCCACGTCAGAGGAACGCGGCTCTCGCCATCGCGGGTGACCTGCGCGCGCGACGGGTTGAGCTGCGTGAATAGAACGTCTTGCAGAGATGACAGTGAACTGAGGAGGAAGACGAAGAAGAGGAAGATAACTTTTTTGGAGGTCAGAAAAAAAAATTAACCAAAGACACTTTGGAAATTGTAAAGTGTGCTTGGCGAAAGCGTTGTGGTTGGCATCTGGGGACATGTTCAGTCGTCGCATGCGCATTCGCTCTTTGTTCTGGCGTTTGGTGTTGGGGGAATCCGGCGTCCGTTGCCGCTTCCCGAACCCCTTGGCGCCGAATCACTGGGCCGCTTCGTAGCCATGCGTCTCACTCGACTGCAGCGAGACGTCTGGCGAAGGAGCGGCGGTGCAGCTGCCACCGCCGACGCGCGCTCGCTCGTTCTACCGCTACTCTGTGACGTCACAGTTGCTATGCGTAGCTGCGCCCCCCACCGACGCGCCGGTTGCTAAGGAGGGAAGGAGATTGCGCCGCTGCGCTGAGGAGAGGCCACAGTACGATTCCAGCGCATGGACGGACACCGCGAGTATGAGCCATTAAAGGCTTTCGCCTTAAAATGTATAATGCGCAGCTATACCACATTTAGTCCTCGCGATAATTAGTTCTTCGGTAGACTCACTACAGCTGATGTTCATATAAGGTTAGTCTCGAAGGAAGTATTCGTTGTTTTTGCAATGCATACAGAAATCCAGGAGGAAGCGGAAATGCATGGCAAATAGGGGTCCCTGAAAAGTTGAGACAAGGTGTTTCTGGCGATTCTTTCGGAACTTTGTCTGGTCAGGAGTTAGCTGTGTTAGCACTGTAATACATAGTTACCGAAAAATTCCGTCCTTCACTCGTCGACCAGTACTAGTTTTAGTCTGGTGGGTGGCCGGTAAGGGCTCCACGTGGAGAAAGGAGCACACGCTAACTCGTGTGGTTGGATTTGAAAGTATACACTACGTACACAAGGTATAAGTACCAGTATACCTTACATTGTTATCCAGGGGAACTTGGAAGAATAGGAAGAGGAAGATGAAGAAGATGCAGCGGAAAGATAGTCTGAGCCGAATACAGGGGATTTTGTAGGTAGTCGGTGGGGATGCATTTTGGCAGCAGTTGTGACCAATGCTTCGCTTGTGCATCCAATTAGTTTCGACGCGATAGCATTAAAAGCCTCGTATAAAAACAAACAAACAAATGTGTCGTCGGTCATATATTTCGATGATTGGCTGAAGAGAAGTGACGTCACCAGACCGGCAGCGATAACTATACGACCGTGTCGCCATCTCCACACACCTCAGGGGAAACCTCTGACCACTTGCTAGACGTCAACTCGCCTGCACTTGTGGGCTTCTTGGAGGCGGAACCGGGTAGAAAGCGTTGGCATCGGCGTGGACGATGCTGAAGAGCTCCTTGCTGCGTATCTGGGACAGCGAGGCCAGGTACGCGTGAAGGAAGGGCCGCTCCTCCACATCCGCTTGCTCGGCGGTCTCGTCCTCGTCGTCCACTTGGAGCTCCTCGTAGAAAGTGTCCAGCTGGCTGGCCGTGGGTAGCCGCAATCGGAAGCTGGCATCGCTGCACCAGTGACACCGATGGATAAATCGATTTTGGACTATATCGAATTACCCACTTGCTAATATAGACAAACAAGCCAATTAAAATTTAACCCATATGTGGCTAGTTTCCTATGTGTTGGACGCCGCTTCTTTTGCGGGGAAACTATAAACGTTTAATGTATAAATACTTGCGACCACTAGCGTAGGTGAAAGAGGCGCTAAGCTTTTTTTTTTTTTTTTTGTACAAGGGTTGCGTTGTGTATGGTCAGTTGTGTGCGTTTTGTGCGTTCAAAAAGAGTTTTCTCTAGAAGCAGAGAGCAGATTTACCGGCATCGACAACATTGTGATTACGCAATAAAAGTAAACAATATTCGCGCGTTGTCAAGAGAAAACCACCTCCAGTAATGAGAAATGTGATATTCGAGTCAATGTAAAATGTTTCGAACTTTGCCACGCATAATAGGCAGTATTTGCCTTCTGTCCTACATTGTAGGATGATACAAAAGTCGGAGATAATAAGGGGTGCGCTATCGTGTCGTATTATCGATACATTGAGCTATTTCGCCATCCTATTGTGTTCGCTATATCCGGGCTCTACTGAGTTCTCAAAACTCGTGCTGTACTTGACCTACCACTGCCGCCTTAGAAGAGTGCTTTGCCTCTAAATGAGTCGTCTTGAGGAAAAGCCAACTTTAAAGAAGATGCTAAAATATGATGGAGATGTTTGTACACAAAAGGACACAGGCAAGGAAAACGATAAAAGTGGGGCACACAACTGATGCCCTTAACATTATAAAGAGTGCCGAGCACACATTGGTATTTTATTAATAAAGATAATATACATAAGGAAGAAAGTTCGCATGACTGACCATAAGGCACAGCGATCGATGTCGCCTCCTACTACGGAGTGGAGAAATATTAGGTATCAAACAATTATAAACCTGTAGAATTTGTTAATGTATGTTGCGGGTGGCAGTTTTCTTATAATTCTTTCAAAGGAAGTTCCATTTGAGATGTGTCAAAATCTTCTTCCCTCGGGTGATTTTTTTTCTGGTATGATAAGCGCGCCGCAGATAGGTGTTCCTTGCTCTGAGGCATTGCTTGCCGCGCCGAATGAGAGGCAGTGTGGCCTGGGTTCTATCGCGCTTAAATTGAGTATATTTGAAATAGAGCTACCGCATACTTATCCCTGTCAATAGGCGCGGAATTGAAAGGAGGAGTATTAGTTTTTCTTGCAAGACAAATGATTCCGCGTTTTCATCACTCGCTGGACCATAACGACTGGTGCTAGCGACCCACCAACAATGGACAAAGGCGCGCCTGAAACGATCTCTAGCTAATCGCGAGGTGACTTTAGATTTTTGGCTGCTGGGCGAAGAATTTTTATATACAGTAGACGAAGGAATTTACTGTTTTCATGCTTTCTAGCAGTACCGGCAATCGCGCACGTATTCGAACCTAATGCGGAGTTAGTGGTCTACGTTTGCTTTTAACGTGATCAGAAAATTTAAGCATGAAAGTGTGGCAGTGTAATTATTTAAACATTCACTTCCTGATTTGAAACGCTTTAGTTTGGGGGTAAATCCAAGTGAATTTGAAGTGAATTGTGTGCACATGAAAATAGTAAAGCGATGTAGCTCACGTACTCTCATGACAAAGAAACTACATTGAACAGATTTTTTTTTATATATTCAAAGATTTAAGTGAGTTTTTGTGTTTTCCATTTACCTCGCAGAAACTTCACTGGGGTTGTGTGTTGCACAAAACTGTGAAGCATAACTATATCACCGAAGCAGGATGGCATAAACACGTGCGCTTTCTGAAAACCACAAATAATTCATCGAACAAGCATTCGCTCAGAAAACTGTGACTTTTTTTAATCACAGTATTCAGAAATGTATGCACAGTCAAAGTACACTCTAGCGTTTAATCAACCAGCGGGTACGAAGCACGCAATCTGCAGCAAAGCTTTCCTCAGTTTTTGCTGACTTTTTTTTTTATGCTTCATCGGATAGGCAGTCTTCATCGCATGGGCATAAGATAGGCATATGCTTGATCGGATTGGAAGACAGGCAGTCTTTCGTTAGAAAAAGAAAATGTTTACGTTCAACAGTTTCCTATATTCGTGGACAACTTTCTGTGGCACTGTAGTTATGTCTAAGCGGGAAAGAGAATGATACGGGTCTTTCTCTCCCTGTCAATGCGCTAAGAAGTTTAGCCAGTAAATGAACATTCTTTACTTTCCCCCTCCTCCGTAGACCGCAGCTTTGGTCGCCGACAAGATGCCTCGACCATCGCTTTCTGTCCTCCGCTTAAAGGTATATAATTGCGAGGGGCGGCTGGCGGGGCCGTATTCCTGTTGAGCACGAAAGAGGTGCCGCCGCGGTGGCTCAGTGGTTATGGTGCTCGGCTGCTGACCCGAAAGACGCGGGTTCGATCCCGGCCGCGGCGGCTAGAATTTCTTTGGAGGAGAAATTCTAGAGGCCCGTTACTGTGCGATGTCAGTGCACGTTAAAGAACCCCAGGTGGTCGAAATTTCCGGAGCCCTCCACTACGGCGTCTCTGATAGCCTTAGTCGCTTTGGGACAATAAACCCCATAAACCAACCAACCAACGAAACAGGCGCAGAATCTTCTGTGCAAATGTGTTGGCCTCATCCGTGTGGTCATGAGACTATACAGGGTCTGTTCTGAAAGTAGTAGGACTGGTTTTTTCCTGGGCGAACGGGCGGCCGAGAGCTGGTCTGCGCGTGCAGGATCGTTGAAGGGGGATATTGGGAATGCTGTGGAAAATCGGCAGTCGGCTCTCGGCCGTTGAAGAGAGGAGGTCGCTTGTACTGTGAACCCCTGTCGAAACGTCTCGTCACGCAGAATCATCTTGCGTTTACTGGATCAGCGATACGCGATCAAATTTTGAGTAAATCTTGGTAAAACGGGCAGAGAGACTCGCGACATGATTAAGGAGGCCTACGGTGACGCTTCCATGGGCAGGTCAGGTGTTTTTGATAGGCACAAGCTTTTCCGAGAAGGTAAGGAAAGAGTGGAGGAAGACGACCGCTTCAGACGCCCTTCGACCAGCAAGACCGACGAAAATGTGTAGCGAGGGAAACATTTAACAGTGATCTATCAGAATGATTGCTGATGACTTGAGCATTCCTCAAACCCAAGTTTTTAGGATCGTGACAGAAAACTTAGCCATGAGGAAAGCGTGCGCGAAGTTGGTGCCGGGAGTGTCGTCAGGGGAGGAAAAGGCCAACCGGTAGGATCTTCTTCGTCATCTGAATGAGGACCCCGATTTTTTGTCCCGCACAAGGCGGCAACGCTGTCTCAGCCCCCCTACAGCCTCGACTTGGCCCTGCCAGACTTTTTTCTATTCCCGAGAATAAAATCGACGCTCGAGGGGAAACATCACGGATCGGTAGAGGTGTTTCAACAGGCCGTGACGAGGGAGCTAAGCAGCATTTCGGTCCAGGCGTTCCTCGAGGCGTACGAAAATTATATAACTCATTAGCAGCAGTGAGTAGGTGCGGAAGGTGGCTACCTTGAAAAATTGTAATCGTTTGTACTATTCTCTTGAATAAATTTTGTTTAAAAAAATGAGTCCTACTACTTTCAGAACAGACGATGTATATTGCCATGAAATGGCACGCGCGCTTCGGTCCTCCAGCCTTGATTGCAGTGCCACAGAAAGCTTGCCACAAAGGGCCCAGTTGCGTTAATGAATTGAGAACGGCAAACGGGCGTAATGGCGTGTTTTCGTCTGGCGTAAGCGCACTCACGTGGTCCGAAGCCTGATTCCTTGCTTCCTCATGAAGCTGACCATGGCCTCGGAGACGTCCCTGAAGATGAGCTCGGCCTCCTCCCAGCCGCTGTAAGAGTCCAGCTCCTTCATGTACGGCAGCACGCTAGGGTACGGCATCAGCCTGTGCACAGCCTCGAAGCAGATGGCCTCAGAGGTGCCGTACGAAAGCCTGCAATTTGAACGGAAAACACGAATGATGTCGACGTTACAACAATGAAAGAAAGGAACCGATCATCCAGAGCCAATCATCATCGTCAGTCTAAGTACAAGCACTGCAGGGTAAAGACTTCCACGTTTCTCCATTTAACCCGCCGTCCCCCCCCCCCCCCCCCCCCCTTGCGAAAGCTGCGGCCTCGTTTCCCTCTCTAATCCTAATATCATCCGCCACCTGACACTGCCCCGTGTTTTAGTAGACGCGAACACAAAAAACATTGCAATGCCTCAGTGCGTTGTTTGTCGTTTTGTGTGTATGCTTTAGAGCCGCAGATAACATGATACCTAAGTACAAATCAGTCCAAAGATGTAATCTTCAGATCTTGTATCGTTTGGGCTGCATTTTTGAAGCGAAAAGCTTCACTAGGCAAGTCAACACCGCGCTTCGCGTGAGCCGGAGCCCAGATTTGCCGCTTCTGCGCATGCGCGAAACCGAGTGACGTCACGCACGGCGCAAGTGGCCGCCGTCGCCACCGTCGCCGCTGACACATACAAAAATAGAAAAAGACATGACAGAAATAAAATAGCACAAATAAAAAAAACAAATGAAAGAAACAGTGCGCCAGGAAACACTCATATCTCGGTGGGCACCTGAACCGCGCCGTAACGGAAGGAAAATGAAAAGAAAATTGGTTTTCAGGAAAGGAAACGATGCCTGTCACTTTCATATCTCGGTAGATACCCGAACCGCGCAGTAAGGGCCTTAAGGAAAATGAAATGAAATGAAAATTGCTTTTAAGGCTAGCAAATGCCTGTATCTCATATCTTGGTGTACACCCGAAAGGAATTCACACCACAGTACATGTCTCTAAAGCAAACTTCTGTATTTTTTCAGAGGTGGGTGTTGAGCATTTGATTTGGTGCTTCCAGCGGAGTAGCGTTGCCGAGAAGAGTGCCTCAAAGTTAGCTGCGATGTGTTCCCCGCTTTAAACCCAAAATGCCGCATAAACATTCACCTTTGGTCCGCGAGTGGCCCGAGATATCGCACCACCTCCCAGGTGATGTAGGCGGCCAGGTCAGAGGATTCTATCTCAACGAATAAAAAGTCTTGGTATGCGAGGATGGCCGGGTGGCCCACCGCTGCCTCACTTAAATTGTTCAGCGTCAGTGGCGACGATACCGAAGGCCCGCTGACCGCCAGCAGCGGGACGATGGCGTAGTATTGGTCGGGGTCTTCGTTGGGGATGACCGCAGACACCGCAAGAACGGACTCTTCCGTAGACATGATGTGGTGTACGATGAAGTCAACGTCGTGGACTGTTTCCTCGGTCGCGTTCTCCTATGGCGACAGCGAGGTGGAAGAAGAGGTCATTTCTTTTTGTTTGATTATCGTGCTCTTGCATTGGTGCGCATTTGGCAAAACGGCAAACGGCAAAACGGAGCAGAACGTTGGTGCGCCTCTTTTCGTTTCGTCACATTTTGTACGCTCAAAGCCCGACGCTCTTCTGCCGGCCCCACCGCCGGGCCATCGACGCGCGCGGGAAGTACCCGGATGAGGGAGTTTCCCGAGTAGCCGCGGCCATGGTGGCAGTGTGACGTCAGAAAGAATTGAACCAATAGCCATCTCTTAGCAGACACACGCAGACACACGCAGACATACGCAGACGCATTACACGGAGTAGGGCGCGAGTTCAAAAAATTGACCGGGAAGGGCTCGTCAACTATCGAGCGCGATTGTGGGTTGTGTGCTAAGGGTATAAGTATATTGCTTACCTCAAATGTTCATGATAACACAGCCTCGCGACTGAAAGATTTGAATAGTGTATTGGAACGATGTTTCAGGGACCCCTTAAGAAAGCCTCGCTAAGCGGCCAGCACAGGCAGGTAACACTCCGTGACACTTGATTCGTCTTAAGTCGAGAAGCTTTAATCTCAACCCCGTATTCACAATGAACTGGGCAATATACCACGCTAGTGCAGCGCATCAACTCAGAATGTCATTAGCAAAATACGTCCGTAGTATTACAGCGAGAAAAGAAATGGCACGAAAGTGGGGCAGACATGTTCGGCGCTCTTGTCATGGCCAGTTAAATTTTCTAAAACAAAAATTTTCGTAATGATTCTTTTCTGCACCCACTCCTTCCATGATTACTAGCGTAGTAGCAGCAACGGACTCGTTCATGTGACTGCATTAGGGCTCCTTGCGGCCATCGCAGGTTTAATAAGCCTATGTAAATTATTCAACGCACGTACAGGCGCGGTCATAAGTAAACGGAGCACGCTATTGCGTTCGAAGTGCAATCACGCTTTCTCCATTGGTAATGAAGAAGCGTTGTTTGTCTACAAGAAAGCCCACCAACCTCCTCTACCAGCATGCGTGTACCACTGCTGCAAATTTCAATTAGGTGACGCGTGGAAAATGTTCGAAGACAGTTGCGTGCTTCGTTTACTTCTGTCCGCGCCTGTACGTCTTACACTCTTGAATTCGAGCAGAAGTACACGTTTACCATAGTCATCAGCGTCATCATCACAGTTACGTCTACTGCAGGACTAATGAGCCTCCCTTTGATTTCCAAATAACTCTGTCCTGTAGAATTCCCAGTGAGCATTGAAACTCCCTTGCATGTCCAATGGACGACCTAAACGTCCACAGGACGTCCAAAGCAGTTTCAGTGCCCATTGGAAAGGGGCAGCCACCATATCCCCACCAGATCCCGTGTAGTCGGATACAACTTAAGAACGAAGCGGCTTTTCCCCGTAAAAAGACACCCCTCCCAGCCAATGGCGTCGGCCAATTCTCATGACCCTGCTAGGGTGACAATGCTGGGAGCGGTGCTACAATGGAGAGAGGGGTCTATCCCCGACTATGGAGGGAAAGGATTGCACCCTTTCATCTACCAATCCCTGCTTTGTCACACTAGCAGGGTCACGAGAATCGGCTGACGCCATTGGGTCCTTTGACGGGTAAAACCTGCTTTGTTCTTAAATTGTATCCGACTATAGTCCCATCTTCCTACACGACTGTCTGCAGACTTCGGTTACGTTCTCGCTTCTTTGGAGTCCGCTCTTACAATCCTATAGACCGCGAGCAACACAGCTCCTGCGGGGCGGATACACACGTGGGCCACGACGGCGACGACGTATCTCTGGACAAACTCCAGGTAGGCCCCGTGGCGACGCATGTGGTCCCTCTCGCGCCGCCAGTGCTCCAGGTCCCCTCTCCGGCCCATGGACAGCAGCGGACGGCCGTCGGGACGCCGCCATGTCGGGTGCCGGCGCAGATCGAACAGCGTCTGCAGGTCGCCGGAGAGCGTGTGCACGCTTGCAGTAGATCACTTAGGCGTCAAAATGAGCGAAATACGCCTCCACGCCTCACCTACCAGCAGAAAATGTGGGGAAAAGATCGCATAAAGTGTGAACGCCGAATGCTCTTTGTTGGCGACGAAAGTGTGAACGTGTCATTTTTCTGTGGTGGGCTGTGAATCAATGAAGTAGCGAAGTTTAGTTTGGTTTATTGGGGTTTAACGTCCCAAAGCGGCTCAGGCTATGAGGGACGCCGTAGTGAAGGGATCCGGAAATTTCGACCACGTGGGGTTCTTTAACGTGCACTGACATTGCACAGTACACGGGCCTCTAGAATTTCGCCTTCATCGAAATTCGGCCGCCGCGGCCGGGAGCCATGTAAGTGCGGCTTAGCTAGTTGCCACAAGCTCTGTCACTGGTAAGATCAAAGAATGCATTGATGACCTTAAAGGGACAGTGAGAGAGAGAGAGAGAGGGAAAGGCAGGGATGTTAACCAGAAAGGATTCCGGTTGGCTACCCTGCACAGGGGAAGGGAATGAGGGGAATTAAAGAGGAAAGGGACAGTGAGTTGAGGGGAAATAGTTGGCCTGTATCATGGAGGAAGGAAAGACTCAGGATACATTACATTTTTTAAAGCCGCTACCCCCCCCCCTCCCCCCCCCCCCCCCCCGCCCCGCCGTCTCGGTGCGTTTGCGCATGCGCAGCAGACAGTGCAGCAGACGACGCCGCTGCGCCCAACGTTACCACTGAATGCGCCGTCGGCCAAGGACTTCCACTAGTCATTTTGAAAGCGCGTGATTTTCGCCATGCCTTTTGGCGTGCAGATCGGACAGCGAAGGCCTCTCCCGAGCTCTCCTTCCTCCATGGCCTGTATCGAGAGTGTGAAGCGTTGTACTCACAAAAGGGCCACTATCACCGAATGCGTAGCTTTCATAAGCTAGGAAAACCTGGAAACCTAATGCAGGTGTCGCCATCTGTGGCCGATTTCGACATTTTGCACGGATCCCAGAATTTAGGCTTCAGAGCCCTTCGCTTCAAAACGAAGGCAACTCGCCCTTTTCGATAAGGGCATCAAGAGTTCGAGCTGCCTGGTCGGAAGATTTTAAAATTCAGTTTTGTTTCTGATAAATGCGTCTGTTACTGAGAACAATTACTAAGAGTAGACCTCAGTCCACATTCAAATGACGTCCCGAAGTTGTTGCTACCTTACTTTCTTGCTGTCTTTATTGACTCTTGTTTGCCTCCACTGGCCATGATGGCCTGCTTTCACTTTTTTGCTTTCATTTAGTAGCCTGTCTCCTCTGGACCGTTCTGATTGTTACTGGTAAAGCCATCATCTATGCAGTTGGTGGCTCAGTGCTGCGGTGGTGCAATTAGAAACTCACAGTGGGCGTCTTCACTCTATCTGAGGTGATGTACAGCATGGAGTAAAAAAAAACAACTCAGGAGGGAACGTGACACCAAGCGGCCTGTCTTCGCCAGCCAAGTGCTCCGCGTTTGCCGCAGCTCATGGTGCGGGTGTTTTTTCAGCGAGGAGGGTTGACCTACAATCAGTTTGCCGCGCTGGCTCGGGCATGCGCGCGCAGAGGTGAGAGGGGAGGGAGAGATGTCATCGCAATCTATCACGTGGTGTCATCACGGGGGGGGGGGGGGGGGATCGACTCTCTTCTGTTTACTTATTATGACTAGGCTTCAAGGCTATATCGCCGGACATTCCCTCCTTAGTTTTTTTTTTCATCTATGGTATACTCAAATTGAATGGGAGACAACCTAGGGACCTCTGTGATTAAGCTGCCTGCAGTTCGGCATTGATTCACCGAATCTCGTCGTAGCAAGAACTTGAAAACACAGGTGACAGAAAGATTCTCAAGGAAATGACCCGTCTGAAGCATTTATGAAAGTGTCGAAGAAAAAGTGAACTGCTGCTAAGAAGCATTGATGTAACAAAGAAAAGGCAGTAGAGCCAGCAAAGCGCGACGGCCTGCCTTGAGGTTGTAGTAGAGGTCGATCTTGATGGCCAGCTCGACGGGCCTCTTGACGTGGTTGGAGAAACCCAGGCCCACGTCCCTGAGGAAGACGGCCAGGGCATCGGCGCGGTGTTCCATGGAGGCCGCGAGGCAGTCGCTGTACAACGCGGCCGCCTTCGCCGAGCTGGGCGGGACCTTGTGGTCGCCGGTGACCACGAGTTCCTGCCTCTCTGACGCCGTAGTCCTGGACCATAGACGAGACACTGTGACGACGTTGTCGCTTTCCACATTCTTCGGAGGTGGTTGTGTGCACTCCCTGACATGCATCGTTCAGCGCACATGGTCGCATTTGAACGCGAATGAGGTGTGTCAGTGTGTACACAGATGGCAGGATATGAGAGCAATATATACTGTAGATTTGAATGATGTAATTGAGCAAAAAAGCAAAAGCCTAAAAAAAAAAGAGCTAAAGATGGCACGTTGCGTTGTCTACCTGTTTTTTTTTATGTCGCTCTGTCCTTTGGCTAACTTCAATCATGCAGGCGTACCCCCTTTTGTAGCACGCAGTGAAATTGCGGACTTCTGTCTCACTGGGAATATCTTATAGGTTTGGTTTGGTTTATACGGTTTAACGTCCCAAAGCGACTCAGGCTATGAGGGACGCCGTAGTGGAGGGCTCCGGAAATTTCGACCACCTGGGGTTCTTTAACGTGCACTGACATCGCACAGTACACGGGCCTCTGGAATTTCTCCTCCAAAGAAATTCAACCGCCGCGGCCGGGATCGAACCCGCGTCTTTCGGGTCAGCAGCCGAGCACCATAACCTTATAGGCATCATGAGCCAATGCAGTGCAGTGATGTTCGCATTTCTTTTCATCACACTTTTGCTCCGGTGGTAGCAAAAAGACAGTAGAGTCGTCCGTGATGCATTCTAGGACGACTCTAACGTCTTTTTATTACCACCGAGGTAAAAGCGCGATCAAAGGAAATTTCGGAGACGCCGCGTTGTTCCCGTTTCTTTGCATCGCGTTAGTACCTGCAGACATTCTATATCGCCGCCGCGGTGGCTCAGTGGCTATGGTGCTCGGCTGCTGTCCCGAAAGACGCGGGTTCGATCCCGGCCGCGGCGGTTGAATTTCTTTGGAGGAGAAATTCGAGGCCCGTGTACTGTGCGATGTCAGTGCACGTTAAAGAACCCCAGGTGGTCGAAATTTCCGGAGCCCTCCACTACGGCGTCTCTCATAGCCTTAGTCGCTTTGGGACGTTAAACCCCATAAACAAACCAAACCTAAACCAACATTCTATATCACTTTTCTTACCCCATTCATTCACTCACCCATGAAGTGGTGTCCGCCCAGTTCAGCCAGTTCAGAGTCCCCGTTTTAATGTCCCTAAGTAAGCCAGAAATCGCGGAAAAACTAAGAAATCATATCATATCACCGCAAAACAGGGCAGTCTGCTTGAACGTTCCTTGAAAGCCTCCTCGCCAAAGTACTGAAGCTGCGCGGTTCGCCCGCCTTGGGGTGACCAAAAAAAAAAAATAAACAAACAGCGCGTGACGTACATTGCACCGCTGCTGTGTTTATTGTAACACCCTGGTGACCATTTTTGTATTCGATGATTTGTATCCCCATCATTCAAGCTACCCGCGATGTACTCTCGGCAGACCATGCCTGAACTGAAAACGTTGCCTGTGTAGACACTAACTTCCCCCACTAAGGGCTGACAAGTGAAAAACCCTGACCCTTATTTGATGGAATTCCATATCTGTAAATATGATGGCGACCATGGACGGGAGATGCCGCTTTTCCCCTTCCAGCTGCTCGAAATATACGCGTGATGAACATCATAGTTTGCCTACTTTAAATTCTTTTATTCGCAAGGTGGACTGATTAGTTACTCTTAACACGCCGTTTCTCCCATTCTCGGCAGATTGAGGCCAGCATCGCTGGAAATCGCTGCGAACTCGAGGATGAACTTTAAGCCTAACTTATCCTAAAACCTTTGAACTTTTTCTTCAGTATAGTAGGCAGCGGAATAAAAGATCACAGCATGGACCCGAACGAGATTAGAATCTGCGTCCGCGTAAGCAGACCATATTCGTTTTTCGATGCCTCCGACCAACCATAATCGGCCGCCGCAGTAGGCTCTCATGGTACGTTTTCTGATTGGTAGCCTTGTGTGCTACGTGTTCTCGTTTCATCTTCCTTATTTTTGTACCGCTCGTTCTACGCTTCGAAGTGCTCGACGCCATCGGCACCACCGCTGCTGCCGTGCAATTCAGTCAGTGGATTCAACAGATAGAAATGCTCCACAATGTTGCCAGCTTTGTGTGTAGCCTCACATGAAGGTGAGAATGCGGCTAAGGCTGCTCAACCGTCGCTAGGGCGGATAAAGAGCAGGCGAGCGTTATAGCATTTCAAAAAGCGAAACCAGCGAGGGACACCCAACACGCTGCCCGTCAATAAAAAGCAGGAGCTGCTGAACCTGACCGTCTGTAAAGCACGGAAACCGGCTCAGGGAGACGAGCACGCTGTGAAGCTACGAAAAGCGGATGATAGCGGAGGTTCCACGAGCCGTGAAGCTTCAACAGAAGCGGACGAAGGTTACCGCCATCTGTATAGTATATGAGCCACCCTAGACTCGCTACTCCTTTACTGCTACGCGGTTCATGCTTATACCTACTCTCGAACTCAAGATAGGCAACATCTGACTGCTATAAGTGAGTGAGCGAGTGAGTGGGTGAGTGAGTAAGTGAGTGAGTGGGTGAGTGAGTGGGTGGGTGGGTGGGTGAGTGAGTGAGTGGGTGAGTGAGTGAGGGGGAGAATGAGTGAGTGGGTGAATGAGTGAGTGAGTGAATGAGTGAGTGAGCGGGTGAGTGAGTGAGTGAGTGAGTGAGTGGGTGGGTGGGTGAGTGGATGGGTGGGTGAGTGAGTGAGTAAGTGGGTGGGTGGGTGGGTGGGTGAGTGAATGAGTGGGTGGGTGAGTGAGTGAGTGAGTGGGTGAGTGAGTGAGTGAGTGAGCGAGTGCGCGAGTGAGGGTCCTTCATCCTCACCTCGTGCCAGCGCGGGACATCGTTGTCGGCCGACTCCTCGGCATGGCCCGGAGCGTGGAGCGCGCCCGCCAGGAGAGCAGCGCCGCCTGGGTGTCGTGGGTGCTGGCAAAGGAGGGCCGTCGCAGCCAGCCGGAGCATACGAACGCATAGAAGTCGTCACACGGGCTGCCGCTGGTGCTCAGCGTCTCCTGCGACCAACGACAGAGGGCAGCACAAGTAACCAACATGTGCGCACAGGGCGAGTAGGCAATATTGAATGAGCAGAGGAGCCCGAGGAACAGAATGCGCCCATAGACTTGTGCTTTGTGGCTGTTCTCTTTCTGTTGGATACGTCTTAGGCACTGAAGAACTATTCGCCTCTTGAACACGCTGTCTCATCTAGCACTCATCACAGGACACTGACAGAATATCTACGCAGCTATGTGTGCAGTGTACGCGGCACGTGTAAGTGTATGCCCACTTGGAATGGCACATATTTTTATAATCACCTATTAGAATCACCTATTAGGTGAGCTTGGACCAGGATTTTTATCCAGCTTCCTCCGTGGACGGACGCCGGCAAGAGGGCCACGATAGGAATATTTTCTCTCTCTTTCGTCGTAAGCATACTCATCGAAGGAGTTAACACTTGATTGTGCGGGCGACCATTTAAGGAACCAACAAAAGTGGTGCTCTATGAGGTTGCAGCACTGTCCTTGCCGTTTCGCGTAAAATTGCGTAAGCACCTCTTTTTACCTTCCAACGCGGGGTGCATGTTCAGAGGCAAGGGGAAGCGGAAAAGCGTGACGCAAACGCGAGCGTAACAAACGTTAAGCACGTTAAGCATCTCGCCTTGAGCAGTGCTGCAGCCAGGTGGCACGAGGTGGCGTTGCAGAGTTGCGCAGGGCGGTGCGGAGCGCCCTTGAAGGCCAAGCCGCTCAGCTCCATGTCCCGGTGGCTGCGCGTGAGCACCAGGAGCACGGTGGTCATCACCACCACCAGGGCGAGTAGCACCAGCCCAGTGCGGACCAGCAGCTTTTGCTGCTGGGGGCTCAGGCGGGGCTCCGTCAGCCGGAAGTCCATGGCTACGACCGGAGGAACCGCAGGACGGGGGAATCAGGCCTGTTGGCAGAGGACACTTCAAGGGACGAAACTGAAAGATTGAAAAAGCTTTATTTCTCGACAAAGCGAGGGAAGACTAGGACTAAAAGAGGCCCAGAGCCCGACAGCGGTCCCAGCCCCGTTCTATACACAGTTACAGTAGTGGCTTAGTTCGGTTTGGTTTATGGGGGTTAACGTCCCAAAGCAACTCAGGCTATGAAGGACGCTGTAGTGAAGAAGGGCTCCGGAAATTTCGACCAACTAGGGTTCTTTAACGTGCACTGACATCGCACAGCATAGGGGTCTTTTGAATTTCGCCTTCGTCGAAATCCGACCACCGCGGCCGAGATCGAACCCGCGTCTTTCGGGTCAGCAGCCGAGCGCGGTAACCAATGAGCCACCACGGCGCTGCAGTTACAGTAGTGATGATAGTGCATTCAAATGCATGCGTATAAAAGGCACATCTCGAACAGCGCAACTGAATTACAGTGACAAAAATGATTGGAATATTTGTTGGCTACCTTAATAAAAACAGAAAACACATTCACAATAACAAAAATGCAATATATGTACACTGCAGGTGGTCCAAATTTCTGGGGCCCTTCACTATGGCATCCCTCATAGCCTGAGTCGGTTTGGGGTGTTAAATCCCCATAAACTAAACCAAACTTCTTATGAGGAGGTATACGTACTATCACGGACAAAAGTGATAAACTCCACGCGGCGGGAGCCGGAGCAACGGAAAACTAGTGTTCCTGTATATGCTCCCGCAGGGAGCAGAGTTGCGCGGAGGTCCGCCATCATGTTCTAAGCTGTGCGGGAAAGCCCCTTTTTGTTTCTACAGGGGCTGCGCTCATGAGCTCGCTGCGTAGAGCGCTGGGGCTTTTTTTTTTCGTTTAATTGCGTACAAATTGCACTCGATGGCAAGCTTCTAAACGTAACGCTGAAAAGTAATCTATGATTTGCCGACGGTATGCATACAGCATGAAAAAAATCGCCAAAGGTTAACAGCAAATCTTAATCATGACAAACTGACGAAGAAAGACTGGAAATGGCCTGCGAGTTTTTTTTTTTTTTTTCTGGAACAAGTGATTTCAGATGAACAAGCAGTCCGGTTTCGGATGAGACAGCGTCTGTCCCGTCCTGTGTTCCTGTGTGCTCGTCTTAGGAACAAAAAGAGTATAGCGATGAATTACTTTTTTTCACAACTAGCACCGCCGCATGTTCTGTGTGAGTTCTGCGCCGAAAATACGAAAACGCATCTCTCTAGAACCACATTAAATAATTCTACAGCTTGTTGCAGGCAAGCAGACTAAAGCAACGCCAATGCATTGAACAGCGAGTCTGACATAACGAAAAAATTTAAAACTCAATTGCTTGACCAACAACCTTTCACAAAATGTACCCCTTTGCTAAATGTAGTGAAATGACGAATCTTTAAATGACCTTGAAAGTACTCTTACACGTTGATATTATTAACTTTCCTCATTTTTATTAAAAAGCATTATCTTTTCACAATAGTTATTAAATTATAATAGTTGTTTATTACTCTCGTAGGTTTTCTTGCCTGTTTCATTCTTATTGCTCGGAAAAATAATTTGACCTTCCGCTTTGCATTCTCGTACTTCGTAGATTCCGCTTAGGTCGCAGTATGAAAACATTTCGCGACTCCTGGATTTTTTTTGAAGCAGAGATTTGCTGTCTTCTAGCCGAAATTATTCGCGGCATCAAGATTTGCGAAACTTGTTATCGCGGCCCATTCTAAAAAGCCATTTCAGTCGCCGACGTTCCACATGGCACTGCGTAAAACGGTTTGCAGTTTCCAGTGCGGTTGCTGCAGTTTGGCGCCCTGCACCGTCATAGCTGACGACTGCGCCCGTCACAACCACTGCATAACACCAAACCTGACGCCGCAGGTGTGCACGGAAAATGTATGAAATGTAGCCGACAGCGCGGGCTCACATGAGGCGTCGAGCTGACAAGGGTTCGCTCGGCACTGCGCCTGTGAAGTCTGCTTCTCCGCGGAGTGTTGAACACTTGACGTCATGAAAATCACGTGATCGCCTTTCGGCGAATGGCGTTCGGAGCGGCGAGGGAAAACAGACGCGCAACTCTGCTCCCTGCGGTAGCATATACAGGAACACTACGGAAAACTGCGTTGCAACGCCATCTACAGGCGGCATCTGAGATCGAGACAGCCAATGCGGGACGTTCATTACCCGCAGGCATGTCGCTTAGCTCATTTTATTCTTTCGTGCTTTAGCTCGCTAAAATGCCGCAGTTTTCCGTTTCTCCGGCTCCCGCCGCATGAAGTATACCACTTTTGTCCCTGATAGCACATTTATAGACATGTAAAGGCAATATAGCAACAGTTAATAAAAAGCAAATATCATTGGCGAATAATAAGGTAGTGAATCGTTAAATAAGGCTTAGAATTTTTTGTTTGTCGGTTTCGGACGTCATACAAGTGCCTTTTCAAAGAATTTCGCCCTTCACTCGGATTTAAAGACTGCAGGTGATGGACAGAACACGTGCACGACCTTGTCCTGTATTTCGTCTTTCTTTTGTGTCCACCTAGACGGCAAAATTGTTAAAAAAGCGCTCGTCTTGCTGTGCATAAATGATCCTATGTCTTGTTGTCCCGACGTCTGCGGCTTCATTCGAGAATCTTAATACCTGTCCCTTTTCATTTTTTACTACGATGACTACTTCGGCAGAACTGCATGCAATGTGCTCGAGTCTTCGGAAACTCCCCCCATAGCGTGTGCGACGGAAAGATTGCCGGGTGGGTCGGACGGGTAAGCTTTGAAGTGGGTGCTCTCTCCCTCTCTCATTGAAGAGGGAACCGGAGGAGGAGAGAGAGAAGGCGATGGATGGTAGAGTTTGGGCGCTTTCCTTACGCGATGATCCTTTCTGCAACTATAGGTGGACGACGCAAAACTGTCGCTCTCATAAATTATGCACGATGACGTAAGCACAAGAAGGTTTAAATCGTACACTGCATCTTGCCGGGCCGTACTCAGCTTTTGCATATTACGAGGAAGAACAGCTTTAGAACAGCAGGTATTCAGCCCTCGTCGCTTGTTCTGCATTGCCTGTCGGTAAAAAAAAATTAATAAATTGGATTTGAGGAAAGGAAATGGCGCAGTATCTGTCTCACATATCTCGGTGGACACCTGAACCGCGCCGTAAGAAAAGGGAGGAAGGTGGGAGTGATAGAAGAAAGAGAGAAAGAGGTGCCGCAGTGGAGGTCTCCGGAATAATTTCGACCACATCAAGGTTGGTTGGTTGCGACTGAGAGAAGGAAGGAAAGGAAAAGAGCACGGGCCTGCCAACTGGCTCAAGCCGAGCCACCACCGCTGCCACGTGCAGATAGAAGAGAGATGAAAGATAAGAGGACAGAGTAAAAGACAGAGTAAAGACGCGCGTCGCAAAAACCGCGTCCGCCGGAACGGACGCTGGCTGAAAAATACAGATACACGGCCGCAGCCAGAAGGCTGCAAACCAAATGCCACAGATCTACCACATCAACCGCCGGCATTTCTTTTTGCAGCGAAAACTACATTGGCCACTAACTTGAGATTTCGTTGTGGCGGTGCTCCGAGGAGGCACAGAGACCGACCTTGAGTCGTTGCCTAGCAACCGCCGCAGTTGGCGGACACCGCGCGCTTGCGTCACACCGCGCGCCTCACCGCGGAGTCGTCGCCGCCGTATGGCATGACGTCACACCGCGCGCCTCGTCCTTGCGCTCGCTTTCGCTACGTATAGACAAGCGTCAGGCCGTGACGTCACGGAGATGCGGCGGCGCTGGAGTCAGCAGTAACTTTCGCTGTGTAGGCAAAAGCCGGTACCGTGTGCCTTGGGTAGGCCGCGCTGGAGCGTTTTTGAACGCATTTTGCGATATTCCGGTGAGTTGTAGTGCGGGTGGTTGAACCGCAATGCTGATGAAAGGCAGCGGCACAAGTTTTCACAAGTTTATCGCATTTAGATATGGGCCAAAGCGATGCGCAGCGGCCGTGGAGCGGTAAAAGTTCGGCGACGGATCGGCTGCGCGGCTAGTATTGCATTTCTGCATCGAAATATGATAGTTTGCGTCTCTTAATCCGCATGTTTGCTCTTCAGTCGCGCGGCGAACAGTGCAAGAATCAACATCTGCAGCTTGTTCGCGTTTTGTCGGGCTCTCATTATGAGAAGTCTGGACTCGACATTCGATGTGGGTGTGACCGTAAATTGAACGCAGGGGACCGTTTTCAGGCGACAATCACACGGACTACGTCCCGGGCATCTCTTCGCGCTAAAAAGAAAAAAAAAAACACAAAAAAAGCTTCTGCCAGTCGCCTTCAGCATTCATCGGGCCACTAAGCGCGACGTTTGAAGCAGCACTGTAGTCCGGTAGTAGGAATATACGACGCGTAGTTTTTTCTCTATATTCGCTACCACGAGCTTCAACTTGTACGTGTTTTCACCACCTATCCTAAAAAACGATTAAACGTCGCTAAGATATCGGCAAAATCATGCAGTGTTATTTCCCCCTGAATTTTACAATTACTGGTCAATTAGAACCTGGCGAAAACAGCAAATACCAGACCAAAAACCAGTTATCAAGCATGAATAAGGCCCGCAATCAGAATGACTTAAAATATTTAGCTCTGCAGTGCAAACGTAACTTCGTTGTAGCTCGAGGTAAACTTCTATCCATTCGTCTTTGCACCTCTCTTAAAGCTAGGCGAATAAAAAATAATTTTTTTCCGACATTACCAGTGAAGATCGCATTTGCATGACTGATTCAAAGTAACTGCATGGCTTCAGTGTCCAGTAGTGTTCGGCGTTCTCCGCACTGAAGTGGCTGGACGAGAGCAGGCACATCACAAAGGTTCGTCATGGGAAAAAGCTGCCTCCCGTCGTCTTTCTTGCACTTAGTGATCGGGTATGCTGTATCGCCCCAATTGTTGAGACTGCAGACCTGTATACCTGGTGCTTTCTCGGTTTCATTCAATAGGTCAACCTAGTCGACCGCCGTAGCCGCGCCGTTGCTGCCAAACATAGGAGCGCAGAAGGAAGCCTATGCGGCGCTTCGCCAGATAATTCCGTCTGGCGAACAGGTTGAAAAAGTGCTGAACTGCTCTCCGGTCGCCAACAGAAATGTTTCTAACCACAAGCGACGCGCACGCTTTGAAATATGCGCGCACGCGAGTTGGTTTCGAAGGCAGCATCGCTTGGCGCGGGGTAGGCATGCTACGTTTTTGCCTACACCCCGCGGCGCTGCCGACCGCAGCGCCACCTTTGTTTACAAACATGACGCTTGTCTATATGGCATAGCCGAGCTGAGCCACTCTTTCGTGATGACGGTTTTGCAGTTTCACTTGTTTAAGAGACGGTACTTTTTTGTCAGCTCGTGTACAAGTTTCAGTGGAAAGAGAAGCCATTTCTGAAAGCAAAATGAATTTAAGCATTTATCATTCAATGTTTGCTGATAAGCACATCTTGGTGTGCCATGCAAGGATTATGCTGACTGTTGTAACGCTAAAAACGCACTGTAAAACGCTTTTGTCACTGAAAACCACTCGCTTATTCGAGCTGAAATTTCACGCATAGATGTCATATGGCAGATGGCAAATCGTGCAACTCTTTGAAAGGTACGAAGTAGCCCGCATGAAAAAATGAAGGGAGCCGTGTTACTCCGCACTTGCTTTGTGGTCGAGTGGTGTAATACACGAGTATTCGACAGCGGGTCGTAAGCAGCAAGAGTGCATTTAATCAAGCTCATGGAAAATGTATCGTAATAAGCCAGCAGGCAAAGCATTCGTTAGTTTCGCTCATCACAAGGAACGCATTACTTCTTGATCGCGGGTGTAGGCCGCGCAGACAAGAAAATTGGTTTTTGAGGAATAGAAATCGCAGTATCTGTGTCACATATCTCAGTGGACGCCGGAACCGAGCCGTAAGGGAAGGGATAAAGGAAGGAGTGAGAGAAGAAAGGAAGAAAGAGGTGCCGTAGTGGAGGGCTCCGGAGTAATTCAGACCACCTGGGGAACTTTAACGTTCACTGGCATCGCAGAGCAAACGGGCGCCTTTTGCCTTTAGCCTCTATCGAAACGCGGCCGCTGCAGTCGGGTTCGAACCCGGGAACTCCGGCTCAATAGCCGAGGGCCCTAACCACTGATCCACCGCGGTGGGTCCGCGCAGACAAGGTTTTAAAGAGAAGGTTCATTAACTGCCTCACTTCTCGGTGGGCACCTCAACCGCACCGTAAGTGAAGGAATACAGGTCGGAGTAAAAGAGGTGGAAGAGGTAGAAGAGGAATGTGGTAGCTTTGACAGCGTTGACGCTATGTATGAATCGGGGTACTGTAGAAGCGTGCGTTCCTAGGCCTAATGAAACGAAGCATGAACGGAGAGGCGGAGAATTTGGTTAAACAGGCTCAAAAGCGCTGGTCTCACCTTGCTGTGATCGTCGGCGACGTAGTCCTTCTAGCTGTCGTAGTTGCGCTCTCAAATATTTAACAGTGCGGTCGTGTTCAATTTGCCGAGCGGGGAAGAAAGCGAAGCGATGCTGGCAGCTGACACGTTTTCTTCTTTTCATCAGAAACACGCGCTTGGCATAGACGTCTTTTTCTTTATTGCCTAATCCATGTTTTGGGTGCCATATTTTCACTGATTTATTCAAGATCTATTTAAAATATCTCACAAAGGCCTAACGGACATTTAATAAGGAGAACAGAAACCATAATATTAGAAATACACGCTAGCAACTGCATTGTCGATTGGCTGCTCTAGTCAGGTCGCAACGCGGCTGCTTTTGGGCTGAGAGGATGCTTATCTCCCTGATTTCTTCTTCCAAAGGTTTCGCTAGACATTAGTAGACGTAAATCACTACGAGATATTCGCCCACGGTCGTTAAATAATTTATAATGGAATTTCTTCTCTCATGCTCTTTCGGTTTCACCAACCACCGATGGCTGTGATCACCTGAGGCACGAAAAATACTGCAATATAAACGATTATATAGTTTTAATTTCCTACAACACTTAAACTAGCTTGCTACGAGAGATGGAATAGCAACAAACGTCGTATCAACAGTTATATTTCCGTTTTTTTTAGCCTCACGTCACCTAGAAAACAACTGCACACCAAAGCCATTGTTCGGTTGATGAAACCGAAACCGAATCTCTGATATCACGAGGTTATCCTGTTATATTATGTCTAATGCATCATTTGAAATTAGAAAACGCGGGTTAGGGCACTTGACTACTCAGCCGGAGTACCCGGGTTCGTACCCGCCTACGGCGGCAGCGCAAAAAACTTTGTGGGCACTTTGGCAACCTAAAGTGTGCTAGGCGAAACCCTTTATCGCGCTGCTTCGACTGCCTATGACTGCCTATATTTGTTACAGCTGCACCGCTTGGGAGCCATCCTCCTCCACTAGCTGCCGCACACCGACTGACGACGGAGCAGCGCTCCACGCCGCCGCGCCGACAGCTCCACCTGTCGACGAAGGTGACGTCACCTTTTGGCATCTGCGCTCGTCGATGAGTCACCCCAGGCGGTGGATGTAACGCCGGACGGACGGACGGGAGAATGAGCCATTAAAGGCTTTCGCCTTAAAAGGCGCCAGAGTGCTGACCTGCCGCGGTGGTTCAGTGGTTAAGGCGCTCTCCTACCGAGCCGGAGTACCCGGGTTCGAACCCGACCGCGACGGCCGCGTTTAGGTGTAGGCGGAACGCAAAAAGGTGCTCGTGTGCTGCGAGCGATCCAATCTTGGCTCCGGCTCAGGGGGTTGACGATGATTTAAACTTTTATTTCCACCGATGTAGGAGGCCCCCTACTCCCCGCCCATCGTCTGCATGCGTAGGGAACGGGGGCCGGGACTTCCGCTACTAAAGACTGCCGAAGATGCATTGTTTCTTCGCGGCTACAACAGCCAGGTGGACAGATCGTTGCGGGTCGGCGCGGACCTCACTCCGCAGCAGGGACTCCCAGGATTCTCTACTTCCAATATAGTCCCCAGCACTGCGGGATTCGGGAAATTTCCAAATTATGTCATCCAGATTCCCCCTCGATCCGCAGGTCTTGCATCTATCGCCTTTCCTACCGTCTACCTGGGTGCGAAACAACCAGACGGGGTCTGCCAAAATTTTCGGCCCGTAATCGTCTCTATTATTTAAGCTTGGACCCGGAGGTGGCACCAGACGTCTTCCTAATTTATTGTTCTCGAGATTTTCGCGTATGTTTGCAAACTCTCGTCCATCGCCTGACTGTCGGGCGGCTCTACGGTTACTCGGAATTAGAGATCTCGGGCTGACGCGTGGCCCGCCTCATTACCGGGACGGATGTGTGTGTAGTCAGATGACTTGACTATGCGCGCGCTGCTGTAAGCCATATAAGCCATACCAGTCTTTCGCCTTAAAATTGACGCGTATATTGAACAGTCAGTGCGAACACCGTCGCTGCAGGACAAAGGCCTTTCGAGACGCTCCCCAGTTCCCCAGTTATCCCTGTTCCGCGATAGCTGGGTCAGCCCTGCCCCTACCGACTTTCCATACTAGTCGCTCCACTTTACTATGACTCCCGTAGATACGTTTTCCTTGCCTATGAATCTGCTGTTAGGCGTAACGCACTGTCCCCAATATCGAACCATATAAACGCATAGCGCAAAGATTTAAAATTTCATAACGTTTGCGCTTATTGAGTAAATCAGATAATTCACGTGAGCTATGGTTTCACCGCTTGTTTAGTTCCTTTGTTCACCCTGAACGGTAAGCCGAGTTATTTGTACCCGAGGAAACCGCGACTGTTTTTAGTTCCTAGGCATAACGTATAAGAGATGCCGCTAAAGTTTTTGAAGACTACTGTTACGGCAATCCCCAAACCCTCATTTTGAACAACTGAGCGAATCCTTCAGTATAGCTATCACCCGAGCAATGATAATGATACTCGATGGAAACAATGCTAAGCATTGTTGAACATACTGTATTGTTCAGATGTGCCACTTAAATACCGCATTTCACAGCTTGATCCGTACGGTTACAGCCCTTACTTGAGCTTTAAAGAAGTATCCTGGTTCATCGACAAAGTTGTTCATTTATTAAAATACGTTTCACTCGTTCATGCCGTCACATTAGCAAGTGCTGCCATCTTTCCATCATGTTTTCAAACAATAAACTTCCGGTTCCTGTTTTCCCGCAGGACTTTCTGTGCGGCCACCAGCCGCGGGAACGTGTGGGGGAAGGCGCCCTTGACTTGGCAGAAGCTGTCGTTGTAGACCTCGAAGGCGAGGTCGAAGAAGGCCCAGCCCACGCGCCTGAACACCTTGTCGTCCAGGGGCATCACGAAGCGACGCATCTGCAGAAGCGTGTTCATTGCTGAGAAATTTTGAGCTGCACACGAATCACCATTTGTTACCGCCACGAAATGCAACCAGCGACGTCCAGACGATTATGAACTCTTTGATTGGTACTTTAATCGGATGGCAGTGTGGCTTCAAAGATTTTCCTCAAAAAGCGCCGTCACCACAGTTCGGTTGTGATAACGGCCACTGGCAGCGATACCTGTGTTTTATTTCTTAGCCTATTCTTGCTTAGTGATACCATTGTTTTACTGAAAGTGGCCTCCGTCAATATACCGGGTGTCCCGGCTAAATGTAACCAAACTTTTAAAAAAGGCGAAGTGCCCTAGTCCAGTAAAACCAACTCAGGGTTGTTCATAGTCGCGTGGCCTAGTCTTGAGTATTTTTTCGCTCTTCAAAGTTAATTAATTGGCTGAGTTTATTTAGCTAACGTTTTAATTATTGACTTCAGGAAGAAAGTGTCAATGCAAAACTTTTAGATCACCTCGAAAAACCGCTAGTAGTGCTGTTTCCGTCAAGTTACGATTTACGTAGCTTCATTTATTGGCCTTAAAAGAAAGTTGACACGTGACCAGCTGCTCGCTCATTTTTATGCCCCAATGTGCACCCAAAGTCTCATCGAGGAGAGGACTTCAGAAAAAATGCATTTTATTCTTTAAGGCGCGTCTTGGGGCGTTGAAGTGGCATAGTTGTCAAGTGGAAGCCTTGTGCGGGTTATGGTTAAAGGAACTACTTTACGTAAATATTACTTTGCGGCAAATGTCTCAGTAAGCTGTTTCTCAAAGCGATTTACAACTTTTCCATTGACACTTTGTTCCTCAAGTCAATAATTAAAGTTAGTTAATTAAGCTGGACTAATTAGTCAAACTTGAAGAACGAAAAAAATACTGCAGACTAGGTTACGCGACTCTAAACAACCCTCATTTGGTTTCAGACGGCTAGGACACCCCGTGTTTTTTAAAATCTTGGTTACATTTAGCTGAGACACCTGGTAGAAGCCGTCAATAAATCGACGTGGGTGAAATGGATTTCTCGTTAGTGTTCCCTCAAGGCGCGAATAATCATTGTTTCTTTTTCAAGGTTTCACTGTTCTCGATATCTCATTGGCATCAAACATGTCGGCGGGCTACCATTGCGAATATTGAAACTGCACTCGTGTCCTTCACCAACACCAAAGGCTTTCGCAGAAGGCTTCGGGAGAGTCGGGTAGTGTGACATGGGACGGTGGCTCGTGCGACAAGTGCGCTGACACTGCACTCGCCTTTTTGTCCACCGTCGCCGCCGTCTCGTAGGTGAAGAGCAAGGCGTCGTCGAAGCCCAGCGCGGTCAGGCTGTCGCCGTGCTCCTGCTCGCTGGGCGGCTTCTGGAGGCAGTAGGCGGAGAAGGGCAGCGCGTAGCGCCCCACGCAGGGCTCGCCGAACTTCACCGGACTCGTCACCTTCTTATTCATCCTGTACGTCACGAAAGCCAGCGTGGAAGACAGCGCCACTTCGACCTTTTTCTCGCCCTGCAGGCCGAACTCCAGGAACTTGAATATCTGCTCCTGCATCACGCGCATCAAACCGCCCCGTAAAGGAGGGACATGAGCTAATAGAGTTTTCCAGGCGCTACCTGATGTGAAAAGCAAGTGTGGCACCTATATGAACCTATACGGGCATAAATTACTCCAGTTGTTGCTTTCTCTCAGTCAGCTTTAAGTGGGGAGAAGCAGTTCTAGAAGCGAGAAGAGAGTAAAAATGGCTTATGACCTATAGTCATATGAACGAAAGCTCAGTTAAGCATGGTCTCCACTGTCTAAAATCAAATGTCAAGGTAAAGGGTCAAGGTCAAAGCTGAAGGTCATGTACCCAAAGGTCATAGAAATACCGGGTGTCCCAAAAATGACTGATGGATTTTGAAAATCAATAAAAGAAGTCGGAATGAGATAGAATTGTATTGTTTGCTGCCTTACGCTTAGGAAATCAGGGAATTTTATCCCTTCAAAATTCAAATTTAGTTTACATTTCCACCAACAGGTGGCGGGTATTTTCTTAGGAAACTGCGCCTCGTTTCAACAAAACTGTGTTCCTGGCGGTGAAACTCTAACACAATAAACACCCGCTGTTCAACGGAATAAACCATTTTGGTTCAGCGGAATTGCAATCTGAATAGCACACGCTATCAGCTTGGCAGCGAACTACGGAATGACGAGCTCAGATATGCTCCGTTTTAGCTATACCTGTTCCAGATCGCCTGCAGCACCACCTGTTCATGGAAATGTAAACTAAATTTGAATTTTGAAGGTGTAAAATTTCCTGATTTCCTAAGCGTAACATCGAAAACAATACAATTCTATCTCATTCCGTCTTTTTTTTTATTGATTTTCAAAATCCATCCGTCATTTTTGGGACACCCGTTATGATCACGTGGTCATACCATAGCTTGAGCCATACCACCAATGCAGTTAAGTTAGGCCTGACCTTGTGAGGCATTGATGATCATCGTTTTATCCTCATAGAAATCGGAAGTTGTACCCCGAGTAGTAGAGCTCTCGTTCTAAAATTACCGAGAAATTTGCTGAACTGCAGAGGCCCGGTCAGTCGGTAGTTTCAGGTCTTCTTCCCTCTCTACAATCAATCTGGAAGACTGCGGTTCAACTTACCAGTGCGGGTTTTGTCGCGTCCTTGTAGGTACTGGGCGACCACGAGCTGACCGGCAGGGAAGTGCACGATTTGCCAAAATCTTCCACGTTGTGGGTCACGAGTATGAGGAGGCTGATTCTGGGCATGAAAGACACAACGAACCGCTCGCTAAATCTGTGCCAGTACACTCGCGTATGCCGCGTAATAAGCGGGTTCCTGGAGCAGCAAAGCTGTTATGTTGTTTTAAAAGTTACAAATGTTTTAAAAGTTACACTGTTCACAAATGGCGGCGAACAATTACAATGCCGTAAGTATTAAACAGCATTTTATTTTTATTTTTTTACAGCGAGAGCTGTTATATGTACGCTCTCCGGCGGATGTTGAAGCTTATTGACCGCTCACGTGACCGGTCACCTAACCACCTCAGATTTACGGTCATGTGATCGACCACGTGATGGTCACATGTCATATGTGACCAGCGCCGCCCAAGTGATATACCCCCGCCCAAAGTTGCAACGAAGTCTGCAGGTTTTAGACGTTACTGTGCATCTTAGGAATTAGCTCTGGACAGAGAGTAGTACGGCGACAGCTTTCGCTGAATTTATCCATTCACAGAGGACAGAGTAACCATTTGGCAGCCTTTTTTAAAGCAAAAATCACAAGGGAACCTCATAGTCCCTCGGTCTTGAAACGTTTCGCTCAGTTCGCGTTTAAGGAAGAAGCGGTTGGAGAACTATCGTGATTAGTTGTTCCCGTCTCCTCCTCTCACCTAAAAAAGTGAGAGCGCGAGCATGGTCGTATTTCAGCCTCTCGATCAAAACCTGACAGCCTGCACGCTTTGTACTTTACCTGCCCGAGAAAAAGTCGACACCGAAACCATACTCGTATACATAGGGTACATAGGATGTAACTTGTACTGCCTAGATAGACTCTTCTGGCGAAATCTGTCCTGCACGTTAAGTGGGCATTTGAGGACAAATCGAGGTTGGTCTCTATTGATAGAGGGAAGAGTTCTAATGACAAATAGGCTAATTTCACTGAAAAGGGAGCTTCTATAATCTAGAAAAGGTCAAAATTTTGTTACTTGAAGGCAATTGCCAAAGAATACCAAACACGACAGATGCCGATGACAATTTCATGGCTGCGGGCACGGCTCATGCACTGTGTGACCCGCCGCTTGCCACTTCGTCGTCAGTCCGTGAAAATTCTAAATGCAGGCATCACCAACATCAGCCATTTCCGCAAGCGAACAGCGAGGCGTCAAAACCGTGTTGAAACGCAGATCCCTGAGGCTAGGTTTCACAGTCGTCCAATTGAAAACGATGGTCAGAGTCAGTTTAGTTCATGATGTCGCCATTCTCAGTCGAAAAGAGGGAACATATGCCTTTGTACCTTGCGCACGAACATTAAGAGCGCCAAGAAAGGCCACAGAGTCTGTTTTTACGTAGAACAAATATTCTTATAACTGTGCGCAGTGACCCTTTAATTTTGAAGCCCTTCAAGCCAAGAACCACAGGCACGAGTTTAAGAGACGCCTAAGCCAGTGTGGATGGAAACCATGCAAGTGGTTCTTGAGCCGTAATGCTATTTAAGCTTGCAACTCTGTATTGGCCTATGCTTTAGCCAGGAAATACGTCTAGAGCGAATCGCTCATCTGCGATCTCCAGCTACACTGATCGCGGCTATAGCGCTCTGCCATAGCAGCCACTTGCTTCATGTCCTTGACGACCCGAAGGACATCCTTTGCCAGCTGAGCCTTGGAGGCGAGCTCCCTGCCGCTGTCCAGGAGCCTGAGGCCCAGGAAGAGCTGCGACCCAGTGAGTGTCCCCACGTATGTCGCCAAGTTCTGCGCAGAACAATAGTAGAGTGTTACCTGTGGCTCTAAGCAGCAGCTTTTAACAAGATGACAACATAGATATCACACGCAGGGACGAGGTAGAGCTTAAGTACTCAGGGCAGCATCTTGTTTTTTCTTTTTTAACCCTGTGTCTCCCCGGTGCTGTTCTTGCTATCTAGAGCGTGAAGCAAACAGTGCACCTCCCAACTCTTCTTTCCCTGTCGTCGGTTTACACGTGAAATGAGATGAAATGAGGTCGAGCTGTAGCAAAGACAGCGGGAGATCCTGCTGGCTGGATCCAGAACCTTATCACTAAGAACACACAAACCGCAAAGACCACACGCCGCAGCAGGAAGGGAGCAAAAAAAAATTGGCTGTGGCTTAGCTTGGTTAAGCCCGGTAATTGCGAAAGCAATATCCGTAGCTACGCCATGGTTCAGCTGGCAGTGTAGCTGGTGGTGGGGCTTGTGGTTAGACTTGTGGTGATGCATCGGTTATACAATCCAATCCAATCCAGTCCAAACCAATCGAATCCAATCCAGTCCAGTACAATCCAATGCAATCCAATATGCGACGGGCCGAAACGGGCCGCGACGGGCCGAAAGTGCAACTAGTATTGCTTTCGCAATAAAAGGAAGTAAGTTGTCTTCTAGCGCCCTCCCTTTTTATTGGTGGCGTATGCTGCCCTAGCCGTGCTGTCGATGTTTATCTCGAAAAATACGGAATACTTATGGTTGGCAACGGAAACAAATTCCCTCTTGAAAACATGCGAACTTCTATCAGCTGGGAACGTTTTTACGGAGGTTTCCATCTTTTCTATTTGCCAATCTCCAAGCCTCCGGTGTCGCGTTTAAGTGTTTCCTCCCATCGCTAACTGCGTCAAGTTACTACGCTTAGCAGTAGGAATGTACCTGCGTTGCCACGAGTAAGCATTCTTTATATTTAGTGGTACAAATCTACTGAGAAACATGATCAGAATACCCCGCCCCTAAAATTAACTGTGCTAGAGGTCAGGTTACTCCCTTTTTACTCTCAAATAGGCTCCCAAATATCTTAATAACCAGTACCCGCAATGAGCCACTACAAATATGGTTACTGAAAGGAACGTCATATGACGCATTCTGGGGCCTCGGGCCGTTAATTACGAGTTTTTCTGCCGTCATTCGAAGCTTCTGTAACATTTTACGCTCTGTTCAATACTTTTTGTACGCAATTGCTCATTGCGTTAAATTCTTAGTTGCGATTTAGGTTTGGTTTGGTTTATGGGGGTTTAGCGTCCCGAAGCAACTCAGGCTATGAGGGACGCCGTAGTGAAGGGCTCCGGAAATTTCGACCACCTGGGGTTCTTTAACGTGCACTGACATCGCACAGTACACGGGCCTTCAGAATTTCGCCTCCACCGAAATTCGACCGCCGCGGCCCGGATCGAACCCGCGCCTTTCGGCTCAGCAGCCGAGCACCGTAACCACTGAGCCACCGCGGCGGGGTTCTTAGTTGCGTTTTAGTCGTCTTTGGTGATCTCCGACGTAAAAAAAGTGCTCTTAAAAAGGCCGCATATATAGCTTCGTAACACTGTCAATGAAAACTTTGCCTTTTGCATGTCCGGTCGTTGAATCTAGGGAATCACGGTTGAGTAAGTTTAGCTTCGTTAACCAACTTTTCGGTAGGCGTGCGCTGTGCGGTGTCAATGCACGTTAAAGATCCCCAGGTGGTCGAAATTATTCCGGAGACCTCCACTACGGCACCTCTTTCTCTCTTTCTTCTTTCACTCCCACCTTCCTCTCTTCCTTTACAGCACGGTTCAGGTGTCCACCGAGATATGTGAGACATATACTGCGCCATTTTCTTTGCTCAAAAAACCAAGAACCAGTTCCTGCCTAACACTCAAGTAGCCACTGTGAAGATCACAAATTTGAGAAGAGATCATGGTAACTTGCCTTGAACATGGCAGATAGCTTGGGATCACTCTTGAAGTCGGCCACTTTCCGTTCGAGCCCCATGACACCCAGCACCGAGAGCGAGGCATTGGAGAAGATCTGCTTCGCTCCCAGCACGTAGTCATCGGCTAGTCGTTTTCCATCCGCCGAGGCCGCCAGGTCCATGTGCAGTCGGTTAGGCGAGAAGCTGACGCCGAACGCCGTAGGCGCGGACTTATCTCGGGTTGTGGCAACCTGGGAATGACGCAGTGCCGCTCTGAAGTATACGTCCACTCGGCGGCCACAGATTAATGTGAGCTACGGAATATAACGCGAGATTTGTGATAAGAATTATTTGCGAAAACGAAGAGTCTAAGCTGCGATTAGTTGAGACGGAAAGGAATATTACGGAATGATTAAAGAACAGAACTACAAGTTATTAAGACGAAAAAAGTGCCGTCTTACGTTGACGGCGACAGTGTCGAATACTTCTATAAGTTTTTACCATTGATTAAATACGTTCTATTTGCGGTCCCGAATCTCGAACTTAGTTGGTAGAAGGTGCCTTTAATGTTCATGAGGGCTGGCGTTCCATGATTGTTATGCTTCATTTCTTCATTCTTTATTCGCACTGCATACTACAGACACTGCCCACAAGGAAAGAAAAAGAGCTGATTGACCTCTTGAGAGGGTATTGTCCTTGCATGAATGCAGCAGCTGGGGCAGTTTTGAACTTTATGGAGACTGATTTAGAACAAAATTTCACTACAGAGGAGAAAAGTCTATCTGCAGAAAGAAATACAAATACGTGCAATCTGTCTGCGGAAACTATACACAAAATTATGAGGAAAATCATGTGTACAAGTGTTCTTCATTTAACCGTATAATAGGGCAGGCATTACGTATGCATCATTTATGATATACCAAACGAACACACACAAAAAAAATCAAAAGCGTAACTTTATATCGCAAACCTTGGGTTCTGTTTTTCGTATGCTTTAAAGAAGCTACTATACAGTATTATTTAACTGAAGATGAACACAAAATTTCAGTTCATAGATAGTTTAGTTTATGGCATTTAACGCCCCATATAAACTCAGGCTATGAGGGACGCCGTAGTGGAGGCCTACTTTGAGTTCATAGGTACTCTTTACAAACAATATCTGAAACGGTGTTATTGCCATAGACGGATTTGCGCAGTTTTCGGTGGGCAAATGTAAGCAAGCTGCTCGCCACTGTGGGCCCCCACTCGACGCCGTAAGTCTGGGGTTTGTTTGGACTACTTTTACCTCGTTATGATTGGTTTGGTTTATTGGGGTTTAACGTCCCAAAGCGACTGAGGCTATGAGAGACGCCGTAGTGAAGGGCTCCGGAAATTTCGACCACCTGGGGATCTTTAACGTGCACTGACATCGCACAGCACACGGGCCTCTAGAATTTCGCCTTCAAGAAATTCAGCCGCCGCGGCCGGGATCGAACCCGCGTCTTTCGGGCCAGCAGCCGAGCGCCGTAACCACTGAGCCACCGCGGCGGGTTACCTCGTTATGAGAGTCACTGATTATGATCCGACTTCTATATGCTCTGCGCAGTTGCCTGCATGTACACCCGCTTGTAAAGTGGCAACGTCGCCACAAATATCAGTCTCCTTTCGTGGCCTCATCAGACTACTTTCGGCAGCTTTTGTGTGAATCAGTGAGTATCCATTTCATGTAACGAATAAGTGGAAATGGTCCAGGTAGAAGTAATTTATCAATTTTAAGTTCTTATACGTCTGTATAAGGCTGCTCAACACAGCGTCTTAATCCTGTTGACTGTTTATAACAGACTACACTCTTAACACGAATACACCTATATGGGAATAAAAAGGGAGTAACCTTTCTCCTGAGCACACCCTTTTATAAAATTGTGTTCGCTGACGGACAGTTTACTACATTTTTGCTACATTTTTGTACGAAAGTGCTTCGACACGAACATGATGGTCTTCACAGGTGGAGTTTTAAGGGAAGTTTTAGTCCTAGAATTCGTATGCGCCACCGACTGCGCGGACGTGTATTAAAGTTTCTCTGAAACCCTTCCATGTCAGTTATTGTTGGCAAGCATTTCAGAGTGGCGTTAACGGAAGGTAATGCTCCGTTACGATACCTTGAGGAAAGTTTTGAATTGCACATCTCCTGTGCTCGAGGTGAGCGTCGAGTTCACCATTTCGACGTGCGTGAACACAATGATGTCGCACAGGGCCTCCTTGACGGGGTACATGGCCGCGTCGTGTGCAGCGCGGCCAACCGTGCAGACCAGGTAGCCGTAGCCGGTGGAAGCTGCAATGAGCAACCGAGGCCCCAAGCTGTGGTCAGCAAAAGACTGTGGGGCAAGCGTGATCACTCAGCGAACACTTTGCTAGCGGGAAAAAAAAGTAATCTCAATCCAGTGTTCTCTATACGGTGGGGTATCTGAAACCCAGCCTGTTCAGCATATATATAAATGAGCAGAGGTGCACTTGCAACAGAGAAACAGTGAACAAAAACAACAAAAAAGCGTGCACAGACAACGGCGAATAAGTTAAATAGAAGGGCGCTCGGAAAGTACTTAGTATGAAACATTTGGGGAGGACACCAGCGCTACCCATACGTTCAGGCATGTACAAATGATCAGACTGCGATTAATCTCTTATCCTGCCTTGACGTGTATACACGCAGTCAAATGTTTACGAAACACAATACATTAGCGAAAGAATTATTTCATGGCAGTTACGGCAGACAGCCTGATATAGATATATGAAGTCTAATGCTGAGTCTGCAAATATTACAATGGGCCATTTATTTCCAGCAATGTACCTTGGATGCTCTGCTACAAAGATACGCAGCAGCATCGTATCGGATGGGCGGGAATGTTCGCAGCTGGGCGGAGTGTCAGTAAACCATTGATCATAAAACGCTTTTCAGATTACTTGCACTTGAGACAAATTTGATAGCTGAAGAGCAGCGATCGAGAAGATTCTGTGGTCCTTGTGAATCTCTTACACCGACGTTACTTCTTATAAAAAGAAATGTCACAAAACGTTTAGCTTCAGGACTAAATGAATTTCGGCACTGACGCCATCTGATGTCTAATCCAGTGCGGGGGATAAAAATATTTTAAAGAAAGATCAAAATGGGCTCAGATCACAGACGACAGCTGGTAGAGTTTAGTGGCATTTGGGTGGTAACGGTGTCGTTTCTCAGCTCCAGGACGGGATCAGAGTCCACCTCCACCACTTGTAATGGGTTTTTCGGGCACAGTACACAAAGCACAGCACGGCACAGAGCACAAAGCGCGGAACGGCGTTCACCGACAGTCAGTGGTTCCAACAGCACCAACAGGAAGCGCGCGCTAGCCGAGAGCAGTTCCGCTGCCGCGCGGGCACTTCTTCGTCATCACAATAGAAATAAAATGTGCACCGATATGTCAAACAAGCCTGGGCTATTCCATTTTCATCATTCGCTTGTTTATTTTCATTAAAATGCTCTAAACGGTCAAAGGACAGTGCTTGTATCTGGTATCAGTCCGTAATGCCCTCCTGAAACGTGTGATTAAGCACAGACCACAAGATTGACTATCTTGAAGTCCTTCAAGCAGGCTGTTGCGGCAAGCCGTGGATTGCCTGCCTAACCAAAGGCGTGCCTGATCCTGCGTGCTAATGCCGACACCGCAGTGTTTCCGTAGGCTGGTATACCTAGAAGCACGCTTGTT
Organism: Amblyomma mixtum; assembly: GCF_055824585.1. Lineage (NCBI taxonomy): Eukaryota > Metazoa > Arthropoda > Arachnida > Ixodida > Ixodidae > Amblyomma > Amblyomma mixtum. The sequence goes on along the minus strand of NC_143021.1, from coordinate 177,125,130 downwards.
AAACGAACCCTACAGACGCACGGACAAGTATAGAAGAAGGATGACGTAGGCAAAAGTTCCAGCGCTTTCGTACACGTTGTCCTTCTTGCACTTGTCCGTTGTCCTTTTGCGCTGGTTCACCAAAGATCACGAAAGACCAACTCCAACAGAAAGGGTTACTCAAGCCATGAGCTGTCACTAGGAGGCGACACGAGTAACGCGCACTACAAAGGAAAATGTCGTACAGTGAAAGGGGTAGCCAGCATGCGGAAGAGACAATTGTTGCGGATCGAAAAACCGCTTTTGTGGCCTCGAAACAACGCACTCTTATGTGCACGCCACCTTCGTCAGATCGTTAGAAATCGTGCTTTTTTGAGCGTCAAACGGCGATTACATTTTCCTGAAACGTTCATTTTTCAACGCAATGCCATAACGTTAATATGCATTACAGAACATTGACTTCATTTTGTTTCTCTACTTCTTGTACAGTGACTGTATACTGGTTTGTTCTGAACGGAATGGCCCTGCTCCTATTTTATCCCCAGCGATCTTTCTTAACCCTAAAGTACTCACGTGTGCGCGTCGTCGTTGTTGTCGTTGTGGTCGTCGTTGTCGTAGTGGTCGTCGTGGTTGTCGTCGTCGTAGTTGTCGTCGTGGTTGTTGTCGTCGTGGTCGTCGTCGTCGTAGTTGTCGTTGATGTTGTTGTTGTTGAGGTCGTAGTGGTTTTCTTCGTGGTCGTTGCTGTCGTCTTCTTAGTGGTTTTACGCCTAGTTGTCGTCCTACTGGTCGTCGTCTTGGTCTTTGCTGTCGTCACCCTCTTAGTAGTTGCACGCCCAGTCGTCTTTGTGGTCGTTGCTGTCGTCTTCTTAGTGCTTTTGGGCGTCGTCGTGGTCTTTGCTGTCGTCACCGTCTCAGTACCTTTACGCCCAGTCGTCGTGGTCGTCATTGCTGTTGTCATTGTCTCAGTACTTTGAGTCGTCGTTGTAGTCGTGTCTGCTGTCTCCGGTCTCGGCCTGCGGGTGGTCTCGTCCTCTGCACGTGTCATTGCAAAGGATGCCAAGGTTGACACAAAGCGTCTTCATCAGGCAAGGGGAATGTCGAAACGCTTCCTATCTGGAATATTGCAAACCGCTTCCGCTGCCGATTCCAACGAGTTAGCGCTGTGCAAAGCAGCGCAGCGAACAAAGGTGCGATCGATGCCCAGGGATCACTTTCTATACTACTGAACAACGAGGGACCGCCTTTTCAAGCGACGCTTCGAATTAACTTCGAAAGGTTTTTAACCTGAATTACGGTTGTTCCCTTTCAAATCTGGCGTCGATAGCTGGAACGTGTGCACAGAAACGTGTAATGCACAAAAAAAATATCCTTCTTTCTTAACCTTTATTATTTTCTGTGTAAGCAAGCTCATCCGCATAAGCATCTCACCCTCGGCTGCATGAACGGTTATTTTGTTTGAATAACAGTCGAATTCTTCACCGGTGCTTAAGAATCGAGGCTACCTGCAAAGCCTAACATGCCGAGCCTAATGAAGTGAGAGAGAGAAACTTTATGAAGGCAAGCGTGTTTAGACCCCCCCTTGGGTTCCTGGACCACCGTACGGTCCCACTCTACGTCGAAGCGTTCATTTGGCATTTGTTCATGACGCCGGCACCCCGAATCACCGCAGCAAGCTGCGATGTCAGGTCCAGAGACGAGAATCGATTTACAACGTGAGTATAGCTGATTTACATGGCTCGAATCGAGGAGCCTGTCAAATTTTCGATGCAATACAGCCTAGCGGAGCCTAACCAGCTTCTAGCATCGCATAGCATTCAGAGAAAGGCTGGAGTGAGGAAAGTCTACATGCAAAAAAAAAAGACAACCCACTGAACTACATCTGACCAGCATAGTTTTTTAGGTGTGCCTTCCTTGTAGAGAGCCCGAATGAAATGCAGCGCTGCAGGTTTTTGCGCATACCTGCATTTATTTTAGGATAAAGAGAAAGAAAATAAATGCAAGCATGACGTCTGCGCAGCGCCTATCAGTCTCTAACAGGTTAAGCAAACAAGGTAAGGGGAATGAGGGGCTCGTTATAAATATGAGAGAAGCCAACAGCCACAGAAACCAAGGGGCACAGGGTATTTATTAATTATTTATTTTTGCGGTGTTGATTAGTTTAGAACATTAGTGAATATGTCATCGCTTAAAGCTAATTGATTAGAAAAGCAGAAGAAAAAACAACCACATGCCGCCGGTGGGATCCGAACCCACGACCTCCGAATTACGCGTCCGGTGCGTCCGGTTCTGGCAGCCTTGATGCCATAGGAAGCATAAGAGGGTTCTCACACAGCTTCCACCCTCGCCGTTTGATGACGTTCTACGTCACACCAGCGGTAACTCAGGACGTTCTACGTCCGCCCCTTACGAACGTGGGTGGCGCTGATGAACACTCTCAAGGTCAGGTTATTTGTAAACATAAATACCCCCGAAAGCAGTAGGTTTGACAGCCGTCGCCGTAGCTCAGAGGTAGAGCACCGGACGCGTAATTCGGAGGTCGTGGGTTCGGATCCCACCGGCGGCATGTGGTTGTTTTTTCTTCTGCTTTTCTAATCAATTAGCTTTAAGCGATGACATATTCAGTAATATTCTAAACTAATCAACACCACAAAATAAATAAATTAATTAAAAAATACCCTGTGCCCCTTGGTTTCTGTGGCTGTTGGCTTCTCTAACAGGTTAAGTGCGTTCTCATACCTTCCACGAGCCTGATTTACGGACGTAGGTCTTGTAGTCGTGGGTTGATCAGCGAAAGAAGGCAGGGCCATCGAAAAATTTAGTCATAGGTGGTTGTTGCATTAGCTTGTGAATACTGGCCAACCAAGACGTCATGCTGCGTTAGAGGTTTCTCTTTACCAATGCGCAATCTTCTTGGCACAGCTGTGCATGGGTGCTCGTGCGTTCAGAACTTAAATTAGGCCAACGAACCCTCTCATTTTATAGTAGAAAGTGTCAAAGGAGACGTCTTACCGGACACAGAAATTCTCAGGCCGAACATGGTTGCATCTGGAGCACATGCACTCTTTACCCAGGGCAACAGCATTTGACTTCAGAGCCAGCTAGCGGCAGCGGACATTGCGTCGCCATTCGGTTTCGCACCTACCGCAGTCTCGCAACCGTTGGCTAAAGGATTTTCGGCCCTAATCGACCACGGCGGCTGCGTTTCGATGGAGGCGAAAAGCAAGAGGCGCCCGTGCTGTATGCGATATCAATGCACGTTAAAGATCCCCAGGTGGTCGAAGTTATTGCGGAGGCCTCCGCTACTTGTCCTCTTTGTTTGACTCTTTCCTTTATCTCTTCACTTACGGCGCGGTTCCAGAGATACCACCGAGATATGTGAGGCAGATACTGCGCCATTTCCTGATCTCAAAAATGAACCAACAATGATACGCTGCTCCTCATTAAAACTACGGTACCGTTTCTCTTGTGCATACGAACAGTCGCACGCCAGGATCCTCTAGCAGGCCTCCAGCATAAGAGTGACGGCGTGCTGATCCAAGGGAGTGCAGACAGCGTTGCTTTACAGGAAAGTGCAGTCGAACGCGCTAGAGTAAACATCGATTTCGGTAAGTGTTCTTTTTTTGCAAAGGTATCTGCTGCTTGTTTAGTGTTAAGCACTTAACACTGCCATAGCGGGATCTCTGCCTCTAAAGGAATGCTCCAAGGTTTCAGAACCGGGTAGAAGAGGAGGAGCTTTGGAAAACTTCCGTTCCTTGACACTCCAGGAAAAAAAAAGGGGGCGGGGGCGGGACTAGGAGGCGTGCCCAGAGCATATCGTGTCCCCGTGAAATTGATGGGCTTCAGCTGCTGACCGTGATATGAAAACTTCTGGGTTTCTCTCAAAGCTAACAATCAGCTTCCCTAGATTAGCATGCTCAGACAATCTCCTGCTACAGGATTGTGCGCGCTTTACTAAAGAAGAAAAGAAATTGCATCTGCAACCTCCATAAACCTGGGGCAATAACGTTAGCATCTGTGTTGTTACCTGTTAATAAAAGCAGGTATTTTTTTCGTGTGAACCAAAGCGTTTGGACTTTTCTCGTACCACTCCATATCGCTTCTATTTCTTTCTAAAAACTTTCCATGCGTTAAGGCAAGAACACTTTTAGGCGGAATTTTTAACGAATCGCTACGGCACCTATGCTGGAAGGCACACCGGCACAAAACGCTCAGCACTCTAGTCACTCGTAGATAACCGCACTAGAAGAGCTTCTTTGTAAAAGGAAAAAAAAAAAAAACCTCGTCCGCGAACCTCGATAGATGATCTGAATAGGTTCGCAATTTCTGTTGCTGCAGATGGATGTTTCAAAACACAGACGTTATAGACTTGGTGTAAACGTACCAGATTTGGACGGTGGACCGCTGGGAGGGTGCGAAATGTACTGCGCTGGTTGTGTTTTTTCCGTCAGTGCCGCTTCAGGATCGCCAGCTGCGACGTCAGAGAGAGGCATGTTAGCATGTTAGCAAGCAGCGTTCTCCAAATCAGTATGTGAAGCACGGTCGTCTGTCGCTCGCGGATGCCTGTTTCTTAGCTTTATTCGCTCAGTTGTAGTGTGCAGAAACCTAACCGGTCGGTGCGCCTGAAGCCGATTCTCTTCCTTGTTGTTCGCAGCATCAATACAAGACCCAAAATGCAGAACATTTTATATGCTAAGTGTTTCAGGGAAGGACGCCACTAATGTTAAAAAATTTGGATTTTTGAGGTAAAGAGAACCCTTTCGCACCATAGTATTACCGGTGTGGGCTGACTTCAATAAGTAGTAGGCAGTTCATGTCAACTAGCAAAATGATTAACTGAAGTCTAATAGTTAACTTTTTAACTATCACTACATATATTAGGTTGGGGCAACCTAAAAAGATTGAAAAATAATAAGCCCGGCGCGCCCCCGCCGCGGTGGCTCAGTGGTTACGGCACTCGGCTGCTGGCCCGAAAGACGCGGGTTCGATCCCGGCCGCGGCGGCTGAATTTCGATGAAGGCAAAATTCTGGAGGCCCGTGTGCTGTGCGATATCAGTGCACTTTAATTAACCCCGGGTGGTGGAAATTTCCGGAGCCCTTCACTACGGCGTCCCTCATAGCCTGAGTTGCTTTGAGACGTTAAACACCGATAACCAAACCAATAAGCCCGGCGCCCAGTTGCAATTAGAAATTTGTAGTCGGCTGTTAGTAATAGCTATATCAGTTTTAGAATTTCGAAACCGCTGTTACTCTCGCCGTTGTGGCTCAACTAATTTAGGCCATTTCTCGGACCATTCAAAAAAATACCGACGATTACGTTACTTCCTAATGCGAAATTTGAGCGCAGCAAATAAGCTGTTTCACCTTTTCGATAGATTGAGGCAAAGAAATCGAGCAACACATGTATGCGCTATCACAGAATTTTTTTTTTATTTTTCACACGTATTCGCAATTTCGGCTCGGGCGGTGCACATATACAGATCCGCCGCCACCGATCTGGCTCTCTGATTGCCACCGCACAGGGGTTGCATTGGAGGAGGAGCGAAGAAAGGAATTAAGTTCGAGCCGGCGCTTTGACAACCGGAGACTCGCAGGAAGAGGGGGGAGGGGGGCGGCGTGTACACCCAGCGGCAAACGATGGGGGCAGAAGCGCGCGCAGCAAGCGGACAACACGATAAAGGGAGGAGGGAAGAGATAGCAGCGACTGACTGATGCCGCTGACGCCGATAGCGCTGGGGGGATGAAAGGGGGGCGGAGCTGGTTACGAGGCCGACGCCGACGACGACGCGAAACCCAGGAACGAACGCCAAAGAGCTGCGCTCTAAAACTGCGCGCCTGCGGTTGGATGCAAAGTGACGGCGATCAAATAGCGGCACACCGTGACGCGCGTACCACGTGACAATCTCTGCCCCTCCCGTGCTGCGGGGCTTCCCCCTCCTCGCCATTTCTTTCCTTCTGCGCGGTTGGGGCGGAGACTGTCACGTGGTACATGCGTGACTGTGCTTTTTTTGTGTCTTCCCGCAGGCTCCTGGTATTCGAATGGCGCGAGAAACGGAGCAAATTAGTTGAGCTCCAGCTGCGAGGGTCATCGCGTTTTCAAAATTCTGAAAACGGATTATTACTATTACTATTACTATTACTATTACTATTACTATGTGTTGGTTACAAATCTCGGATTTCAGCCGAGCGCCTAGCGATAGCAGTTCAAGTTAACAGTGGAAATTTAGTTAAATTAAGTTGATCACTTTAGTAGTCAACATGATTTCTTGGTTTTCTGACATTCGCCAACTCTGGTATTACTGTGTCTCAAAAAGGTTCTCTTCAACTAAAAAAAAATAAACAGTGCGCCAAGAAACGCTTTCGCCTTGCAGCACTTTAGAGAGTGCACCCTGTCTTTTTTCCAGTTAATGCTTCAGTGAAACCGACCACCCCATGCATCGGAGGCACTATCCCATGTCAGCCAACCGACGTACAGAGACAAGCTAACTTCGCCATTTCTCCCTGTCCAGCGGCTCCATATGCTTTTGATGCCGGCGAGCATTCAAAATCACATTTTATCTTTGCAATTGCGCGCTTCTCTTATTCAACTGCCTTTCTGTATTGGCGAAAATAGGTTTTTTTTTTATCCCGACTCATGCTCGTGACGTGCCTAGCTGATGTCGGCCCAATGGAGCGATTGGCTGGCGCTGAGCCGATAAACCTGTTGTGCGGTTGTGACTGAGAGAAGGATAAAAAAAACTCTGCCTCTCCCGTAACCGAGAGAAGAGTAAGCATGAAATGTTTACGGGCATAATGCGAAGCGCGCGCGGACACGACGAGACGCAGGCCTGACAAGAATGTATATGCAGCGCGTTCGAAACTGTCCGAAGTGCGTAGAGGCGAAAGCGTTTTCAGCACCACTTTGCGTATGTGACACTGGTGAGGTTACCACTGGATTACGTCACACATAATTCATGACGAAGTAATGACAAATTACTCATTAGTGTGTAATGACTGATTAATGACTAAATACTAATAAACTGCTAATTAATCACGCTTAAGCTTCGCCTTTAGGAGTGGGACGCGACAGCGTGTTGTAGCGCTGCCAGGAAGTCCGCGGAACGCCACCACCCGTTCGGCGTGATGCCTCGTCCTTTGATCGCGACGCTTTTTTGAGGAAAGGAAATTACGCAGTAATTCTCTGCCATCTCGGTGGACACCCGAGCCGCACCTTACAGGAAGGTAGGAACGCCACCACCCGTTCGGCGCGATGCCTTGTCCTTTGAACGCAACGTTTTTTGAGGACAGGAAATGGAGCAGTAATTCTCTGTCATCGCGGTGGACACCCGAACCGCACCGTAAAGCATTTCATGCTTAAATATTGTGGCATGTATGTGCTTTTTGCACGCGTTATTAGAAATCGGAAATTATAATTCCGTGCATTATCAAACGACAGCTCGACTGATATCTTGATAAACATTGAGAAGGCACTGGCAGCAGTTATTTTTTGTGACTCGTTTGGAGACCAACCGGCGCTTGCATGCCGGCCGCGTAGGAGGGCTTAGAGAGACTCGTTAAATCTCGTTAAGTCTCGTACGGTGCCCGGATGTTCGCGTTTTAGAGCCCGGATGAGTGGATCTCGGCCTCGGCGTGACGTCACCACACTGCCGACAACGGGAGCTAAAAGCATTTCATGCTTAAAACTATTTTTGAAAATTTTTGCCGTGCTTCTCTTAGATACCTGGTGTATTCGCGGCCACCATAAAGGCGCAGACGGTCACACAAGCGCACAACGAGAAACGTCATGACGATCAATCCGTTGCACTACATCATCATCATCAGTCTGACTACGCCCACTGCAGGGCAATGGCCTCTCTCTCCCATTAACCCTGTCCTTCACCAGTTGCGGCCATCGTATCCGCTGACGTTGGGCAATTTTTGGGCTGTGTATCTGCTGCATGGTATTTTTTGCAGGGCATTCAGGCAGGAATATACAGTAGACAAGCCCGATCGTGTTCACAAGTAGCTTTTATTGCGAAAGCAATACTGCTCTAGGTTTTGAGCCTTCAGCGTCGTCCCGCGGATCCACGTTTGACCTTTAGCTTGACCTCTGTTGTGGCGTTCATTGATGCGCTCTGACATAGCGTTGTAGATTGCGTTGATTTGGAGGAAAGGTTGGTTGGTTGGTTGGTTTATGGGGTTTAACGTCCCAAAGCGACTAAGGCTATGAGAGACGCCGTAGTGGAGGGCTCCGGAAATTTCGACCACCTGGGGTTCTTTAACATGCACTGACACCTCACAGTACATGTGGTTTAGTGGACACCTCAGTAACACTTTAAGCTAATTCCGGAGTTCATTGATGCGCTCTGACATAGAAAGCGTTGTAGACTGCGCTGATTTGTAGGAAAGGAAAGGCGCCTTACCAACACTGTGCTTTAGTGGACACCTCAATAGCACTTTAAGCTAATTCCGCCGTTCCGTGCAGCACTCAGGCTTTCGGCTTTCACTACTGTAGTCGCTAAACTTGCTCGTAATTTGCTTTCGCAACCTCCCGGGCTTAACCAAGCTAAGCCTCTGCCAATTTTTAAGCATGAAATGCTTTTAGCCCCCGTTGTCGGCAGTGTGGTGACGTCACGCCGAGACCGAGAGCCATCATCCGGGCACTGAAATCCAGTCATCCGGGCACTGAAATCCAGTCATCCGGGCACTAAAATCCAGTCATCCGGGCACTGAAATCCACTCATCCGGGCACTGAATTCCAGTCATCCGGGCTCTGAAACGAGAACATCCGGGCACCGTACGAGACTTAACGAGATTTAACGACTCTCTCTAAGCCCTCCTACGCGACCGGCATGCAAGCGCCGGTTGGTCTCCAAACGAGACAAAAAATAACTTCTGCCAGTGCCTTCTCAATGTTTATCAAGATATCAGTGGAGCTGTGGGTTTGATAATGCACGGAATTATAATTTCCGATTTCTAATAACGCGTGCAAAAAGCACATAAACGCCATGTTACACTTCGTTGTCATACGTGATCCGGGGGAGAAGCGCTGCGTTCAAAGGGCAAGGCATCGCGCCGAACGGGTGGTGGCGTTCCTCTCTTCCTTTACGGTGCGGTTCGGGTGTCCACCGAGATGGCAGAGAATTACTGCGCCATTTCCTTTCCTCAAGAAACCTTGCGTTCAAGTGGCAAGGCATCGCGCTGAACGGGTGGTGGCGTTCCTCCCATCCTGTACGGTCGGTTCGGGTGTCCACCGAGATGACATTAGACCCGTAAACATTTCATGCTTACTCTAATCTCGTTTACGGGAGAGGCAGAGATTTTTTTAAAGCCGGTGAAGCTTCCTGGGGCTAAAACATTGAGAACTCCTAAAGGAAAGCATTTGTGGCACTGCCCAAGTGCCATTTTAAGCAGGGTGCGCCTGTTTTACGAAGGAAGAAGGGTTGTAGGCGTACCAGACACATGCACAAAGTATGAAAACAAACAAAAGAAAACACTGTCCTGTATAAGCTTCGCGCAAAGATTGTTGGGGCAACATGAAAACAGCATGATGCGGAGCAGCATCCTTTGAATATCATAATCGGGAAGCGGGATAGCGAATCTGATATTCACAGTAACAGTTGCACACGCTGGAAGGTTGAGAGAAATACTGTGCAAATCTGGCCTGAATAGCGTGAAGTCAACAAGGTGCCCAGCAAGGAAGAGGAGTTAAATGATGTCTTTCCCGCACTGTTCCTTAGGTTAATTGCCAAAATGTTCAAGGCCAAGGGTAGCGCCGATATTGTATGTTGTACAGGAACAATATATTTGGATGAAAATGGTCAGACCATGATCTGTCACATAAGTACGAACCGAACGCAAACTTCAGATATAAGTTACTCTAAAAATAACCTAACAATTTTACTGTAACATTGTGGAAGCCGATTTTACATGTTAAAATAACTTATAACGAAGTATCCCTAGAATCGCTCACCTATAAGAGTGCATAACAGCATTGCCTTTTTTCGGGATTTCTGCTGACACATATTCTGATTATTAAAAAGAAACAGATATCAGTTTGAAACGCATCGTATACGTCCACTCTGCTGCTGCTGACGAAAGGGGGGCTGAAACGGCCATGTCCAGACGTTTCGCAAATGAACCATGAACTTAATAGCATCAATAAAACGTGATACTAGAATTGCTATGAGTTTGTGCCGGCGCCGAAATCTCCTACGATCACTCAATCGATTATTTCATTGGAACGTGGTTTAAGGCTGTTCTCCCCAGTTTTACTTTTCTCACGCAGGCCGCTCAGCAAGGGGAGAGCTTTTCTGGTCAATATCACTTTCATAACTTGCATTTAATAAACTCTATTGACTGCCAGGATTGTTTGCCAACAAAAGTTCTTAATTATAAAACAATGTGATTCGATAAGATTGTCCGTTGGTCTAAGGCACGGAGCCTTGCTCCAAAAGCAAGATGTACCTTAAAGCCTTCACGGATTGCAGGAAAGGAAAAGCTTAATGCGATATACAACCCTCACAATAACGTTGGTTTGGGTTCGCAAGTATATAAGGAACGGAGAATGTTTGCTCACGGGACCCGAAGACGGAGTAGTATATGCCCAGCAGTAGCAGCAGCAGCACACAGCAGACGAGGAGGGCCATGAAAGCCTTTTGCTTGTTCTCGTCTTCTTCTTGGTCGCTGAGAGGAGTCAGCAAACTTTTAGAGCGCAGCTCTTTGGCGTCCGTTCCTGGGTTTCGCGTCGTCGTCGGCGTCGGCGTCGGCCTCGTAACCAGCTCCGCCCCCAATGTCATGCTTTTCAATTGGTCGAAATGCTCGTGACGTCACAGTGCGCGAATTTCAAATGGGGCCAATTGTACTTTGCCTAGTAACCATGCAACCAATCAAAGGGATCGTATAGTGATGCTGCAACTAAGTTGGACTGAGTTTAGTTAATTGCTTAATTAATCAATTAGCCTAATTAATATAGAGGAGAATGAAGAGGTCAGAAGAAAAGAAAGACGCGCGCCGCAGCGACAACAGCGTCCGCGGAAGGAGACGCTGCTGAAAAAAAAAAACATAAGTACGAAGCCGCGTTCCCTCCACCACCACGCACTTCCCCACTCAGTAAGACGTTGCTCGTTTCATATACGTTGTGTCGAACATCCTAGACAGTTCCAACAATTGACAGGTTAACGACAGAACACGATGGATAGGAATGCAAGAATGTAAATATGAAATAGCCTAATTAACCTTTCTAGTTAGACCGCATAAATCTATAAAACCGAGAACGAAATTGGTCGAGTTGGGGAATCGAACCAGGGTCTCCGGAGTGCGATACGAGCACGCTAGCCACTCCGTAATGCCAGCTGAATGGTTTGGAATGAACAAAGGCGCGTCTAGCTAATACGGCGTCTTCGTTCACTCCCATCTTCCCCCTTCCCCTTACGGCGAGGTGCAGGTGTCCACCCAGATATGCGAGAGAGATACATTTCCTTTCCTCAAAAAATAAATTTACCGTCCAGCAAGGCGTACAGCCGAATTGGCGATGGCGTTCTATGGACTCCCTGGCAGCGTTGCAAGACGCTGTCGCGTTCCACTCTTACAGGCGAAGCTTAACATGTTAACCACACATCAGTAACACACGCAGACAGCCAATGGACGCGTCATTCGATGGCAGCACTTGATTCATCATTCACAACCACATTCTTAACGTACGCTCCCTTGCCGCACATGCCAAGGACGTACACCACGATCACATTCTGCGCCATTCCTCTGTACTTTGCTTTGCTGAAACCTGGATGGATCCCGAAGAGCCTCTCGAAATCATAGATTTCCTATACTGCTGTGGTGCTCGCAGAGACCACAACAGAGCGGCGGGAGTCGCTATCTACTTGCGCACAGGTCTCTCTGCAATACCAGTCGAAATGTTTGGCACGTCACATGAAGTTGGCGAACTGTGCGCCGCAAAGTTGCCCAACGGCTTGCTGGTAGTAGCTGCCTACTTCGCCCCTACCGCACTCACGAAAGACGTCGTGCACTTCCTGCAACTCGCATTAACCGTCCATCGATCCACACCGATGTTAGTAGTGGGGGACTTTAATGTTGACATAAAGACAAACAGCAATTTCCTAACACTTACGCGGGAGAACATCCCGTTCCTCTCGCTCGTAACGCGTCCCACGGCTGTGACAACCTCGCGATGATGATGATGAAAACTTTATTTGTAACAAGGGAGTTTTGGACACGTCGGTCCTTGGGCCCCCGCACGGCCCCACTGCACTCAAACGTTCATGTCCCGGAGGCTCATGACGCTGGCAGCCCGGCCGGTGGCGATGGCTTGCTTGGCCGGGTCCTCGGAGCGCAGTAGGGTCTCCCAAGCCTCGCGAGGCACTTGTATAGATCTCGTCTTTGAGAATCAAGCATTGGTGTACCAAGTCGAACATATATCAGTCTATTTCTCCGACCACAAAGCTTCCTTCATGACTGTCAAGAACTGTTAGTGGAATCTTTGTTAAAGGAATACGTGTAAAAATAAAAAAAAACTCTGTGATAGCGCATACATGTGTTGCTCGATTTCTTTGCCTCAATCTATCGAAAAGGTGAAACAGCTTTTTGCTGCGCTCAAATTTCGCATTAGGAAGTAACGTAATCGTCGGTTTTTTTTTTATCCCGCGGTTACAGAAGACATTGCTATTCATGAACGTAACGAACCTTATCTATTCAGCAACATGGGCCGTTGCTTCACTTAGTATTTGGGGAGCGTTAGCGTCTTGACTGTACAGTGGTGAGCAGCCTTGTCTAGAACGCTTGAGCAGTGGATGGTGGTGGTGAAAACATTTATTCAGAACAGGAGGTGTTTGGATCGGCCCGTAAGGGGCCGATCCTTACAAACACTAGGTGGAGGTCCCTAGTTTGGGACCCCAGTGGCGGTAGCCGCCGCCCGGGCGCGCCCGACTAAGGCTTGTTGGGCCTGTAAGTCGTGGCAGCCGAGCAGGGTCGCCTCCCAGTCCTCCCGTGTTGGGTTGGGGATAGGGGGAATGGCCGTGTTGGAGGGGCAGGCTCACACCATGTGATAGGTGTCCGAAGACACCGCACCACAGTGCGGGCAGTTGCCGCTAAAGGAGGGGTCAAAATGTTTTAGTGCTGCCGGGCACAGCAATGTATTGGTGAAGAGGCGGAGAAGAAGCCGCTCATCCGCCTTCTTGAGGCCTTTACATGGGCTAGGGTAAAGGCGATGGCTATCTTGAAAGTAGGTTGCGATATTTTTGAACGTATAAACCGGATTAAAATCGGGTTCCTGATCAGGTGGGGAGGAGAAAACAGCCCGGTGAGAGAGCGCGCGGGCGGCTGCGTCTGCTGCCTCGTTTCCTGCCAACCCCTGATGAGCAGGGGCCCATATGAGGTGACGGTGTGCGGGGTCCGTATCCCGTATGCAATTTTTGTATATTCGATAGGCTAGGAAGGGAGTGCTGCCTTGTTCGACGTTCCGACAGGCCCCTCGCGAGTCGGTAACTATGTATTTTGAATTGGAATGTGAGGCCGCGAGAGCAATCGCGACCTCTTCTGCTTGTGTTGCACTGCGGGCTCTGAAAGTGAGGCCGTTAACTGTGTTGCTGTTGTGAACTACCGCGGCCGTGTACCATCCCCCGTGGTGAGGGCCGGAGGCGTCCACGTAGTATACACCTGTTTTGTTGCCATAATATCGGGCTAGCGCTTGCGCTCGTGCCAGGCGCCGACCATTATGGTCTTCATGTGACATGTTTGCTGGAAGAGGCCGCACGTGGAGGGCACGTCTCCACAGTTCCGGGATGCGAAACCTGTCTTCCATTGGAGGGGTGTGTTGTATATGGAGTCGAGCAAGAAGGCGGCGACCCGACTCCGTTAGCGACAAACGCGTGTACTGGTTTGTAAGGTGCGCCTCCCGGAGCTCCCGGAAAGTATTCACCACCCCAAGAGCCATAAGCCGGCTGTTCGAAGTAGTGATGGGGAGGTCAAGGGCACGTTTAACAATTTTGCGAAGGATGACCTCAAGGGCATCCTCCTCTTGTTTCCGTAGGTGGAGATAAGGAGTCGAATAGAGAATTCGACTAGTTACGAAGGCGTTTGCCAGCCGCAAGGCATCCTTACTTCGTAACCCTCCGCGTTTGTTGGAAACCCGGCGGACCATGCGGCCCACCTGGTCCCCCACCTTACGGAGTTTGGCCAATGTAGTGTCTGGCCGCCTGTGTTTGTGGATGTAGAGTCCGAGTACCCGTATCTCATCACTTTCGCGTATGGGACCACTCTCGAGAGAAAGAGATATTTTAGTTGTGCACTTCTGTGAGGGGCGGAGGTGCACAAATTCCGATTTTTGAGGGGAACAGTGCGCACTTGGTAACAAAAACCGAAATTAGAGAGCAGCCCCTCCTTACAGGGCAAAGTTTTCGTGCCTGCTTTGTTTACGAGGCTATCTGGCGCTACTTCCGTGCAAGCGTTGCAGCTGGATCCTAGAGGCTGCCACAAAATCTGGATTTGTTTGCAAGGAAGTGCACCGCCCGAGCGCTCTAGACAAGGCTGCTCACCACTGTACTTCTCGCCTTTGGTGTTGTTTCTTTAACCTAATCTATTCAGCAACATGGGCCGTTGCTTCACTTAGTATTTCGGGAAGCATTAGAGCCTTGACTGTGTTTCTCGCCTTTGGTGTTGTTTCTTGAGAGACAGCTGGGCAAAGAGCATAATTTTTTTTTACATTGTCATATGTCATATAACTACGAAACGTGCAACCAAGTTTTATTTAGGTCACAGAATTCGTGTACTCCAATTCAGATTAAGGCGGATTAAGGTATTTCACAATCACAGAAAAAAGTGCGAAGTGGGCCTTGGTTGACCAGAAAACAGTCGAACAGGGTAGAATTTCTCCATGCCACTTTTTTCGGCAACGTGCTGAGCATCTATACTTCGTCTCACAAGATGTTTGCAGCACTACGGAAGGTAGAGCTCTCTCGTCCAATCAGGGCTGCAGAAACGCAGAAAATAGTCCCTCGAATGTTTGAGGAGTGTATGACTATTAATCAAAACAATAAGCATTGCAACTAAAAACATGATTTGGACAGGTATATTTAAATGGTAGGGAGTGTTTCAATCACCGGTGAAATTACCAGACAAAGCCCGTACGGACACAGCTCTGCGGAGGCCTGCTGCGAGGTAGTGATGCGTCGCCACTTTCCAACATGGCGTCGGTCCAGTCTGTTGTGTCTCCTGTGTGCTCTACACCGACAGTGCGCTGTTTCCCCAAGCAAGCGAAGCAGGCGGCTTTAAATGTTCTTGAAGCGCTTCGCGTCGAGTGCGGGGGCAGTTGGAGTACAAATGCGCTCATCAAGAGGACGGCAAAACTCACGCAGGTGAGCGAGCGAACGCTTTACAAGTGGACAACGGAGACGTTGAACGCGGGCCGAGTGTTGTCACCGAAGAAGCGTTCTGGCGGAAGAGGCCGCGAGCGGACGAAGAAGCTGGACGATTTTGACCTGAGCGTGTTGCGAAGGGTGGTACACACCTTTTTCCAGAGAGGGGAAATTCCAACTATCGCGAAGGTGGTTGCGCATTTCGAAGAGGACGAAACGCTACCGACCGTGTCCGCAGCGACAATGCAGAGGATGTTGAAGAAACTTGGCTTCCGATACAAGAAGCGCTCTCGGAATGCGATGTTAATCGAAGCGACGCACATTGTGCAGTGTCGCCGCCGGTACCTGCGCCAGATAGCGGAGCTGCGACGCCAGGGTAGGCCTATTTTCTTCACCGACGAAACGTGGGTTAACGCCGGCCACACGCGAAGTCGAGTGTGGACTGACTGCATCTGCACACCAAGCGCATCAATCCGGACTGTCGGCTGGTCTACAAAACCCCAGTGGCAAAGGTGGCAGGCTTATTGTGACGCATTGCGGTAGTGAGGAAGGTTTTGTCGCAGGCGCAGCGGAAGTTTTCCGAGCGAAGAAAAACTCGGGCGATTACCACGAGGAAATGAACGGGGAACACTACGAAAACTGGTTCTCCAGGACACTTCTCCCACTACTACCACCCGGCAGCGTTATAGTGATGGACAACGCGCCATATCATTCTGTGAAGCAGGATAAAGTGCCGCGGATGAGTAGCCTCAAAAAGGACATACAGGCTTGGCTGTCCGGAAAAGGTGTCGCGTGGAGCAGCGGCATGGTGAAGGCCGAGCTCATGCAGCTTGTCAGCAGTGAGAACACAGGTGAGGAGCGATACCGTGTCGACTGCATTGCTGAAGCTGCTGGCCATGTCGTTGTGCGACTGCCACCGTACCACTGCCAACTGAACCCGATAGAGCTTGTCTGGAGCGACGTCAAGGGTTTCGTGGCCAGCCAAAACAAGACGTTTAAGCTCCAAGACGTCGAGCCTCTGGTTTGGCAAGGCATCACGCAAGTGACTGTTGACAAATGGAAGAATTACGTGCAGCATATTATCAGTGAGGAAGATGTGATGAGAAAACTGGATCACATCATCGACGATGTTGTTGACCTGGGACCGGCCATTGTTGTCAACCTGAAGGACGACACAACCAGCAGTGCTGAATTCAGTTGTTATGAGGACGATGAGATGATCGAGCCCGTTTAACGTGCGTTGCCTCTCGCGCAGCACATGGGCTTGTTTTGCATTTCGCCACCATCGACACTCGGCTGCCTCGGCACGCTGGAGTAAATAAATTTATATGCACATGACACGATTACTGAAATTTACTGCGACGCGACAACAGAGGAACTGATGAGAACAGGTTGCGACAAAAAAAAAAAAACAACAGTGGGGCTAGTCCCTTTGGAACGGGCGTCCGCCTGTCCAAAAACCAACCAAAAAAAGAATAAAAAGACATCACGCGCCACCTGCTAGAGCTAGAAAGAAGCCACCTGGACATATCAGGTGGATCGAGCCACAGGCGCGTAGGAACACACTAATGTAGTGCGCGCCATCCTGATTGGACGAGAGAGCTGTACATTTCGTAGTGCTGCAAACATATTGTGAGACGGAGTATAGTTAAGTGTACATCTGGTTAGGCACCTTGAATTAGCGTAAGTGCCATTTTTTCCATTTAGCTATTCGTCCTAACGTATGAGAAGCTTAAGAAGGATGCTGGAATTCTTACTACCGACTTGCATTAGCAAAAGGCTACATGCAGTACGACAGCGCGATGCACATTTCAGAGAGCTGAGGCTTTTTTCGAATTTCTTACCTTCCTTGAGTTAAGCCGATGGGAACAAAAATTTTGTGCGCATAATTTCGTGAACGGAAAAATGTGCCGACGCAGACTTGAAGGCATAGCTGCATCAGAACGGTGAATTCCCAAAAAGGGAAGCTGAAATGGTTTCCTGAGAATTCGAAGTTATTAAAAAATTCGAATCCACGGGGCTCCTAAGTAAAGCATGCAAAGTGTTTTTACATTATCATTTGAAATTTTCACGTAATAGTCGATTCAAACCGCGATGATGTTTAGGCTCTTCCATACTGCGTTGGGGAAGTGCGAGGAAACTCGTTGTGACGTCATTATGGCCGAAACGTCAGATGTCCGCTGCCTTCGCCTGCATAATGCTGTGCGTCGGCCGATGCCGCGAAACAATGCTTCGTGACCTTCGCCATCGATGGCGCTGATTTTGTTCCATGAAACGACTCTTTCTTCACCGGAAACGTCACTATCGACGTCACTATCGGGTCCTCTGCCCATTGCTGTGCACTGCAGAGAAGCCTCAGCGCCGACGCCGTTTTATTTGGTGATTACGCTGCCATTTCAAATGGTAGGGCACAACGATTTCGTAGGCTTTAACTGCATGTTTTAGACATTCGGGTCATTTACACTCATTGAATTCTAAAACCTATTCAGTTGCCCTGCGCAAAACGCACGGTGCGACTCAGACATAGAAGAGTGAAAATGATCACCCCATGATCAGTATTTGTCTTCCAAGTTGGCATATGCCTCTTTTTGCGGTTCCGCCAAAAAAGGTTATCGCTGCGCCAGCAATTTCAATCTGAGCGTAATACTTACGAGCGTGCTGCGATGTGAAGAAAAAAAAGAATGAACGTCATGCAGTCGAAACTGTCTCCTATATATTTCTATAGAAAATACATTTATAGAATCAAATTCAAACCGACGACGTAGTCGGACAAGGAATTTAAATGTACCATAAAGCACCGCGATTCCTTTGTAGCTTTTGGAGAAGGAGTTGCTTACTGTGTACCACCTTATTACAGAAAAGATTGTCCGGCAAATGGGTAGATGCTTTAATGGTGCACTAAATAGGATTCTGAGGTCGTACTTTTACAGCAGTAACTCGATCTACACGCTCCGAGCATTCTTAGAAACTTTGAATTATTGTTCTGTGCGGCCGATGACCCTATTAAATTGAACAAAACGTACCGGCTCCCGCCTTTTTTTTTTTGAACTCACCCCTGAAAGTAGGCAGAATCAACCAACACGTGGCGTGCATTTCAGCTAGTTGTTTTCGCTTTTATTTTGTTTTTTTAGGTTTTCGTGAGAAACGAGTTTCCGTGTCAGCCAAGATCGCTGAAAATTAGATAGTTTTTCTCATTAAACGTCGAATGGCCAGATTGGGCTCGTCAGATGTCCGTCGATGCGACGAATAACTATGGCACACGTTGGTCGATGATCGTATGCGGTTAGCAGTACGAAGAGCACTTCGCGTCTTCGTCCGCTTGTCCGGCGACACGTTGCCAGTTGGGGCAGCAACTCAAACTTCTTGACAGAAAAAAACTGGTTTATTAAAGACGGGACAAAATAAAGGCGGTTTAAAAGAAGGGCTGTATAAAAGCGGCCGCGACGGAGATTCGGCGCGCTCCTCGTTCCGCCCTTTGTCTGCAGCGGGTTTTAATTCCTTCGATAATTGGGCGGAGCTTTAGTAAATCTGCTCTCGCCCAATTTCGACCGATACCGGTGCAATGACACTGTACACACAGGTGGGCAGAGCCCAGTGCTCGCCAGAGCCCTACTCAGCGGACCGCGCACTTTTCCTGGAACATGCAACCTATCGAGGCGCCAGTAAAGCAGAACTCCGCCGCTTAGCTCGACAGTCGGGTGGTTTCAGAAGTCGCCGACCTTGCTGCCCCCCCCCCCCCCCCCTCCCCCCAGCCCCATTTGAGAGCTCACCTCTTTTCAGTGGGAAACGGTCGTCGCCCTCTGCGACTCTGACAAGGTTGTTCGCGGTCTTGCTCCCCATTTCCCGCGGCCTTGGACAGTGTCCGAAGCGCGCGACGTGCTGTCATCATCTCTAACCCCTCCAGACTTGCAACGGACTCGGCAGTTACCGGCGAAAGGGGGGAAAGGAGCTACTGGCGCCGTAGGCTTCTTGCTTAACGATTAGGTGCACGGAAATAAAAATACGTGTGGACTTCTTGCTTTACGTGTCACTCCGCCGATGGCAGTGTGGCAAGCTGCCACGTGACTGGCTGAAAAGCACTCCACGCGTTGGTTGACTCCTCCTTCTTTCGGAGGTGACAAAGAAAAAAAAATGGCGGGAGCCAAGACTGTTAATTCGATTTAATAGAGAAGTCGGCCGAACAAGAGAATAATTCGAAGTTTGTAAGAATACTTGGAGCGTGCAGGTCGAGTTACCGCAGTATTAGGACGAGCTCAGAATCCTCTTACAGTGCACCATTATTGAACGGCTGCTCGAACACCACGGCGATGTGCAAAAACTGCCGCAAAAGGCAACTTACTGCCCGCTTTAGGGAGTGCAAACAGTGCACGCCAGAGTTTCCGACGCGTGTCTCATTGCTAAGCATAAAGTAGAAACCAAAGTAGGAAACCATGATATAATCATTTCTTACCAAAAATACTTATGAACATTGTGTGAGCGGGCCATCGGTATCGTTGACGGAAAAAGAGCTCACATATTTGGCCGATGATGCGCCATCGCTAGGCCCCACGTATCGATTACCTAGCGATGCCTTTTGTATTAGCATTCGCTCCTTTTCTTATTGCTCCTTGCTGTGTATATCAGGCAAGTCATGCGCAATAAAACTACAGTTGCAATAGCTCCGTGTCGGTGTTTGTTCCTTCCGTCCTGTGTACTCTTTCGTGGGCTTTGTATCAAGAAAATGTGATGGTGTACAGGGTGTGCCCTGAAAGTAATGAGACAACTCGTGGCGTGACGCGTGCATGCACTAGATTAGGAAAGCGCTTTTGGGGGAAGGAGGGGGAGCCTTCAGCTTCACAATGCGACGAGCTTAGTTTGCTCCGAGTAGGCGAAACGAGTGGACGTCTTCGAGCGGGTACCCATGTTTCATCGCTGCGTCGAGGAAACCACGGAGCGAACTGTGGAACAGCGCTACGCTGTGAAGCTTTACAATAAGCTGATTCACCTACCGAGCCATTTGAGGTGATCAATACAATATGTGGGAATGATGCGATGTCCAGGTCTGGTGTTCTAATGGCACAAAGCATTTGCAAACGGCTGTGAAGACGTTCACGACGGACAACTGTCGGCGCGCCCGTCGATGACGGTTACGGACGGTAATGTTGACTGTGTGGTCCTGAACGTCTTCACGGCCATTTGTCAATGCTTTGTACCATTGGAACCCTTGCGACCTGGACACTGCATCATTCCCACATGCTGTCAAATATCTCGGTAGGTTATTTTCTCAGTTTATGCAAAGCTCCACCGCATAGGACTTTTCAGCTTTCGCTCCATGGTACCCTCGACGCAGCGACGAAACAGGGGTACACATTCGAACTCGTCCACTCGCTTGACCTGCTCGAAGCCAACTGAGGTCTTTGCATCATGAAGATAAAAGTTTCCCCTCCTTCCTCCAAAAGTAGTTTCCGGATCTAGCGCAAGCACGCGCCACGCCGCGACTTGTCTCATTACTTTCAGGACAGACCCTGTACCTGTGCTCGGGTTTCAGTAATGTCGATATCCATGCAGACAAGCATTACGCTCATTATGCCCATTAAAACCACATTGATGGACAAAGCTCCGTGAATTGTGAACTGAACCAATAGTACTTGACATGGAAGGAAGGTTTCGAAAGTACTCATGACAAATATGAAAGCTCCAGAGGACAACATCGATATCCTGTTTTAAAGGGGGGGGGGGGGGGGGGGTGATTTTCAGAAGCAGTGGGGAAACACATCTGTGCTCATTTATCACCACAGTAGGAGTGACTTTCCGGATTACTCCGTGTCCTTCTCTACGAATAATAAAAACCAAGCCGAGAAGAAAACCGAATGAAAACTTTTAGAGAAAGCAGAGGTGGCTATACTCACATTGGTCTAAGAGGTGCGCTGTTCGGAAAACGAAAAATTATCAGCTGTCACAGAGAGGAATGTTCCTATTTTCGTACGTGGTGCGTGGTACATTTCTGTGATCAAAACGAAAAGCTGTTTTAGAGCGAAAGCTTCACTACTCATGGTACAACTGAGAGTTCCGTCTAACTTTGTGCATTTGACCTGAAGCCCAACCAAGGTCAATCCAAGCACTCACCCCTAAGACTAACATTGTATGACTATATGTCTTGCTGCACATAGCCATGATATTTCTGCATGGTATGGTCATACCTAATGACCAGCAACTACGTGACCCATGACCAGTGGTGATTTACCCTTCGGAAAACGAAAAATGTTATCAGCTGTCACAGAGAAGAATGTGCCTTTTTTCGTACGGGGTACGTGATACATTTCTGTGATAAAAACGAACAGCTGTTTTAGAGCGAAAGCTTCACTACTCATGGTACAACTAAGAGTTTCGTCTAACTTTGCGCATTTGTCCTTGAAGCCCGACCAAGGTCAATGCAAGCACTCACCCCTATGACTAACATTGTATGACTATATGTCTTGCTGCACATAGCCATGATAATTCTGCATGGTATGGTCATACCTAATGACCAGCAACTACGTGACCTATGGCGAGTGGTGTCTTGACCTTCGACCTTGACCATTAGAGCTTAGATTCGCATAGCCTGATGTGACGTCATGGGATGGCGTATCAATGACGCCACGCCAACCTTCGCTAATAATACCGCCGGCTTTGCTTTCGCTCGTGTACTAAATTGAGTTGGGTTGAACCTCAGCCAATATTTTTTTTCATAAATGCTGCCAGTGCTGCAGCCTGAAAGATAACTTTTATAGCGCACCATTAAAACAATGTTAGCGTTGCGCTGAGGGGGCTCAGTGGTTACGGCGCTCGGCTGCTGACCCGAAAGACTAGGGTTCGACCCCGGTCGCGGCGGCTGAATTTCTTGAAGGCGAAATTCTACAGGTCCATGTGCTGTGCGCCGTCAGTGCACGTTAAAGAATCCCAGGTGGTCGAAATTTCCGGAGCCCTTCACTGCGGCATCTCTCATAGGCTCAGTCGCTTTGGTACGTTAAACCCCAATAAACTAAACTAAATTAAACCAATGTTAGCTGTTGTTCTTACCGGCAAGGAATTTTTCTTGGACGAACATACATGTACAAATTCACCTATAGTTCTGAGGCTTCACACGGAGAGCCCTTTCGAAATTAAAAGAACTATGGATGACAGGGCTAGACGAATGCGGAACTAAACTTAGAAAGAATGCTTTTCATAAAGAGCATGTTAAAAATACCGAAGACACTTTGGAAATTCTAAAGTGTGCTTAGCGAAAGCCTTGTGGTCAACCCACTGCCGCTTCCCCGAACTGCTTGGCGCGGAATCACTGGGCCGCTTCGGAGCCACGCGTCTCACTCACTCAACTGCAACGGGACATCTGGCGAAGGAGCGGCGGTGCAGCTGCCACCGCCGACGCGCGGGCGCTCGTTCTACCGCTACTGTGTGACGTCACGGTTGCTACGAACAGCTGTGCCCCCCACCGGCGCGCCGGTTGCTAAGGGGGGGAGGAGGTTGTTCGCTGCGCGGAGGAGAGGCCACAGTTGGCACGATTCCAGCGCACGGACGTACACCGCGAGCATGAGCCATTAAAGGCTTTCGCCGTAATATGCCCTAATTAAGACCATTCTGATTTGCCTGGGCGACTGAAAACGCATTGGGGTTTACGAAGGCTGGACGATAAAGAACGCGGGCCATGTTATTAATACACGTACAGTTTCATCTTAATGCGTCTCGAAAGACCACCCCCCGCTCGTGCAGTGGAGAGGGACGACGGCGCGCGCGACTCTCGCGCCATCTATGAGCGAGCGGCGGTCCTCTCGTCCGCTCGGTTACACCGACGACGGCGACGCGGTTCAACTCACCACTGCACGAGCGGGGAGAGGTCTTTCTGCAGCAGCACGCGCCCGTGCGCACCCACACGCTACCTCCTCGCAGACGCGCCATGCTTCGCTCCGTTATCGGGAGGTGCTGGGAAGTGTGCTGCACGTGATAGATAGTCCGCGTCGGCCACGCCGCTCACAGCGTTGTCTTCCTAGTGTAAACAGTCTGGTTTTATGCACGAGAATATCCCGTTCCTCTCCTTCGTAACTCATTCCAGTACTGTGACGACCTCGTCTTCGAAGACCATGATTAGTGCAGCCAGTTGAACATATTATCTCCATTCATTTAAGCCCCCTTCAGGACAATAAAAAACTGCAAGAGAAGTGCTACTTGAAGAAAGAGTGTGTGTTGAAAATAAACAGTGCTTTGTAACTCTACATACATACACGTCTCTCTCAAAGTCTTTTCCTCAGTATACCGCAGAAACAAAACACCTACAGAGCTGCTCTCAAATTTCGCATTAGGGAGTACCGCAATCGTCATTACAATTTTTGATAAGCCCAAAATATTCTGCAACTCAATGATTTTTTATTTGATTTATTGTACCGATCAAAAATTTTGTATGTGTTCACAACATAGTACGACACAACCGTCACTTTCATGCATCAATACTTCATCCCCCGCTTCGGTCCACTAGAAACCTCTCCTTCGGCAATTTCAACCTCCCTCCCATCCGCAATGTATATGGCGAGCGTTTAGTGCAGTCTGCTGGGGTAAAGATCTGAAGGCGATACCCATTTCTCTGAAAAACTCACAAATTTTCCTGGTATGTTTAAAAAAACACTAAACTGAAATAATTGATTTAACCGGAAATTCTTTTTTTCTTCAGTTTTCTGTTATTATGTACTTTGTATGTAACACGATAGTTTGTACTAACACTCGATGTCTGGAAGGTCTCTTTGCATGTCATGTTTTCAAAGCTATTTTCTTTCGTTTTTTTTGTCCCGCCGAATGTTATCTACCAGTGTTATTTAGACTACTTTGCTTTTAATCTTGTACTACGCCGTTTTTGAATTTGCTTTTACATATTTTGTGTACTTAGGCTCGAACTAGCCGTTGGCTATGGGTCCAAAAAGTTTTTGTATTTTCTGTGAAAGAGATTCGAAATCAATTGAATTGAATTTAAAGCAAAAAAAAAAACAAGAGACATGGCATTTTCCCCAAAGAAAAAAGAAAAAAAACCCGCGAAGAAAAAAAATCTTATCTCGAAATGGACGTAACTAAATATATCCGCTGACATCAGGATTTCTGCGGCAGGTACTACAAACACTGCGATATGCGAAGGAAGCAATTGGAGTCTGCTCGTAGCTTTAGGACCAGTCTAGCAGACGATGGTCGGCCTGGCCTCTGCTTTGTGCGCACGGAACCACTCTCGCCGTGTTGGCCGATTCGCTCTGTCACAAGGCGATGGTCAAGTGAACAGTCGACGCTGGCATGACTAAAATGACATGACCAAAATTTGAAGGGTGTACGCCCGTGACTGTTGCAAGAAAGGAATGCTTGCGCATGTACTTACATTGCTCGAACGTACTGACTGTTGGAAAAATGACAGACATAAGTTTGCTGAAAGTGGCGTCTTCTGACAAGGGCGGAAATTAAGAAGTAAAAGTGACCTAATTTTTTTTACCCCAAACATTTGTGACTGGTGCATGCTATCGGCTCAGATCATATTGAAGCCATTCCGCCGAAATGCTTTCATTCCCCAAAAGCGTGGTTGCCCAAAAAAAAAAATTTCAACTATCAGAGCCATTCGCTATCAGAGCCATTCGCTTCGCCAGTCGCTTGTCGTAACACTCTCGCTAAGTCATGCTTAACATGAGCCAGTCATTTAGCTGAGGTCAACATGGTCACACAGTCCCCAAACGATGGCATCTCGCTAGGATAAGAATACTCAACATGAGACGTGCAAGCGTAAAATGAGTCATGTGCTTGAGGAAACATGGATTTCTTTTTTCTTTTTAAATGGAGAGGCACCATGTGCAATGCAGCGGAACATGACGATGCGAAGCAACAGCGGATACAACAAATGCGGAAGTGCCGCACGACAACGGCAAGTCGAGGGAGGTTCTAAAGAGATTCGCGAAGTTAGGCATCGTCGTGTAACAGAACAACCACCTTCTGCTGGAGCCCATGCCCACTTTGCGAATCACTTCATGCAAGACGGAGTGCTTGCGGTGTACAGTACACTGTAGTACAGTACAGTACACGAGTGTAGACTAACGACATCACGAGATACTCGCATTGCGTCTTTGTTTTCATAGTGCGTTGCGACGTGAGTATCGTGACGGATGCTCTTGCACATGAAATACAACAAGCGTAATGATTTTTGGCACATTTTTTTTATGAGTAATATCCTACTTCTTATCTGCCTTTGTTCTCGATAACCCGACTGAACATGAGCCGAGCTTGTACCCCTTACAAAAAAAGTTTTAGACAGTCCGTAGAGTGTCTATAGTCTTCTGTCTATAAAGTCTATAGACTGCCTATACACAAAAGTCTGTAGGCAATACAAATGCCATAGACAGTCTGTACACAATCTATAGATTTATGGCCATGCACTTTTAGTAGACTTTTGTCTTTAGACAGTCTATAGACTATGAATAGACAAAAAGCAATATCTATAGGGAGTCAATGGAGTCAATAAGAAGTCTATAGGCTGTCTATAGACCATTTTTATAAGGGACGGTTCACTGCATCTGTGTTAAATCACTTCAGTGTAAGTTGCAGATTTTATTTCGGTTACCCTCGTATGGCGAAATATACAAAACGAAAGAAAGGCAAAATTCAGGACTGGAGAAGAACGACCGTAGATCTTCTCTGGCTTCGAGAGACTGGGCTCATTAGGTGAATTTTAAACGCATGCGTTTGAAGCGAAGAGTATGCTCACCTTCGATAAAGGAGCTGCGGTCGAAGTCTGTAAACAGAGGAAATAGGTGTTTTTGAGCCACGCTAGCCAAAAAGATTGAAAAAAGAAAACACTCTATAGAGATAGTGACGACACGCAATTGCTCAAACGATAGGAAATAGACGGAAGAGAAAGGGCGGTATGAGCAGTCGCCAGTGTTTTCGACTTCGCTCACGAGACACAGAGCAGAGGTGATCAATATTCAAGAACTCTATTCAGTGCGTGTCGAATAAGGAGCACCTTTCGGTTTTAGTCTGTTGTTCTTAGCGCTTGACATGTATCCAGAAGCGTGAGTCCTGTCTCACCCTTTTCTCTCCGTGCCTATATAGCTAAACAACGTTATCTCTGCTATGTTTCAATTTCATACCATAGCGGCAGGTCGACCAAAGATAAACACGACGCTCCCCTCCTTAGCACACGCTGTCATGGCAAACGCAACGGCGTTGGCCAGTTGTCCGGTTCGACTGGCGGCGGAACTCTGCTGCTGCTCGCCAGTGGCGTCCTACTCGATGCCGCCTTTGAAATATAGTATGCGTAGGCCTAGAACTGTTTCCCGTATGCCTTCCCCACAACCTAAACCAACTTCTTAAGTAACAAGTCTAACACGCCAGTGATTAGGCGCACCTCTACTTGGCTTTCAATAGCTGTCAAACATTGCGACACGAAACCCTAAAACAACGCACAGACGCGAAGGCTACGCGCAGCTAGACATTACTGTCAGGAGCATATTGCCACGAATCTTTGTAATGTTTTGTAGTGTTTGTTCACGCTTCAAGGCTACCGACACGCGCTTTTGTGACGCAAGACGCGCCTAGATTTATCTCGATTGATCGCATCCAGGCGGAGCCGAATTTACTTTGCGTCAGAATGATCTAGTAACTTTCCAAGCTTTATCTCGAAGGTTCGCTATCGGCTTTAAAAAGAGCACGGCCGACAGCGGCGGGCATTCTGTTCGACGACCGCCGAGCAGGCTAGTTGCTACGCCGCCGCCGAGTGATTCAGTTTATTGCAGGCGCAAGTCAGCCCAAATAAAGAGTTTCGTTTCGAAGACGTTCTCGCTGTTTTCCTGTTCGCCATACTGCAGTCCCTACTACATGACAATATTATGCACATAGAAAAATTAAATAACCTGAATCCACCCTCAGCTTATTGTCCATGTATCGCAAGGGCAAGAAACCCAGAAAGACCTGTCGCGTGGATTTACCAAGACCTATAGGATGTAGAAACAACAACAGCGAAATTGCATCACAGGTCAGAAGCATGCACAATAAACTGCCAACTCAAACATGTCGGGCTTATACAGGATATTAATCGCCGGAAAAGTGCCCCCTCAGATGGTTACGCCAGTGCTCCAGGAAACAAGAATACGAGGCGTTTCAGTGATTACTGCCGCTAAGACTGGTTAGCGCTAAACTGGCGCCTCATCTGCCGTCGTTGTGGTCGTCGAAATCGGCAAGCGCACTGATTAATACGCATAATTAGGTTGACGCCAACATGCCCGGATATTGTGATTCGTTCTAACAAGAAACCGCAGCGGCATCATTGCATGTTTATTCTTGCACTTCCTCTCAGCACGTTTTCTGAATCTCCTTCCATATAGAGTGATTAAAGCAGGATACCCTAACCGATCAATTACCACATCGAATTCATCTATAGCCTTTGTTTTAACCCTGAGGGTACCACTTTGGAGACCCTGCTAGTCACGAACTAATTTCACAGAATTTGGTGCGGGAGTTTTAACGTCCCGAAGCGACACATGGGACAGGAAGGACACCGTAGTGGAGGGCTCCGAATTAACTTATACCACATTGGGTTCTTTAATGTGAGCTGGCATCACACAGAACACAGGTGTTTTTGCAATCCGCCGCCATCGAAATGTGGCCGCTGCGGCAAGGATTCTCTCCCGCGACCTAGGGACCAGCAGCCGAACACCGAAGGTACTGAGCGGGGGCTATAAAAATACCCGGGCTATAAAAATGCGAATATGGCTCCTATTTCAAAATATATCAGAGCTTATTACCTGGTCAATATAGTTTGGTTTTGAGGGAGAAGAGGCTCACTCTGGTTAGCGAAAGCACTGCAGTTGAACCACTGCTATAGCACGCCCTAATTGTTGGGCGTGGACACTCAGAGAAGAAAAGTCGAATGCGCCGCTCTTGTGCTGTGCCTGATCAATGCTGTGTGAATTGCCTTCACCGTATAGGAAAGTTTGTCGCTAACTTCCTCCCTTAGTTTAGCTATATCTATCCATGTGGGGAGGAGGTCACTGCAATCTTTCGAACATACAGCGGTGGTCTTGGTTTCAGTTGTTCGCTGCGCCTTCGCAAAATTTTCCGAACTACGACACAAAGCTGCGCACATAGTGGTGTCACCAGAATCGCCACGTTGTAGTACATGTTGGGCTTAGAGAATATGACATCATGACAGAGTGTTTAAACCACAATTTTTTTAAGGCGACAGCCTTTAATGCCTCATACTGTCGTTAGCAGACGCTGTCGGCAGCCGTGTCGACAGACGCGTCGGCAGATTTGTCCGCCTTTCGGCGTCACTGCTTAATAGGAAACTGCGCCGAGGGTGGGAATCGAACCGGAGCCTTTGGCATTTGAAGCGGAGACGCTACCACTCCACCACGAAGGCTCAAGGTTCGAGCATGAATAAAGGCGCATCTAGTGAATGCATGGGTTTCATAAATAAAATAAAAGGAATAAAGTGAAGAAAAATAAGAATAAAGAATGAAAATAAGAAAATAAACAAAAATAAAAGAAAATAAAAATAAAAAAGAATAAAAATAAGAAAGAGAGCACAAATAAAAATAAAAAATATGAAAAATAAAAAATAAATAAAAACAAACTTTGCGCCAGGAAAGGCTTTCGCCTTGCAGCACTTCAGAGAGCCAAAGTGCCCCCTGAATTTTTATTTGTATTGCTGTAGGGCAGTACTAAAAAAAAGCCAATGCCGTTGCCTTTGCAGGCTCGTCACTTCTCTGTGTAATGGTTTGGATTCGCGCGCTAGACTTGGCGTGCGCGCTGCACAAGGTACTACGCTTGTCACGGGGTTTATTACTGTAGATAATAGATCAATTCAATTCCCAATAAACGTCGATGTCTCTCTGTCGCCATTGCCTCGATTTGGTTTCACCTGTGTCCATCTGACATAGCCAGCGATTAGCGGATAAAATATTTTGCAATTTCACGAAGACGGGTGCCATACTGCGTCGCAGAAAGCAGGGCAGTGCATACAGCTATAAATGATCGCCGCCTGCAGATAGCGAACGCGAAGGAGCTCAACCATTGGGCACAAAGGAGCCTCCGGGAAAGCATTACACGATTGCATTGACTCCGGGATAGCACGGCAATGTTATCCGCACCGAACACGACAGGCAGGGCATTTACATAGCAATTTAAATAGCTCAGTAACGTTAAGGAACCTTCCGCAGTGGTGGCCTATTCTTTTAAGCAATCGCCTCGCATGCAGGAGGTCTGGGGTTCGTTCCCCAGTAACCCCGGGTACCAACCGGTGATGCAATGGGTACAAGCTCTCGCCTAGCCTGGTGCTCGGCATATTTGGGGTTAAATGCTCCAAATATAGTTCCTTGACACTGCCTTGCGTAGAGGACAAAACTTTGTGTCATGGCGCTCTTTGGCCACCAATGCCGTTGGGCCACAAAAAGGCATCATCAACGTCATCTTCACCTACATGAACGCTAAGAAACCGTAGCAACCGACTCCCTTTCTCTTCGTGACTCCTGGCATAACAGAGAAGTCTGCACCCTCTTCGAGCTAAAAAATGAAGTTATCATCTGTGTCGTGCACAATTTTAAAATGAGCTAAGTTCAGGTAAACCTTGATTATATCCGCCTAAGAACCATGCATCGCAGTTTTGGCCACAGAGCTTAATTTTTTTTATTATCACGCTCTTGATAATAGCGACGTAAAGTGGCACTTGCAAATGTCTTCCTTGTGCACTTTGGTCACGAAATGAGCAAGAATCACATGCTTGAATCCGTCAGATTCCACCTACCTGGGCTGCCAGGAACGAACGGCGTGGGGAGCCTTTTTTTCAGGTGCAATCATCATCATCATCAGCCTGACTATGCCCACTGCAGGGCAAAGGCCTCTCCCATGTCTCTCTCATTAACCCTATCCTTTGCCAGCTTTAGTTACCCTATCCCCGCAAACATCTTCATCTGGTCCACTTACCTAACTTTCTGGCGCCCGCTGCTGCGCTTGCCTTCTCTTAGAATCCACTCTCTTAGAATCTCTTAAGGACCAGCGATTATCTTGCCTTGGTATTACATGCCCTGCCCAAGCCCATTTCCCTCTGTCTTAATTTCGGCTAGAATGTCATTAACCCAAGTATGTTCCCAAACCCACTCTGCCCGCTTCCGGTCTGTTAATGTTACACCTATAATTTTCCTTTCCATAGCTTGCTGCGCTGTCCCCAACTTAAGCTGGACCATTTTTGTTAGCCTCCAGGTTTGTTCCTCATAGGTGAGTACCGGTAAGATACAGCTGTTGTATACTGTAGTAATCACTCCACTGTTCCTGCAAAGCCTTTGCGGAAAGGGTTCACCTAGGACTAAGCACCGAAGCTCATTGTTTGCTTAAGGCAGAGGCAAATCTGAAGCTACCGTGTCAAGTGAGTGAGAACGGAGATATTTGCCGTCTCCCGTAGCAAGCAAATTTCTCAACACACGAGACAGCATAGGTGAATCTGCTGGCCTTACTCACCACCCATAGCAGTCGCTGTTGCTGTACCCTTGTAGAACGGTCGTGGCTATGTTCACCTATTCTTTCTCATCTTCTACCTCAGCCCGGCGCGTGACGCCATTTTAGGTCGTCTTCGTTTGGTGCCGTACTAAAATGATGCGGCTTGTGCAGCCTCTTCAGTGTCCGATATTTCATTTTTAAGAGCAAAAGCTTTATTTCTCCCGTACAAAGCTTAAGGTCAGGTGGATATGAAATTTGACCTTCAAGAGCGGAGGCTGGGCTATGACGTCATGCCACGTCACTCGCCACGCCTTGCCGCAGCTCCGCGCGTTAGGCGACGGCGCTCGCTCGTCTCGCAATATTGAATCACGTGACTAGTTGTGCCTCGCCACCGTATGCGGAGGCGACGGCACTGTTGCAACTGCCGGAAATCTCGTGACTCGCCTTTCGGTATATAAAATCTAGCGCCTTATCTTATCAACAGATGTTTCGCTCACCTTACTAGGTTCATGCGGGTTAAACCACACCTAATTTTTTTGCACCTTTCTTCTGCTAACTTTGGCAGCTATCCCAATCCTCTTTCTCTCTCTCTTACTCGTACATAGTACAGAATAGCGGGCCGAAGACTCACCGCTCAGGCTGAATTGTCAACTAGTTTTCTTTGCACCGTTTCAATTTAACAGCGACAGCCATAAGCGATCTACTGAGCGACACCCGGAAAGAGTCTTACTTAAAAAACCGGACGCTCAATGCCACACAAGAAATGCTCATTACTGAGCGCATGAACACCAAAAGTGCGACAATAATTCATGCAAGCCAGAACGCTGCTTTAGAATTCGTCGCATGCTGAGCGTATTTGTTTCACAGCTGTTCAACGAATAGGCAATTAAGGGGTCTGTGGGGAGGACCCGAAAAAAAGTTTTTTTTTTTTAATTTGTGAAGTGAGGATAACCCTGAGACAGCAAATCCACATTTTTTAGAAGCCCACCATCAGACTTCGCTGTGCAACGCTTGGACTGCCCGCATATTTCGCATATTTCGGCTTAATTTTCGCATATTCGGAGTAATTTTGGATCGCTCTTTCGCATTGGACTGTGCGCGTACGTGGGTCAGCGATGGCCAGCGCGATGGCGGTTTTTTCCGCCGCTGTCGGAGAGCGGGCTCGTACTGTGGCGATGATGACAAGAGTTGTAAGGGATCGGTAGTAAACGCGGGGTCATCGGAACGCGGCTGGGAGCGCTCAAAGCGAAGCGTTTCCTTTCTTGAAACGCGGCCGCTCGCGAACGCGCCAAGAAGTACGGGTGTCCACCCCGCCCCGCGGTACCGATTCGCGCACGTACTGGCACGAATCTCTATTTGTGTTTGTTTTTATTTTGTGGTGGAGAGAGTGCTCTACCTTACGGAAGCTGGAGGGCTGGCCATGCCCTGGAGGAACCAATGATGTTAAGACCGCAACATGATTGGAAGC
Source organism: Amblyomma mixtum (assembly GCF_055824585.1). Classification (NCBI taxonomy): domain Eukaryota; kingdom Metazoa; phylum Arthropoda; class Arachnida; order Ixodida; family Ixodidae; genus Amblyomma; species Amblyomma mixtum. The sequence goes on along the minus strand of NC_143021.1, from coordinate 177,092,874 downwards.
TACGGAATGTGGGCCGGGCCTTTAGGGCTTTAAAACTGGGCCCCGGAGCCGGAAGCGGGGTTCTGCGCTAAGGTGAGATGCTATGCATCTTCGGCTATGCCGAGTAGGGGCCTCCCCTAGTATTAGCCAGTTCCGCCGTTTGGTTGTTTGTCTTTTTGCCGTTGTATCTAACTTGTATATTCTGTAAATATTTGTATATAAATCTTCAGTTATTGCCTTTTTTATCCCTGCGTCTCAACTGATCACCAGACCGTCTCTGACGGGGCACCTCTGGTGCGAAGATCAAGCTTCAGTCTTCGAGTTAAACCAACCGTCTCTGGCGGGGCACCTCTGGTGCGAGGAAGTAGAAGAACCTGATCTTTACTAGAGTAGACTGGGGCGTGGTGTTTGAGTAAGACTCTTTGCGGGTGTCGCAGAGTAAATCGCTTGTTGCGTTCGCGGTTAAGTTGAAACGGTGAAATTTATTTACAAAGAATAGTTGACAATTCGGCATGAGCGATGATTCTCCGGCTTGCTATTCTGTACTATGTACGGGTAAGAGGGTGAGAAAGAGGATTGGGATAGGCGCCAAAGTGAACAGAGCAAAGCTGGAAAAAAAATCTCTGCCTCTCCCGTAAACGAGAGTAGAGTAAGCATGAAATATTTACGGGCCTAATGTCATCTCGGTGGACACCCGAACCGCACCGTACAGGAAGGGAGGAACGCCACCACCCGTTCAGCGCAATGCCTTGCCATTTGAACGCAAGGTTTTTAAGCATGAAATGCTTTTAGCCCCCGTTGTCGGCAGTGTGGTGACGTCACGCCGAGACCTAGAGCCATCATCCGGGCACTGAAATCCACTCATCTGGGCACTGAATTCCCGTCATCCGGGCACTGAATTCCCGTCATCCGGGCACTGAATTCCAGTCATCCGAGCTCTGAAACGAGAACATCCGGGCACCGTACGAGACAACGAGATTTAACGACTCTCTCTAAGCCCTCCTACGCGACCGGCATGCAAGCACCGGTTGGTCTCCAAACGAGACAAAAAATAACTGCTGCCAGTGCCTTCTCAGTGTTTATCAAGATAACAGTGGAGCTGTGGGTTTGATAATGCACGGAATTATAATTTCCGATTTCTAATAAGGCGTGCAAAAAGCACATAAATTCCACGTTACACTTCGTTGTCATACGTGATCCGGGGGAGAAGCGCTGCGTTCAAAGGGCAAGGCATCGCGCCGAACGGGTGGTGGCGTTCCTCCCTTCCTTTACGGTGCGGTTCGGGTGTCCACCGAGATGGCAGAGAATTACTGCGCCATTTCCTTTCCTCAAAAAACCTTGCGTTCAAATGGCAAGGCATCGCGCTGAACGGGTGGTGGCGTTCCTCCCTTCCTGTACGGTGCGGTTCGGGTGTCCACCGAGATGACATTAGGCCCGTAAACATTTCATGCTTACTCTACTCTCGTTTACGGGAGAGGAAGAGATTTTTTTTGAGGAAAGGAAATGGCGCAGTAATTCTCTGCCATCACGGTGGACACCCGAACCGCACCGTAAAGGAAGGGAGGAACGCCACCACCCGTTCGGCGCGATGCCTTGCCCTTTGAACGCAGCGCTTCTCCCCCGGATCACGTATGACAACGAAGTGTAACGTGGCATTTATGTGCTTTTTGCACGCGTTATTAGAAATCGGAAATTATAATTCCGTGCATTATCAAACCCACAGCTCCACTGATATCTTGATAAACATTGAGAAGGCACTGGCAGCAGTTATTTTTTGTCTCATTTGGAGACCATCCGGCGCTTGCATGCCGGTCGCGTAGGAGGGCTTAGAGAGTCTCGTTAAATCTCGTTAAGTCTCGTACGGTGCCCGGATGTTCTCGTTTCAGAGCCCGGATGACTGGAATTCAGTGCCCGGATGAGTGGATTTCAGTGCCCGGATGAGTGGATTTCAGTGCCCGGATGACTGGAATTCAGTGCCCGGATGACTGGAATTCAGTGCCCGGATGACTGGAATTCAGTGCCCGGATGACTGGATTTCAGTGCCCGGATGATGGCTCTCGGTCTCGGCGTGACGTCACCACACTGCCGATAACGGGAGCTAAAAGCATTTCATGCTTAAAATGGGCTGTGGTTTAACCCGCATGAACCTAGTAAGATGAGCAAAAGCTCTGCTAAGGTAAGCACACGAAGATAAGCACGCGTCACACGCTTTTATATACCTAACGGCGCATCACGCGATTTCCGCAATTTTCGAGAGTGCCGTCGGCTCCGCATACTCAATTGTGGAGAGGCACAGGAAGTCACGTGATTCGATAGTTTAGAGACGAGCGAGCGCCGTCGGCTAAATGCGCACAGCTGTAGTATGGCGTGGCATGACGTCAGAGGTTAAGCCTCCGCTCCTACAAGTTTGAAGGTCAAATTTCATAGCCACATGACCTTCAGCTTCGTACGGACCGAATCGAGCTTTCGCTTTGAAAAAGGAAATATCGGGCACTGAAGAGGCTGCGAGAGCCGCATTATTAAAGCGGAAGCCTTTATTGTCTCATCGTTGTAAGCAGCAGATGTCGACAGAAAATGTCACGCTTTTCAATTGGTGGAAACGGTCGTGACGTCACAGTGCGCGAATTTCAAACGGGGCCAATTGCACTTTGGCTAGTAACCATACAACCAATTGAAGGGATCGTATAGTGATGCTCCAAGTAAGTGGGACTAAGCTTAGTTAATTGCTTAATTACCCAATTAGAGCTTTACTAGTCAGGCCATATAAATAAACAAAAGCGATTAAGAAATTGGTCGAGCTCAGGAATCGAACACCGGTCTTCGGCGTGAGAGACGAGCACGCTATCCACTCCGCCATGCCAGCTCGATGGTTTGGAATGGACAAAGGCGCGTCTAGTGAATACGGTGTCTTCACTCACTCTCATCCTCCTCCATTCCCTTCCGGCGAGGTTTAGGTGTCCACCGACAAATGAGAGACAGACACATTTCCTTTCCTCAAAAACCAATTTACCGACGAGCGAGGCGTAGAACTTGGCAGCGTTGCAAGACGCTGTCGCGTTCCACTCTTAGGGGCGAAGCTTAACATCTTAACCACACATCAGTGACCACACTTTAGGTCAAAAAAGTGCCCCCCCCCCCCCCCCTGAATTTTGACGGTTGTCCACCGAGATATGTGAGACAGTTACTGCGTAATTTCCTTTCCTCAAATACAATTTTCATTTTCTTCATTACGGCTCCTCTTTATCTATCTTCTATCACTCCAACCTCGCTTCCTCTACGGTGCGGTTCAGGTGTCCACCGAGATGACAGAGAATTACTGCGCCATTTCCTTTCCTCAAAAAGCGTTGCGTTCAAAGGGCAAGGCATCGCGCCGAACGGGTGGTGGCGTTCCGTGGACTCCCTGGCAGCGCTACAACGCGCTGTCGCGTTCCACTCCTAAAGGCGAAGCTTAAGCGTCATTAATCAGCAGTTAATTAGCAATCAGGCATTAATCAGTAATTAACAATTAATTAGTGATTTGCCATCACTTAGTAATTAGTACTCAAATATATGTGACGCCACCAGTGCCACAGAAACAGCGAAGGTGGTGCGGAAAACGCTTCCGCCTCTACCCACTTTAGACAGTCAAAGTGCCCCCTGAATTTTTTTAGAATGGCACCAAGAAAGACTACCTAAAATCGCGTCACGCCCCGAGCTGACGTAGAAGAAGAGAAAGAAGAGGTGAACCCAGCCACGGCCGTTCTCCAGGAGCGCAACAAAAAGGACCGCTATGGGTGGTGAGTAAGGCCAGTAGATTCGCCCTTGCTGTCTCGTGTTGGGAAATTTGCTTGCTACGGGGGACAGCAAATACCTTCGTCCTCAGTCACATGACACGGTAGCTTAAGATCTGCCCCTGCATCAAGCAAATAATAACTTTCACTGCTTAGTCCTAGGTGAAGCCTTTCCGCAAAGGTTTTGCAGGAACAGTGGAGTTCTTGCTGATACACAACAGTAGTATCTTATTGGTACTCACCTAAGAGGCAGAAACGTGGAGGCTAACGAAAAGGGTTCAGCTTAAGTTAAGGACAGCGCAGCGAGCTATGGAAAGAAAACTGATAGGTGTGACGTTAAGAGATCGGAAGCGGGCGGAGTGGGTGAGGGAACAAACGCGGGTTAATGACATCATAGTCGAAATCAAAAGGGAGTAATGGGCTTGGGATGGCCATGTAATGCGAAGGAAAGATAACCGCTGGTCCTTAAGGGTAACGGAGTGGATTCCAAGAGAAGGCAAGCGTAGCAGGGGTAGGCAGAAAGTTAGGTGGGCGCGTGAGATTAAGAAGTTTTAGTAAATACGGCGGCCGCAGGGGGCAAAGGACAGAGTTAATTGAAGAAGCATGGGAGAGGCCTTCGCCCTGCTGTCGGCGTATTCAGCCTGATGATGATGATGATGATTACATTTTAAGAAAAGGCCTCGCCGCGCACTTCGTTTCTGGCAGCGCGGGTAGAGAGACTGAGAGATTCAAGCAGGTGGTTCATGCTCATTTCGTGAGCAAAGTGCACGAGGATTACCTCTGACAGTTCTGCTTTATGCCGATATTATCAAGAGTGTGATAATCAAAAAAAATTAAGCGCTGTGTGCAACACGCTGCTGCATGGATCTTAGGCGGATATAATCTAAGCTTATTTGTACTTAGCGCATTTTAAAATTGTGCACGATACAGATGATAACTTCATTTCTTGGCACGAAAGGGTCGGGAATTCTCTCCTTTGCCAGAAGCCATGAAGAGAGAGTCGTTTGCTAAGGTTCCTTAACGTCGATGTTGGTGAATAGGACGTTGATAATACATTTTTATAGCCCAACGGCACTGGTGGTCAAAGAGCGCCATGGCACAAAGTTTTGTCCTCTACGCAAGGGAGAGTCAAAGATCAGTTTTCGAAGCATTTAACCCCAGAAAAGCCGAGCACCAGGCTAGGCGAAAGCTTGTACAGTCAGGGACAAAAGTCTCCGGACCACGTGTTCCTTTAACGAAGCCGATACCTCTGCTATTAGTCGGCGGCTGGAGACCACACTTGTGGAGGTAAAAGGTAAATTTTTGTTCTTTCATCTGCACAAGTGTGGTCTCTAGCCGCTGCCTAATAGTAGAGCTATAAGCTTCGTTTGAGGAACAAGTGGTCCGGAGACTTTTGTCTCCGACTGTACCTATTGCATACAAGCCTTCACCTGGCCTACAGGTGCGGAGAGGCAAGGATTAGACAAGTCTAAGCGCTTCTGGAAACGTGTCAAGCTGTAAGGGCAAGAGACCAAAACCGAAAGATGCTCTTTGAACAGCCCTTCTGAATATTAATCCCCTCCGCTGTGCGTCCTTTGAGCGAAGTCGAGAACACTCACGACTGCTCGCAACGTCCTCTCGTTTCCGCCTGTTCTCTAACGTTTGGGAAATTTCATGCCGTCGCTATCTCTGTAAAGTGTTTCCTTGCAATCTCCTCTACCACCATGGCTCAAAAACATCTGTGTCTTTTGTTTACAGACTTTGACCGCAGCTCATTTACTGAAAGTGAGTACATTGTACGCCTCAAACGCATGCTTTTGAAATCAACGCGTACGAGGCCAGTCCCGGGAAGCCAGGTAGGGTCGGCGGTAGTTCTTTCATATAGTCCTGAGCTTTACTGTTATTTCGGCTTGTATATTTCGCTATACGAGAATAACCGAAATAAGATCTGCAACTTACACTCGAGTGTTTTAACACGGGTGCAGGGAGCCGTAGTACTTCGGCTCATGTTCGATCGTGTCCTCCAGTACGCAGGCGGATAAAAAGTGGGATAATACTCTGGAAAAATGTGCTAGAAATCATTACGCTGGTTGTATTTGATGTTCAAGAGCATTCGTCACGATACTCGCGTCGTAACTCACTACGAAAACAGTGACTTAATTAGAGTATTTCGTGGTGTCGTTTGTGCGCACTCGTGAGACGAGACGTGCACCACAGTGTAAAAATGCACATGCTGCAAGGCACTCCAAACTCGTCTCGGATGAAGGCCCAAGCAAATTAGGCCTCTGCTTCAGCCGTAGAGGGTTGTTCTGGTCACGACGATGCGTAACTTCGTGCACCTTTTCGGCGCCTGGTAGGTCTTCATTTTGGCAAAAAAAAAATCCATGTTTCCTCAGTTAAATAGGTCATTTTATGCTTGCACTTCTAGTGCTGAGTATTCTTGTTCTAGACAGACGCCATCGTTTGGCGGCTGTGGGACCGTATTGGCCTCAGCCGAATGATTGGCTCCTGTTTAGCATTACTTAGCGAGAGCGTTACGACAAGCGACCGTTGAAGCGAAACGCGCCTATACTATAGTAATGAAATTTTTTAATGGCAACCACGCTTTTGGTAAACGAATGTATTTCGATGGCATTGCTTCAATATGAGACCTCGCTGTTCTATCTGTATTAGCGGAGCCAATAGCTTGTTTCAGTAACTAATATTTGGGTACAAAAAATTACGTCACTTTCATTTGGAAATGTTGGTCTTTAACTAGTGTTACCCACAGCTTGAAAACAAAGAAAACACCACTTTCAGCAAAACTTATGTTTGTCATTTTCTAAACAGCCAGTACGTTCGAGCAACGTAAGTAGATGCGGAAGCACTCCTTTCTTGTGTCTCTTTGGTTGTGAGTAAATTAGTTGCATTAAGGAAAGGTACGTTTTGCACGCCCCTTCATGCCCACGCAAACTTCGGAACGTCTTCTAGCGCACCCACACGCTCTTTCCTTGTTCTGTGGTCACGTGGTAGCTCTTTTGATCGATGACCTTGTTTTGCTGGCGGAATGACGAGATTCCCAGATACTTTCCTGCAAAAGTCACGGCCGTACACCGTTCCAATTATAGTAATATCACGCCAGCGTCAACTGTTCGCTCGATCTTAGACATATGACACGGCGAATCGGTCAACCCGGCGAGAGAAGCTACATTGCAAATAGCACAGGCCATACCGACCATCGTCTGGTTGGCTAGTCCCAAAGCTATGCGCAAACCGCAATTCCTTCCTTCGCATATCGCATTGATTTGAATACCGGCCGCCGATATGCCGATTTCGGCACAGGTATTTAGTGGAGTTCATTTTGAAAGTAGATTTTTCCTTCGTGTTTTTTTCTCCGGGTTATCAATAGCGCGGGCCAAAACCACTCCCGTACAGATATTAAAACAACATAGATTTAGCTCCTCGCGATCCGCTATCGTGATGCCTTCAATACGACCGAGCTGCGCCCGCTCAGTGGATAGTGTGCGCCCCTGGCGACCGTCCGCGCATGCGTAGCTAGCGCCTTGAGTAACCGGTTTGCGGATCTCGCTATGGTTAATCTGTCTGATATAAAGAAAACGCAAGCTCCACCTTGCTTGAAGAGAACATGCCAACCAATGCGATAAGCGAAGGAAAGAATCGAGTTCGTCAGACAGTTTAACGAACATCCTGGGAGACGGCGATGGCCAGGTCCCCTTCTTTGTATACGCATTCAGCAATTCTCGCCGGGTTTACCGATTCACTCCAATGGCTGAGGTTCAACCCGCGTGAACCTTGTAGACGAGTGGAAGAAAAGCGGGCGGTATTTATAGCGAAAAATAGTGTGCCGTCTTTGCTACGCCATCGCATGACGTCACATCAGGCGATGTGAATCGAAGTTCTAACGATCAAGATCAAAGGAAAAGTGACCAGTGGTCATCCGTCACGTAGTTGCTGGTCATTAGGTAAGACCATACCATACAAGTATATCTTGTCTATGCGCAGCAAGACATATAGTCATACATTGTTAGTCTTGATGGTGTGTGCTTGGTTTGACCTTGGTCTGGCTTCAAGGTCAAACGCGCAGAGCCAGGCGAAACTCTGAGTTGTACCTTGAGTAGTCGAGCTTTCGCTCCTAGACAGCTTTTCGTTGTGATCGCACAACGAATGTTCAATGTGCCGCGCACGAAAATAAGAACATTCCTGTCTGTGACAGCTGATCATCTTCGACCTAAGAGAATATAGCCACCTCTGCTTTCTCTCACTGCTTTTATTCGCTTTCGATCTTTCTCCGCTTCACTGGTATTATTCCGCTTCACTGGTATTATTGTGGTGAGAAATGATAAGCACAGACGTGCTTCCCTCGGTTCTTCCAAAAAGCACACGCCATCTTACGAACAGGATATATCGCTGTTGTCCTCTGCGGCTTTCATAGTTTTCATGGGTACTTTCAAAACATGTCTTCCATATCAAGCACTATTTGTTCACTCCAGAAAAATTAAAGAAAAAGGGCAAATGTTGACACAAAAGGTATCCGTAGGTAATGATACGTGGGCCCAGTGATGGCGCATGACTGGCCAAATATGTGAGCTCTTTTTTCGTAAATGATACCGATGGCTCGCTCACAGAATGTTCATAGGTCTTTTTGATCAGAAATGCTGAGAAATCTTCCTAGTGGCTTTTTCCTTGTGCTTAGCGATGACACACGCGTCAGAAAAGTCTGTTGTGCACTGCTTGCACTCTATAGTGGGCAGCAAGTTGCCTTTTGAGGCAGTTTTTGCGCATCGCCGTGGTGATCGAGCTGCCGTTCATCAATGGTGCACTAAACGAGGATGCTGAGCTCGTCCTTTTACCGCGCGAACTCGACCTGCAAGCTCCAAGCATTCTTAGAAACTTCGGATTATTCTGTTGTGAGGTTGACTTCTCTATTTAATCGAATTAACAGTCCCGGCTCCCGCCTTTGTTTTTTCAAGTCACCTCTGAAAGAAGGAGGAGTCAACCAACGCCTGGAGAGCTTTTCAGCCAATCACGTGGCGGCTTGCCACTCTCCTGTCGGCGGAGTGATCCGTAAAGCAAAAATCCACGCGTATTTTTATTTCTGTGGACCTAATGTTCAGCTATGTTGCCTCATGTAAACTACTTCACAAAAACTTAAAAAACTGAATAAAATCAAGAACAACTGGCTGAAAGGCACTCCACGTGTTGGTTGACTCCGCCTAGTTTTAGAGGTAAATTTAAAAAGAAATAGAAGGTGGGAGCCGGGACGTTTAGTTCGATTTAATAGGGACATCGGCCACACAGGACAATAATTCGTAGTTTCTAAGAATGCTCTGAGCGTGTAGATCCAGTTCCCGCTGTAAAAAGGCGACCTCAGAATCCCCTTCAGTGCACCTTTAAAGCATCTACCCATTTGCCGGACAATCTTTTCTGCAATATGGCGTACACAGTGCGCAACTGCTTCTCTAAAAAACTACAAAGGGATCGCGGTGCTTTATGGTACATTTAAATTGCTTGTCCGACTACGTCGTCGGCTTGAATTTGATTCTATAAATATATTTCTATAGAAATATATCGCAAGACAGTTTCTACTGCGTGACCTCATTCCTTTTTTTTTTCTTCACATCGGCAGCACGCCTGTAAGTATTGCGCTGAGATCAAAATTAATAGCGCCGCGATAATCTTTCTTCGGCGGAACCACAAAAAGAGGCATATGCCACCTTGGAAGATAAATATAGATCTTGGGGTGATCATTTTCACTCTTCCATGTCCGAACCGCACCATACGCTTTGCGCACTGCAACTGATGAGGTTTAGAGAATTCAATGAGTCTATATGGTCCGAATGTGTGACACATGCAGTTAAAGCATACGAAATCCTTTTGCCGTACCGTTTGAAATGGCGGCGTAATCACCGAATAAAACGGCGTCAGTGTTGAGGCTTCTCGGCAGTGCACAGCAAGGGGCAGAGGACCCGATAGTGACGTCACATACGACGGCACTACGTTTGCAGCGAACAAAGAGTCGCTTTATGGAAGAAAACCAAGGCCATTGAAGGTGAATCTCACAAAGCATTGGTTCACGGTATCGGGCGACGCACAGCATTATGCAGGCGAATGCTGCGGACATCTAAAATTTCGGCGATAATGGCGTCACAATGAGTTTGCTCTCACTTGCCCAACTCAGTGAGGAGAAGCCCGACCTTTGTTGCGGTTTGAATCGATGATTACGTGAAAATTTCAAATGCTAGTGCAAAAATACTTTGCATGGTTTACCTAGGAGCTCTGTGGATTCGAATTCTTGAATAACCTCGAATTCTCAGAAAACCATTTCAGCTTCCCTTTAGGGAATTTATCGCTCTGATGCAGCTATGCCTTCAAGTCTGCGTCGGCGCATTTTTGCGTTCGCGAAATTATGCGCACAGATTCTTCTTCACATAGGGTGAACTCAATGAAGTGAAAAGAGACAAAGCTATTTAGAGGGTGCACCACGCTGTCGTATTGCATGTAACCTTTTACTAATATAAGTCAGTCGTAAGAACTTCAGGCGCCTTCTTAAGCTTGTCATATGTTAAGACGAATAGCTAATTGTAATAAACAGCACTTGCGGTATTCCAGGGTGCCTAACTAGTTGTACAGCACACTGCCTAGAAAAGTGGCAGGGAGAAATTAGACCCTATTTTACTGCTTTCTGGTTAACCAAGGCTCACTTCGCATTTTTCTTTCAGTGGTTGTGAAAGACCTTAGTCAGCCTGAAGCTGAATTGTAGTGCACGTGTTTTGTGACCTAAACAGGAATATAATTCGTTCATGTGCTTCATATTTATAGGACGATAAGTAAAAAAATGATGCGCTTTGCCCGGCTGTGCCTAAAAAACAACACCGATGCCTTAATATCCAGCTGGGCCCATTTGTACGTAGGGCTCGGCGCTTGTGAAAATTTTGCTCCGTATTATGTGACCCACCCTGCATATTCACGCTGCGCCCAGGCATTATAAGACAACCGACGGCTATCGCGCTTCGTGGTTCTGACGCCTCCTGCAGGCTAAGAATGCTGGCTTGGTAGCTCTAAGAATGCTTTACTGAAGCTTGTCCGCAAGCAAGGAAGGGAAGTGAGATAAGCCGCAGGTGAAAATTATGTAGCTCCACATCTGTTGAAGGACAGTGGGG